>NW_028318193.1:1352500-1661562 GCF_062004578.1 Staurois parvus
GGTGTCAAGCGTGTGTGGCGGCAATTAGGTGAGGAGTACAAAGACAAGTGTGTCTTGCCTACAGTCAAGCATGGTGGTGGGAGTGTCATGGCCTGGGGCTGCGTGAGTGCTGCCAGCACTGAGGGAACCATGAATGCCAACATGTACTGTGAAATACTGAAGCAGAGCATGATCCCCTCCCTTCGAAGACTAGGCCGCAGGGTAGTATTCCAACATGATGTCGACCCCAAACACACCTCCAAGACGACCACTGCCATGCTAAAGAAGCTGAGGGTAAAGTTGATGGACTGGCCAAGCATGTCTCCAGACCTAAACCCTATTGTGGGGAATACTCAAATGGAAGGTGGAGGAGCACAAGGTCTCTAACATCCACGAGCTCCGTGATGTCGTCATGGAGGAGTGAAAGAGGACTCCAGTGGCAACCTGTGAAGCTCTGGTGAACTCCATGCCCAATAGGATTAAGGCAGTGCTGGAAAATAATGGTGGCCACACAAAATATTGACACTTTGGCCCCAATTTGGACATTTTCACTTAGGGGTGTACTCACTTTTGTTGACAGTGGTTTAGATATTAATGGCTGTGTGTTGATTTATTTTGAGGGGACAGCAAATTTACACTGTTATACAAAGTGTAATTTCTTCAGTGTTGTCACGTGAAAAGATGGAATAAAATATTTACAAAAATGTTAGGGGTGTACTCACTTCTGTGAGATATTGTGCATGCCTTGGAGGATCTTTTATTACAAGCCTGTTTTACCCTAGTTCCGGTGAGTGCACAGTGGTGAAGGATTTCACTGATCTCTCTTTTCCACATTGGGATGTCACTTCACTCTACTTAGGACTGTGGTTCATATTAATTATGGGTGCAGCCATTTATTCCACTGAACACCTCTGTTTGTGCACTGGATATCATTGGATCAAGGATTCTTTCTATTTATTTGGACTGTTTGTTGAGTCACCATTATCAATGCTTGCAAGTATTATATTATATTTTTGTATGCCTATTATCTTGATATATAGCAACATTTATGGGCTATTGTATCACATTTCACTTTCATTGGTTGATTGTTTTTTAGTTTTCAGGAAGATACACCTATTTTTTCATATAGCGCAGCACTGTTGTTATGATATGTTTATTGTGATATGGAGTGGGTTCACCATTTGTGCTAGCTGCTCCCAGTTTTTCTCTTAGCACTCATTATATACCTTTGTTTTGTCTATGGGAATGTTTGACCATACTTCCTAAACCACATTTGTGAGGTCAGGCAATGATGTCAAACAAGAAGGCCTGGCTTGCAGTCTCTGCCATAATTCATCCCAAAAGTGTTCTATTGGGTTGAAGTCAGGACTCAAGTTCCTTCACCCCAAACTCACTCATCCATGTCTTTATGGACCTTGCTTTGTGTACTGGTGCACAATCATGTTGGAACAGGAAGGGGCCATCCCCCAAACTGTTCCCACATAGTTGGGAGTATGAAATTATCCATAATGTCTTGATATGTTGATGCCTTAATAGTTCCCTACACTGGAACTAAGGGGCCAAGTCCACCCTCTGAAAAACAACCCCACACCATAATCCCCCCTCCAACAAACTTTACACTTGGCACAATGCAGTCAGGCAAGTACCATTCTCCTGGCAACTGCCAAACCCAGACACATCCATCGGATTGCCAGACAGAGACGTGTGATTAATAAATCCAGAGAACGTGTCTCTACTGCTCTGGAGTCCAGTGGCAGCATGCTTTGCACCACTGCATCCGATGCTTTGCATTGCACTTGGTGATGTAAGGCTTGGATGCAGCTGCTTGGTCATGGAAACCCATTCCATGAAGCTCTGTATGCATGGTTGTTGTGCTAATCTGAAGGCCACATGAAGTGTGGAGGTTTTTAGCTATTTGCAGACAGTTGGTGACTTCTGCGCACTGTGCGCTTCAGCATGCACTAACCCCACTCTGTCATTTTACATGGCCTATCACTTCGTGGCTGAGTTGCTGTTGTTCCCAGTTGCTTCCACTTTGTTTTAACACCACTAACAGCTAACCGTGGAATATTTAGTAGCAAGGAAATTTCATTCAGATCCAAGACTTTATAGCTTAGATGACTCAATATTGAGTAGAAATGTCATAAAAGTGATATCTTTCATGGAGTGGTGCTCCATGGCACTTTTTTCTAAAAATGCTTGCCGTTGGCTGTGATGCTGATCCACGTTAAGTCACTGACCTGAAATAAGTATGCAGACCAGGGAAGTCACAAAAATGGCAAGAGTTCTTATCTGTCTAGTTTCAGGTCAAGAACTGCATTCATGTTTCTTTCAGGAAAGGTTTCTATTTGAAAATCAGTATTGTTCCTTTCCATAAAACCCAAAGTATCAGCCTTGGTAAAATTATTTTGAGATGCTACAACATAATTTTAGCATAAATTGTATTAAACAATATAATGGTGAAATAAAAAGAATGGACCAATATTCCAAATGATCATTTCCTTCTTTTGTAAAAGAGCTGGCACACATACTGCAATAACAGAAAGTACATTTGGGGCCAGTAAGTCTATATTTGGGTAATAACATTAATTTGTGAAGGCCTGACGTTTAGAGATTGGTACATTTTTATAGTTTACAATATATAGCATCTACCAAGCTGTGTGGCAGTAGCAGTGGTGGTTGGGGAGGAGGTAATGTTGGATCCTTCCATTTGTCTCTATTGGAATTTTCTGTAAATGATCAGTTATCCAGAATGGATCAATTTTTAACAAAGATAAGTCACTGTCACCCCATACTTGTGGATGACAATTTTGTAAGTTTTAAAGTGACAACCCTAGTCAATTTAAGTATGGTGACTGGTGTTATTGGTGGTACTGCTGCTAGTGCTGCTGCTGGTTTTACCAGCGGTTTTGGCAGAAGAGTTTCCATGGAAGATAGATAATGCAACGGGCAGTGAAAAGGATGTCATCCTCAAGAGGAAGACTTTTAAGGGGTTATTTACTAAAACTGGAGAGTGCAAAACTCTGCATAGAAACCAATCAGCATGCAGGTTTTATTGCTAAGTGCTGGTTTGAACCACATCCAATCCGCATGACATTTAAAATAACATTGCTTGCTATGGTGCCTGTTCACATATGTCAGGTGCACTGGCAGTGCGGATTGAAAAAGAGTCCTGTGCGATTTTTGAGCAGTGCGGTCTGGTTCAGGTGTGGATTACAGGCTGTCGGGAACTGTGTCTAAACCACACATCATCAGTCGTGAACAGGATACAATTCTGACCTGAACCTGATCTAAACTTGTTCTGTACCTGATGTAAACCTGACATGAACCACTGAACAACTACTGTGTCAACTAGCTGTGAAACCCGCACATGTGTGAATCAGCTCTAAAGCTTAATTGCACAAGCGGAAGTTAGATGCTGATTGGCTACCATACACAGCTGCACCAGATTCTGAGTGCACCAGTTTTAGTAAATCCCCCCTACAACGTGTTAATTTAGCTTCCCTTTGCAAAGACTTAAACCCTCTCCAGTTAACTGCTTGTTAAAATGTGTTTTTTGTGAGTCCTAGTTATAGAATTTTTAAATGACATATTGAATACTACATTTTTAATTATTTAGCAGTCCTGGAGGCAATGTGAAAGTCTGCCCTGAGATCTCTTATTCATGTTAGGTGGATTGAGTTTCTGATGAATTTCTGCTCTCATACTTCATTTTAATGCTCACAAAACTGAAGATGGGTTGCAAGCAAGTGCCTGAATTTTTGTTGCCTTGGCTGCTTTGTTTGAATTACAGTTCTGCAGTTCAGAATGAATATTTCCCATGGAAAAAATAGACCACTTAATGTTAAGGAATATTAGCCACATGAGGTCAGTGTTGTACATCTGCAAAGAAGGTTCAAGGTTAAGTCAATGGTACAAAATACTGAACGTTTATCTGCAACACTTAGCATAATTTTTTTTTAATGTATACATAATTTAGTTTTACCACCTGAAGGTGCTTTCTATTTCTCATTATGAGAATTAAATAATATTGCCTGCAATTGCAATACAAGTCTATAATTTCAAGCTATAAGTAGTTGTTTATTAAAAAATATTGCCCACATCAGGGACATAGCTAGAAATCAAGGGCCTCAAAAGAATAATTTTATTGGGTCCCAACAGGAAAAAAACTCCATTTTACAACACTCTATTTTCCATTGCAAGTTAGGAAGCACAGAAGAGAACACTGCAGTGATAATAAGGTAAGTAAAGACCTATGGGTGAGAAGTGTTGGTTCCAAAACAGTGTTTAGAATAGAGTGATGTAGAATATAAAATATACAGAACAGCATAGGATGGAGGGATTTAGTATATAAAATGTAAAAGTGTATAGAATGGGGCATTGTGGATTATAAAATGTAAAGCCCAGAGTACAGAATGGGTCAGCTTTGGATATAAAAAGTAAAGAACAGCATATAGAGTGGGTCATTGCAGAAAATAAAATTAATAGCACAGCATGCAGAATTATGCAGTGTGAAATATATAATTGTACACCTGGCTTAGAGAATGAGCCAGTGTGGAACATAGAGGATGGTATATGAAATAAGGTGGTACAGAATAGGGAACGCGCAGCCTGGCATACATAGTGCGGAGGTGTAGGATAGAGGACCTGACACATGGAATACAGTATGAGGAACAGCCCAGCATACAGAATTATGCAGTGTAATATATAATTGTACACCTGGGCCTATAGAATGAGCCAGTGCAGTGTGGAGAACATAGAGCATGGTATATGAAATAAGGTGGTACAGAATAGGGAACGTGCAGCCTGGCATACATACTGCGGAGGTGTAGGATAGAGGACCTGTCACATGGAATACAGTATGAGGAACAGCCCAGCATACAGAATTATGCAGTGTAATATATAATTGTACACCTGGGCCTATAGAATGAGCCAGTGCAGAGTGGAGAACATAGAGCATGGTATGTGAAATAAGGTGGTGCAGAATAGGGAACACGCAGCCTGGCATACAGAATGCGGAGGTGTGTGATAGAGGACCTGCATCATGGAATACAATATGAGGAACAGCACAGAATACAAAATTATGCAGTGTGAAATATATAATTGTCCACCTGGGCCTATAGCATGAGCCAGTGCAGAGTGGAAAACAGAGCATAGTATATGAAATAAGGTGGTACAGAATAGGGAGAGAACAATAATGCATATGGAATAAGGGGATGCCAAATAGGGAACAGCTAGCATGGCATACATAAAGAAAAGGTGCTAAATAGGGATTGTACAGCATGGCATACTGAATGAGGTGTTGTCCAATAAGGAATGTACAGAAAAGTGGAACATAGTGTAAGCTGTGTACCAGGGTGGGCTCCCCAGGATACAGTGAAGTCACGAACGAGGAAGGCAACCCCAACACCAGCTTTTGCCACAACAGAATTTTACTTAGATGTGGCAAATAAATACAACCACAAATGCTGGAAACATACAATAAATTTACATACACCCAGCCCAAAGGCTGAGACCCTTGTGCTGCACAGCACAGCGCTTTCTGATGGATGAAGTTAGAAAGTGAAGTAATTTACCTACTGGCGGGCACAACTAAGCTGCCACACCTTACCTGTTATTACCCTAAGAGAGCAGGAATCAGTGTATTGGTGTATGGTATGGGCTAGCCTGCGGTGCAGCACAACAGCTTACAATCTTACACAAATCTACAGTATTTCCCCTCCCATAACTGGCCCTGTAGCATGTGCCTGAGTATTCCTTCTGAGCAAAACGCCAGTCTGGCTTGAGTTTGTGGATTTTATCAGCTCTCCAATGTGAAATGTCACTTTAAGTTGTGGAGTCCTTCCAATAATCAGTAACAACACTTGTGGCCTGACACAAACAGAGAACCTAACTAACTAACTATAGGCCTGGTCTCAGTCTCTAGGCGCCAACACTGAAATGAGGTGCGTGCACGATCTTACCAACCCGGGTCTGCTTTGTATCCACTGCTGACTCTGAATAGAACAAATGTTTCTCCAACAAGCATGCGGTATCGCAGTATATGCTGCTTAGTTCCTCTGCACTCATCAGCATTCCTGGCAGCAATCTTCCTTTCTCTGAACAGGATCAGGGTCTTGGACACGATCAGCTTCACTTCACTGCAGCTCTGGTTACTGAGGGATGTTCTCACACCTGGATGCCATCAGATTCTCTGCTCACATGGCTCCTTCAGTCACCATCCTCTAAACATGGCTTCTCCCTCTTCTTCCTGTTCTCTCTAAACTCTGTGTGAAAACCCCACCTCTTCATGAATATAGAAATATCTATGCAGTCTGAGGCTGTGTTAGAAAAACAGTGACATCTTGTGGCTAAACCACAGAATGTCAGTCAAAACATTTAATTTACTCCACACAAACAGTGTTCAAACAATGAGAGCTGTTTCCCCATCTCACAATAGAACTACCATTAAGCCCTCCAGCAGATCAAAAGAATATGGTATACATGAAGTTACTGCAGATACACACACAAATTAAAGCTGCACTCTGGGCAAAAATACTTTATTTATATATTCTTCAATAGCCACAAAGGATGTAAAACCACTCCCTCCCTCAGTATTCTATGTTGCACCATTCAATGTTTTGGGCCATAGTAATCGGTGAAATGTTATACATATTGAGACTCCTTCGTACAAGTTTGGAGTGTTATAGAGAGTGGAGCAGTATGTAGTGGAGGCAGGGTAAATGGTAAGGATGCATTGCTATACAGTGTGGAGCAGTATGGGGTGATAACAGGGTCAATTTTGAGGGTGCAGTGTTATGTAGAGTGGAACAGTATGGGTTGGGGGCGTGGCAAATAGTGAGGGATGTAGTATTATGTAGTGGAGAAGTATGGGACAGGGTCAGAGTAAAGAGAAAAGGGTGCAGTGTTATATGGCATTGAGCAATATGGAGAGGATGCAGGGTAAATAATGAAGGTAAGGGACATTGCACTTTGCAAGGGAATTTTCCTCAGAGCTTAAAGAATGAGATCAAGCTTTGCTAACTTCTATCATCTAATCATGTGCAAGCAAAAATGCATTTTTTTTTCTGTGAATATGATTGTGTATTTATTGCAAAGTGAAATTGCACCACATTCACTAAGCTCTAAGAAAATTAACTTGCAAAGTATAATGTCTTCCCTTGCAAAGTGAACAGCCTATTGTCCTTTAGTAAATCAATCCCGCTTTTCACATTCTGGATACCCAGTACAGAGAACATTGCCTCATGTAAGCAGCCTTGCTAGAGCAAGTAATCTCTTTGGATAATTATGCATTCTCCATTTTAATGAACAGATATGTTTTGAAGTCCCAGCACCTTGTGGATATGTTTCTTTGGAGTTATTCCTGGGACAGGTATGCATAAAACAAAAGTCAGAAATAATCAGAGTCCCTTATTTATTGCCTTGTGCAAATCATTGATTCAGAACATACTGCAGCTATAGCCTTATCATAATAGCCAGGCAACTGCAGGTGAAACTCGAAAAATTAGAATATCGTGCAAAAGTTAATTTATTTCAGTAATGCAACTTAAAAGGTGAAACTAATAAATGAGACAGACTCATTACATGCAAAGCAATATAATTCAAGCCGGGATTTGTCATAATTGTGATGATTATGGCTAGAGATGAGCAAATCGAACATGACGAAGTGGAATTCGTTCCGAAGATTTGGAAAAATTCGATTCGCGACGAATCCGAAGATTAGCAAACTTCGGATGCACGAATCGAATTTTCCCAAAAATGGCGGCGACATGTGTGGCGACAGGAGAAAATGGACAGAGAAGATGGGGCGGGGATCTCTGGGAAGGCGCGCAGACAAGGCGCGCTGACCCATAATGCATTCATGAGTCATGAATCATGACATGTGATCGCATTAGCCAATCAGCAGCCAGCCAGCACTGTGTAATGGTGGAGCTATAAATCGCGGCCATCTTAGAATTCTCCATTAGCCTCCGGTCATTCAAGAGAGACAGACCTGTCTGTATTAAGGGACAGAGTTAGGGCCACAGAGACTTTAGGGCCACAGAATCGTTACTCAGGGACACAGAATCGTTACTCAGGGACACAGAATCGTTACTCAGGGACACAGAATTGTTACTCAGGGACACAGAATCATTACTCAGGGACACAGAATTGTAATAATAATAATATTTTTTGGGTGATTAGTGCATTCCAGTGACATAAACGTACAGTTTCCAGCCAACGGCAAGCTGCAATTGACCGATTGTGTACAATAAACTGACTTTCTGCTTCACAACCACCATTGTACGTTCAAAGAGTTAGATCCATTTACACGCCGGGTGGCGGTAATATTTTTTGGGTGATTAGTGCATTCCAGTGACATAAACGTACAGTTTCCAGCCAACAGCAAGCTGCAATTGACCGATTGTGCTAAATAAACTGACTTTCTGCTTCACAACCACTATTGTACGTTCAAAGAGTTAAATCCATTTACACGCCGGCTGGCGGTAATATTTTTTGGGTGATTAGTGCATTCCAGTGACAGAAACGTACAGTTTCCAGCCAACGGCAAGCTGCAATTGACCGATTGTGTACAATAAACTGACTTTCTGCTTCACAACCACCATTGTACGTTCAAAGAGTTAGATCCATTTACACGCCGGGTGGCGGTAATATTTTTTGGGTGATTAGTGCATTCCAGTGACATAAACGTACAGTTTACAGCCAACGGCAAGCTGCAATTGACCGATTGTGCTAAATAAACTGACTTTCTGCTTCACAACCACTATTGTACGTTCAAAGAGTTAAATCCATTTACACGCTGGCTGGCGGTAATATTTTTTGGGTGATTAGTGCATTCCAGTGACAGAAACGTACAGTTTCCAGCCAACGGCAAGCTGCAATTGACCGATTGTGTACAATAAACTGAATTTCTGCTTCACAACCACCATTGTACGTTCAAAGAGTTAGATCCATTTACACGCCGGGTGGCGGTAATATTTTTTGGGTGATTAGTGCATTCCAGTGACATAAACGTACAGTTTACAGCCAACGGCAAGCTGCAATTGATCGATTGTGCTAAATAAACTGACTTTCTGCTTCACAACCACTATTGTACGTTCAAAGAGTTAAATCCGGTTTTATTTTTGGGGTGCTTATTGAATTAAAGAGTATGTCAGACAACACGCAGAGGAGTGGCAGAGGAGGCAATGTTTCAGGAGCGAGCAGACGTGGCAGCAGAGGAAGGGGTCGAGGCAGCACTAGTCGCAGCCAGAGGCCAGTGCTCCCGGTGTCATCCAGCGGTCGTGTCTCCACCGACAACCCTGCCGTCATCGATTGGTTGACTCGGTCGTCTTCCTCTTCCCAGGTCACCTCTGACACCTACAGCCAACGGTCGGTGGGTACGTCAGACACAACCGTTAGTTGGCATGGCCCGGGAGCAAGCCCACTGAAATCACGTGTCCTCGACCTGCCTCTGTCCTTTGGTGTTCCCTCACCAAGCGAAGTATCGCATGCTGTGGGCTCAGCCCCACTGTACAGTGAGGAAGAGCTAACAGAGGGCGGTCAGGAACGGGGGGAGACATCCGCCTCTTCAGCAGCCAGGCGAAGAAGTACTGGCGAGGAGAGTGGCTCGGTAGCCGGTCTAGAGACAGGTCTGTCTCCTGACCCACACGCAGCCGAGGGGGCTAGTAGTGATGCGGAGACCCTAATTGATGATGATGAGGCTGATCGCACTTGGCAGCCTCGTCGTCATCAGGCTATTGCTTCCGCATCATCAGGAGAAGAGGGTGCCAGCTTGCCAGCGAGCAAAACAGTCGGTGGGTTGCCCAGGAGGCAGCAGGGTCGCAGCAGTGTCAGTGGAGCCAAACGGCCACGGAGTAGAGCACCAGCTCCACTGCAGCCTACCACCACGGCCAGTAGTGGTGCCGGTGTGCATGGAGGAAGTAGCAGTCAGCCAGTGAGGAGTAGCGGGGGCAAAGTTTCCTACTCGGCGCTGTGGCAATTTTTTGTCAAGCCGCCCGAGGAAGTAAACGTAGCCGTATGTCGACTATGTGGCCAGAAAGTCAAGCGTGGCCAGGGGGCCAATGTTGGGACTACAGCGTTGCGCCAGCATATGCAGCGTCGCCATTCGGTGGCCTGGGAAAACCGTGATAAAGATACGGCGGTTCTGCCTGCCCCAGCCCCCGCTCCATCACCCGCTCCGTTACTTGCTCCGTCACCCGACGTCAATCGCCCTCTATCAGCCAGTCAAGGCTCCAACACCTCTGCTGAGGGGAGTTGTCGCTCGTTGGCATCTTCCGCTCGTTCAGATGCTCCTTCTCCTGCTACTCCTCTTCACGGATTCCGTCAGCAGTCTTTCTTGGAATCCGTTTCCAAGAGACAACAGTTTGCGAGCACGCACCCGACGGTGCAGAAGCTGAACGTCCTCCTGTCCAAGTTGCTGGTGCTGCAGTCCCTCCCTTTCCAAGTGGTGGACTCAGCACCTTTCCGAGAAATGATGGCTTGTGCCGAGCCGCGGTGGAGAGTGCCAAGCCGGCATTTCTTCGCCAAAAAGGCAGTGCCAGCCCTGCATTCACATGTAGAAGAGATGGTGGGCCAGTCTTTGAGCATGTCGGTCTCTGCCAAAGTGCACGGCAGCGCCGACGTGTGGAGCTGTAACTACGGTCAGGGACAGTACATGTCATTTACGGCCCACTGGGTGAACGTGGTGCCGGCACAGCCGCACCAGCAACTTGGACAGGTCACGCCGCTTTTGCCTCCACGTTTGCACGTCCTTGGTCCGGCAAAGATGTCCGCCTCTACCACCTCTTCTTCCGCCGTGTCCTCAGCCGCCACCCCCGTGCCAAGTCCCATTACCCGACCGGCATATCACATGTGCAGGGCGCAACGGTGCAACGGTGTCAGCAGCACCTGGTATGCCTTGGCGAACGTAGTCACACAGGGGAGGAACTTCTGAGTGTAATGAACAGAGAAATCGACAGATGGCTGTCTCCGCGCAAACTGAAAATCGGAACCATGTTGACCGACAACGGAAAGAACATGGTGTCTGCTCTGCGTCAAGGAAGGTTGTGCCATGCGCCATGCATGGCTCACGTGTTCAATCTGGTTGTCAAGCGGTTCCTAAAATCCACCATCCCACTGCAAGACATCCTTAAAATGTCACGTAAACTTTGCATGCATTTCAGCCATTCCTACACCGCAAAGCACACCCTCCTTGAGCTGCAGCGGCAGAACGGAATTCCACAGCATCGCCTGATCTGCGACGTTGCAACAAGGTGGAATTCAACCCTACATATGTTAGACCGCCTTTACGAACAGCGAAAGGCCATCACCGATTTCCTGATGTTACAAGCGGATAAAGGTACTCCCCTGTGTAACTTAGATGTCAGCCATTGGCAGCTCATGCGTGACACCTGCCGCTTGCTCAGGCCCTTTGAGGAGGCCACGCTATTCGTGAGTCGGCAGGACTATGGGATGAACGACGTCATTCCTCTGTTGCACGTCCTGGAACAAATGCTGTTAACAATGGCTGGTCAGGGTGCGGTAGACGTGGTGCACAGATCTCAACGCCACATGACCCCTGTGGGGGCAGGACAGGAAGAAGAGGAGGAGGTAGAGGAGGACATTGGTGCTCAGGAATTATTGAGTGAAATGGGTGGTTTTTCCACTCAGCGGACAGGAGTGGAGGAGAAGGAGCATCTGGTAGAGGAGGAGGAGGAGACAGAGGACCCAGACGCACCGTGGCAGTATGCTGTGGAGATGGAGGCAGGGAGTCCCTCGCATTCCTTGGCACAAATGGCCCATAGCATGCTCGGTTGCTTGCGTAGCGACAGCCGAATAATAACCATCAGACAGAGGGATGACTTTTGGCTGTCCACCTTGTTGGACCCTCGCTACCGTTCAAAAATGGTGGCCTTTTTCACACCTGCTGAGAGGGAGGCCAAAATAAAGTACTATAAAAACCACCTATGTAGTCATGCAGTATATAGCCCTATCGGCCACTTTCTGGCATCCAGTTGCTGTAGCCCCCATCACCACACTGTGCCACGGGCCCCTGTACCGCCTTCTCATACTGCTGCCAGATCCATCCTCTGCCATGTGCGTCTTTGTTGTCTGCTCACGCTGCTGGGTTCCAGTTTTAAACCTAGGCCTGTGTATGGCTTCCGAATTCTGCTGCCTCCACCGCCACCCTGCGCCATGTGCCTCTGTCGTCTGCTCACGCTGCTGACGGCTTCTGCTTTTTAAACTAGTCCTGTGTATGTCTTCCGAATACTGCTCCCTCCACCGCCACCCTGCGCCATGTGCCACTTTCAGGTCTCCTTACACTGTTGGTGGGTTCCATTTTGTCATAGGGTGCTGTATGGCCTTCCATTGCTGCTGCCTCCACCGCCACCCTGCGCCATGTGCCTCTGTCGTCTGCTCACGCTGCTGACGGCTTCCGCTTTTTAACCGAGGCCTGTGTTTGGCTTCCGAATGCTGCTGCATCCACCGCCACCCTGCGCCATGTGTCTCTGTCGTCTGCTCACGCTGCTGACGGCTTCCGCTTTTTAACCTAGGCCTGTGTATGGCTTCCGAACATTGCTGCCTCCACCGCCACCCTGCGCCATGTGCCTCTGTCGTCTGCTCGCGCTGCTGACGGCTTCCGCTTTTTAACCTAGGCCTGTGTATGGCTTCCGAATACTGCTGCCTCCACCGCCACCCTGCGCCATGTGTCTCTGTCGTCTGCTCACGCTGCTGACGGCTTCCGCTTTTTAAACTAGTCCTGTGTATGTCTTCTGAATACTGCTGCCTCCACCGCCACCCTGCGCCATGTGCCACTTTCAGGTCTCCTTACACTGTTGGTGGCTTCCATTTTGTGATAGGGTGCTGTATGGCCTTCCATTGCTGCTGCCTCCACCGCCACCCTGCGCCATGTGCCTCTGTCGTCTGCTCACGCTGCTGACGGCTTCCGCTTTTTAACCGAGGCCTGTGTTTGGCTTCCGAATACTGCTGCATCCACCGACACCCTGCGCCATGTGTCTCTGTCGTCTGCTCACGCTGCTGACGGCTTCTGCTTTTTAACCTAGGCCTGTGTATGGCTTCCGAATACTGCTGCCTCCACCGCCACCCTGCGCCATGTGTCTCTGTCGTCTGCTCACGCTGCTGACGGCTTCCGCTTTTTAAACTAGTCCTGTGTATGTCTTCCGAATACTGCTGCCTCCACCACCACCCTGCGCCATGTGCCACTTTCAGGTCTCCTTACACTGTTGGTGGGTTCCATTTTGTCATAGGGTGCTGTATGGCCTTCCATTGCTGCTGCCTCCACCGCCACCCTGCGCCATGTGCATCTGTCGTCTGCTCACGCTGCTGACGGCTTCCGCTTTTTAACCGAGGCCTGTGTTTGGCTTCCGAATACTGCTGCATCCACCGCCACCCTGCGCCATGTGTCTCTGTCGTCTGCTCACGCTGCTGACAGCTTCTGCTTTTTAACCTAGGCCTGTGTATGGCTTCCGAATACTGCTGCCTCCACCGCCACCCTGCGCCATGTGCCTCTGTCGTCTGCTCACGCTGCTGACGGCTTCCGCTTTTTAAACTAGTCCTGTGTATGTCTTCCGAATACTGCTGCCTCCACCGCCACCCTGCGCCATGTGCCACTTTCAGGTCTCCTTACACTGTTGGTGGGTTCCATTTTGTGATAGGGTGCTGTATGGCCTTCCATTGCTGCTGCCTCCATCGCCACCCTGTGCCATGTGCCTCTGTCGTCTGCTCACGCTGCTGACGGCTTCCGCTTTTTAACCGAGGCCTGTGTTTGGCTTCCGAATACTGCTGCATCCACCGCCACCCTGCGCCATGTGTCTCTGTCGTCTGCTCACGCTGCTGACGGCTTCCACTTTTTAACCTAGGCCTGTGTATGGCCTTCAATTGAAGCTGCTTCTGCTCCGCCACTCTGCCATTGGACTCTTGATAGTCGTCTCCCCACGCTGCTGCTGGGGGGACTTTTTAACATAGGCCTCTGTATGGCCTTCAATTTTAGCTGCTTACGCTCCGCCACTCTGCCATGGGCCCCTGTATCGCCTCCTCATGCTGCTGCCAGGCCCGTAATCTGCCATGGGCCCCCGTACCGACTCCTCATGCTGCTGCCAGGCCCGTAATCTGTCATGGGCCCCTGTACCGCCTCCTCATGCTGCTGCCAGGTCCAGAGTGTGTCATGGGTCCCTGTACGGCCTCCCATTGCTGCTGTCTCCATCACCACACTCTGCCATGTGCCACTTTCAGGTCTCCTCACACTGCTGGTGGGTTCCATTTTGTCATAGGGTGCTGTATGGCCTCCCATTGCAGCTGCCTCCACCGCCTCACTGTGGCTCCACACTCTGGTTTTGGCCCCGTGACTGCCCAAATGAGTGAAGTGTGCGGTGATTCTAAGATCGACGGCACTCATCTGCATGTCATACTGACTGACAGTATTATTTCTCTTCCCCAGCAGACTCCAAGGGCATTTAAATTAAAGGTACAGTGTTCTGCACTAATATAAAGGCTCTCTGAAGCCTAGAAACACCCTTTTTATAAGTTAAATTCGCAGCGAATATATTCGGCACGAAGCAAATTTAATCGGCGAATTCGGCGAATCAGCCGAACCAAATTTTTGAATAATTCGCTCATCTCTAATTATAGCTTACAGCTCATGAAAACCCCAAATCCACAATCTCAGAAAATTGGAATATTGTAAAAAGGTGCAATATTCTAGGCTCAAAGTGTCCCACTCTAATCAGCTAATTAAGCCATAACACCTACAAAGGGTTCCAGATCCTTTAAATGGTCTCTCAGTCTGGTACAGTAGGAATCACAATCATGGGAAAGACAGCTGACCTGACAGTTGTGCAGAAAACCATCACTGAGATCCTCCATAAGGAGGAAAAGCCTCAAAAGGTAATTGCAAGAAGTTGGATGTTCCCAAAGTGCTGTATCAAAGAACATTAATAGAAAGTTATGTGGAAGGGAAAAGTGTGGAAGAAAAAGGTGCACAAGCAGCAGGGATGACCGTAGCCTGGAGAGGATTGTCAGGAAAAGGCCATTCAAAAGTGTTGGAGACTTTCACAAGGCGTGGACTGAGGCTGGAGTCAGTGCATCAAGAGCCACCACACACAGACGGATCCTGACATGGGCTTCAAATGTCGTATTCCTCTTGTCAAGCTCTCCAGAACAACAAACAACATCAGAAGCGTCTTACCTGGGCTAAAGAAAAACAGACCTGGTCTGTTGCTCAGTGGTCCAAAGTCCTCTTTTTTGATGAGAGCAACTTTTGCATCTCATTTGGAAACCAAGGACCCAGAGTATGGAGGAAGAATGGAGAGGCACACACTGCAAGATGCTTGGTGTCCAGTGTGAAGTTTTCACAGTCTGTGTTGATTTGGGGAGCCATGTCATCTGCTGGTGTTGGTCCACTGTGCTTCATTAAGTCCAGGGTCAACGTAGCCATCTACCAGGAGATTTTGGAGCACTTCATGCTTCCTTCCGCAGATGAGCTTTATGGGGATGCTGACTTCATTTTCCAGCAGGACTTGGCACCTGTCCACACTGCCAAAAGCATCAAAACCTGGTTCAATGACCGTGGGATTACTGTGCTTGATTGGCCAGCAAACTCGCCTGACCTGAACCCCATAGAGAATCTATGGGGCATTGCCAAGAGAAAGATGAGAGACATGAGACCGAACAATGCAGAAGAGCTGAAGGCAGCTATTGAAGCATCCTGGTCTTCCATAACACCTCAGCAGTGCCACAGGCTGATAGCTTCCATGCTACGCTACATTGAGGCAGTAATTGCTGCAAAAGGGGCCCAAACCAAGTACTGAATACATATGCATGCTTATACTTTTCAGAGGTCTAATATTGTTCTATGTACAATCCTTGTTTTATTGATTGCATGTAATATTCTAATTTTCTGAGATTGTGGATTTGGGGTTTTTATGAGCTGTAAGCCATAATCATTACAATTATGACAAATCACTGCTTGAACTATCTTGCTTTGTATGTGATGAGTCTATCTCATATATTAGTTTTACCTTTTAAGTTGCATTACTGAAATAAATGAACTTTTGCACAATATTCTAATTTTTTGAGTTTCACCTGTAGTATTGATAGAAGGCAGCAATGGCAGCCACATATTAATCTGATAGCAGGCTTCCTAAAGTACATTTAACCCCTAAGTGAATGACCCTGAGCATGCACTGTGTATCATAGTCAATTGTTATTTGTTAAATACTATATTTTTTTCACCTTTTTCATCCTTTGTTGCATCTCCCGGCTGCTGATCTCCTGTGGCTTCTTTGCATTTACTTTCTGTCTATGTGCATGCATTCCAGGGATGTTAAAAATTGTATGAAATCTTAGTGATTGGTTAAAAATAAACTTTAAAGAGCATTATATTTTTATAGTTTATGGATTACTTACCCCCAGTGGTTTGACACTACCTTTTATAGAGGTTAGTATGCCCAGATTAAAGACAGTCATAGCTCCTCACAAGCTTCCTCCATTGGGGACTTTTCTTTTCCTGATACTTGTCTTTTGTTGTAATTTTGGTCTGAAGACCCACACTGAATAAATTATACTATTATATGTTTGTTGTATGATATAATCAGATTGAGTTCAGAGTACACAAGAAGCTCAGTGATATGCACATTGTGGGATCAATGCATTGTACTAGATGTAAATAATAATTTCACTGTATGATTGTAATATACAATTATGCAGAATCATTAAATAATAATACAAAAGGTGCAAACAATCATATGGAAAGCCATGTAGCTTTTTTTTGGACTTTCATTACATATTTACACTATTAAAAAATATCAAAATATTAGCGTATGTGATATATTATTCTATTAACGTGAATATTTAAGTTTGACTTTATTATATTTATTTCCACTAATGAATTTCGCACCATTAACCTAACAAGTGTACTTATAATGCTATGTAATTACTTGGGAACATCGACAATTGTTCAGTTGAGTCACAGGTTATCTGTGATTAGCAGTTAGTGGACTGGAATCTTCACAGTTGTGATTTTCTCTCTGAAAAAATTATTAGTATGTTGCCAGTGGTTATTCAATCAGAGTTTACATTTCCACCTCAAAGCACAGTACATTAATTTCTAAAAAACACCAAAAAAAGGCATCAAGGTGTAGTGATGTATAAGAACATAAAATCAGCCTGCAAAAATGTCCTGGTTTTGTGCTATGTACATAATAGCTTCACCTGGTAAGTCTTTTTGAAGTTAGTATTCTACTACAAATGTTCTATTATTCTGGTACACAAAGAGGCTAATTTACTAAATGCCAATAGATGATGCACTTTGCAAGTGTATTCGCTCTGGAACTTTGTAAATGAGGGGAAGCCCTACAAAATTCCATCATCCAATCATGTCCAAGCAAAAATACTGTTTTTTAAGCTTTCCATACAAGTGACTGGGTATTCTTTGTAAAGTGGAGCTTCACCACATTAGCTAGGCTCTGGAGCAAATGCACTTGCAAAGTACACAGTTTATAAGCCTTTAGTAAATTAACCCCCAAATGTCATCAGGCATCATTGTGCACTGTAAACATATTTCTTAATGTTTACATGCATACAGCACAAATGTATACTATTGGGCTGCTCAGGGCTGACATGTAATTATCAAGGGGCTTCACCCCTTTAACAAAGTGCTTGTTGCACGAAACACGTCAGAGGAGCCCTCCGGATTGACGCCTAGATTTAGATGGCCACAAGGAAGGCCACTTACTACCTCATGTGAGTCTCTGCTTTTTACCCTGATTTATTTCATACCTTAATAAACCTACTACACTATCAGAACCTTTTTTGTCCTTTGGCTTGATTACTGCGAGCGTCATAAGGTGGAGCCATTTGGAAGCATATAGCCAGTATTCAAGTGCTGCTTGATGAGTCTGTGAGTGGAGTGAGACCCCCAAGTTTGAGCCATCATCTTGAGTGTCCACTACTGAGCCTGATGACCCTGCAGCCCTAGACCAGATCCCGATGACCCCACCATTAAGGATATACATATAAGGCGAATATTATATTTACTTCTGGTAAGTGCATCACTTTACCTGATTCTGGCACCAATATTGAATGTCACGAAGCACGGATTACCATACTTTATGGACATCACAATTTATGATTGGACTCACTATCACTGTTATGGTATTATAGTCACGTCATTCATAGACGTGATCTCACTGCAGTAGCTTTTGCGCTTATGTCAGCGCCTTCTCATTTTTTATGGCTTAAACTTTTACCTATTTAGGATTCATGCTTTTTAGCTCTGCATATTTATTTATATTTGTTATTTTGAGGTGTTGAGGTTTTTTACCTTTATATGCTAGCTGCTATCTTTGGTCATTATTACATTGCGCTCACATTTATCCTCTATATATAATGTAATTATCAATAATGGGTAATCAGCTTAAGTACACACTATTGAGTTGACATGTGGGCACTAAATGGTTGCTAGTATTCTAGCAACCAAGGACACTAGGCAGCAGGGGTCACCTGCATCTGTATCCAAGGTCCTGCATATGGACTTTATTTTCCGCTGTATGTATAATACTTTCATGCAGACAGCACAAATGTACTCATGAATACACATTATTCAGTTGGCATGTGAGCCCTGAATGGCTGCCTCTGCCCCTTGCTTCTGAGCTGCGTCAGGGCAAGCAGTTGTGCATTTAGAATAGGATGATATAGTTATCCAAGATGCCAGCCATCTGAAGTGAGCAGCTAGATAGTATTTAGAAATACCCGGCACCCCCAAATTCCTGCGAGAGCACATTAGTTGCTTGGAGAGCCTGTGGTACCTGCAGGCACAGGTAGCCCAGGATATCACTTTGAATTATCTTAAGATCCTTCTTTGGTACTGTTACTGGTAAAATTTTGCTATACACATAAAGTCCTCTTTCAAGGAAACATTGTGTACTCTAAAAATGATGTCTTATGGCCGTGAGATGGGAAAGAATGCTCAAAGCCCTATGGGCCCAATTCAGTTTTGCCATCTTCAATTGAGAGCAGCCCAAAACATTATTGAATATGGCCTGTTGGACAACTTTAAGGTCAGCACCTGGCACGGACTCTGTAAAATCTAATTTCACTAGGTTTTAGGCTTTTGCATTACTTGTGAAGAATGGAAGAGGAAGAAGCAGCAAAAGAAACCAAATATGTATTTTGCTGACAAGGAGCATGATTATAGGAAGCATGAGCAGAGTGACATAAAGATTAGCTCATTGCTGTGTGACTGTCACAGGTTTGGGTTCTAATCAATGACAACCAGAGCCCTGAAAATGTTGGTTGGATGATACTGCTTATCATTAAGACCCAAAAGATTGAGAACAATCTAGTGACAGAAAAGAAGTACTACAGGGGACAGGTCAGGATTGACAGTGAATATTGCAAGAAAAACTGTGTTTTTTGGCTATACTTCATCAATGGATCACAGGAGTGAAGTTCATTCTGCACTACTGTGACCAGGGGCGGACTGACCATTAGAACACCCGGGCACTGCCAGAGGGCCCGGGGTCTGTAGGGGGCCCATGAAGATGCCTCTGGTACCATTCATTGGCTTTTTTATAGGCTTTTTTGGGTATGGGCGAGGACACAGGGGCCCCATGATCCCCTATTGCCCAGGGGCCCCATGAGTTGTCAGTCTGCCTCTGACTGTGACCCATTTTCAGTCGACAGCAGGCGGAAGTCTGCTGTCGGCTGATGTCACTGAGTCAGACCAGGCTCTGAGAAGATCCCGACCATATGGTCGGGATCCAACCAGAAGCCTGGACAGGCATCTGGCTCAGGCTCTCAGTGATCTGCCGAGAGCCTGAGCCAGCCCCCCACCCCCTCCACAATACAGTACTCTAATGAGCGCTGGAGAGATAGAGCAGAAGGCCAGAGACTGACAATCATGGCTCTCTGCTCATAGCGGAGGGGAGAACTGAGCGATCAGTGGTGTTTGATCACTCAGAGTCAGTGGGGGGACAGATGCTGCATAGGATCCACCTAGGTGAGTATAATTTTTTTTTTATAAAGTCCATACTTCTCTTTTAAGGGCTAGTTTTAAGAGCAAGCAGAAGAGAAAATATGGTGCGCTCTTTTCTTTTCTGCTTGTCTCCAAGGGACCCGCTACATCCTTGATGAGGAGCTGCTGGGCCTATCCCATATGGCTTCTTCCTCTGGTCTATTCCTTCCTCATTCTGCCCATCTTAAAGATGCATTGACTGCTTTTACAACTGTCACAACATCCATTGCACAGAATCTACCTGAGGAGCTGCTGATTCCATCCCATGTGCCTTCTTTCATTGGTCCACTTCTTCCTCATTCTGCCCATCCTGTGGGCACATTGACTCCTTGATCATCATCACCACGTCCATTGTATAGTTAGTCCTAACTTTTCCTTCTAATTTTAGCCATTCAACGCCATCCTATTCTATATTGTGCGAGCACTGAATATTATTGTTTATTGTATTGACAATCATTGTATGTACCACTGTAGTTTTAAATCTGAATAAAGTTCTGCTTTAAATCATATCTAAAACCAAAAACAAAAATTTAAAGTATGTCCGATTACTAGTTCTTTGATGTGACGGTTATTATTATTATTGTACAGGATTTATATTGCGCCAATAGTTTGCGCAGCGCTTTACAAAATGAATATATACTCGTTTTAACTTTTTAAGCTTTATTGTGTAAACTTTTTGCAGGATTAACAAGGTAAAAAAAGCCTGAAAAAGAAAGGACTCCTAAGATTAAATATATGAAATTTAGTTTTGTAGTACTAGACACACTTTTAGACTAAAAAAACAAATGAATGTAATAAACTGCACTGCATTGGCCTCATATGTCTTGTCTTCTAATTAATTTATGAATTTTAAATATATTAGTGGTAATATAGTTTCTCCTAATCATCATAGCACAGTACACTGATGTTATACTGGCTAGCGGAAACTCATGCTGACCAGTGCAGAATCAAGAAAAAGTTCCTTTCATCTTCATACAGTATTAATTGTGCTACTTTGAAATGCACATGGGAATTGAGTTTCTCAATAGAGCTTGGCTTTCATCCTTTTTAATAGAACAGTTCCACATTATGAGCTGTACTACATTATCTAACATTTTGAGAATATTTTCACTGCGTTCAGCCCCAGCTTTACGAGTCAATGCAAACCTGGTTGACATTCAATTAAGATGACGTTAATGAAGCTGTAGAACCCGGGGTCTTTAGGGACAGTTAGTAAGTGAGCGATTGTTTTCTTTATCTCACAAGCTTAGAGCTGTCGCATTCCAGGCATTGTGTCTTTAAAAGTTATTTGTTCAAAAGGTAAAAGCCATATGACTTCGTTTTTGTTTCTGCTGAACAAAGACACAGTATGCAAAGTGTTTTCATGTTTATAGTTATTGCAATACAGGTTGAAGCTATTTCCAACTCCTACAAAATTTAACTAGCATATTTAAATGAGTTTAAAGCCTGAAAATAATGACTTATGTAAGCAACCGAAACAGTAGCGTCAAGGAAAACATTAATTCCTGCCTCCCAATAAATAAAAAGTTTGATAGAATTTTACACAACATTGTTTTAAAATAAAAAAATATGAGGATCAGAATTAATTTTTTTTTAGTTTATGGACAGAAGAAAAGGGGTAAGAGGTTAGTTTCATGGCAATGATTGTTTTAGTTGAAATGGATTCAAGGTAACAACACTACTGAAGTTTTGGCAGTCTATGTTAGTCACTCTGGCTGGCAAAGTTAGTCTGGGCACATATGCAAAGCATGCAGAGTCATCAGGGGTTGATATACTATAAATAGGTCTTTCCCTTTGCAAGGGAAGTTGCACTTTGTAGGGTAATTATTCCTAGAGCTTAGTGATTGAAGTGACGCTCTGCTGACTTCCAACATCCAATCATGTGCAAATAAATAAAAATGCTTTTTTGTATTTCTCTTGGATGTTATTGAGTATTTTTTGCAAACTTGAAACTTATTAAAATATTTTATTTATTTCAGGTACTTATGTAGTGCCGTCAATTTACACAGCACTTTACATACACACACACATATATATATATATATATATATATATATATATATATATATATATTGTACATTCACATCAGTCACTAACCCTCAAGGGGTGTACAATCTAAGGTCCCTAACTCACATTCATACATACACATACTAGGGCCAGTTTAGACAGGATCCAAATAACCTACCAGCAAACTTCACCACATTCACTAAGCTCTGGGGCAAATTATCTTGTCAAATACTATAAATGTACTGTATATATAGACCGCACTACCAAAAATTTAAATCAAGGTTACCTAGCCAGAAAATCCAACTGATATCCAATGTATCAGTAAGTCCCATTCAAATAATATTTGCTTGAAAACTAAAAGATAGGTGTACAAGTGCTGATGCCATTAGTAACAGATAAACACGTGACCACTTCCAGGTGCTCCAGGTGACCCCCATATGGATGGACTAGATAGATCTCACTGCACTTTTTTGATTGGACCCTCTGTGCATCTTGCCACCAACTTGACCATTCATATGTATCAAGATACAATTTCTTCCAATGCAATACACAGCCACTCAAAAAACAGTGTCAGGGAAAAAAGGTTCATTGTGCAAAGCAGCTGACTTTATTAAACCATATAAAACCTTACAATTAGACCATACTCACATGTGAAAGGGCTGGCACCAGGTACATATAGCACTTATGGTTAAGATGCCTGCTGCCACCCCGAGACTAGAAGCTGGCTTGAACTCCATGGATGAGATGTGAGTGTGTCAACTGGGGAACACTGCTTCAACTAGTTTTGTCTGCAATTGGATGTCTTCAGGAAGCTTGAGCTTTGTGATAAAGTCGACTGCTTTGCACAATGACCCGTTCCCTGATACTGTTTTTTGAGTGATGGTGTATTGCATTGGAAGAAAACATATCCTGGTGTATTGCCATTCAGGTTCAGCTAGGGGGAGTTAGTTAGTTTTTTAGATATAGGCTTGTTAGGAGCCTGAGTGTGAGGGATCTGCAGGTCAGTTGTCTGATACATCCCCCTGCTCTGGAAGCTGTTTCTAGAAGTCAGTGGGTGGGGGTGAGGAGGAGCTAGCCTGCATACTTAAGGAATTTTGACCAATCCCCAAGCAGGAGGCTTGGCATGGGGCCAGGGCAGCCCTTAAATATGATTGAGCCTGATCAGCAAGGTCAGTGTTGGGTGAAAGATGGAGTGAGGGTTGGAGTGTGGAGCCAAAGAGGGGGGGGTAGGGAAGAGGTCTACCTACTGGCAGGGTATTGGAAAGGAGGATCTCTCTGTCTCAAAATCTCCTGAGAGAGTACAGTCTGTGGAGCAGGGAAAGAGCCAGCCCAGTGTCAAGCCTGAAGGCAGCCACCACCCTACAAAGCTTGCAAAAGAGACAGAGTGAATAATCCTACATCCCCTGGGCTGGATAAAGGGAGAGAGCAGTCAGGAGGAGAACCCAACTAGCTCATTGTCATGTTTCACGTGAGTATCATATTGACTGTCATATGCCTTTAAGTATTTCTATATTTTGTTTCTACTCCTCCCTTTCCTTTGGTTTAGTTAATGCTGTATAGATAGCCCTCCCCTTTTCCCAGAAATGCATTGCAGCTCTAGCCTCATGTCATGAAGTAGATCACATTATGATCTTTTGACCTATCGAATGTTCATTGTTGTAAGATTCTCTCAGTTTATGGAATAAATTTCACAAGATCTACAAGATGTCTTATCAGTTGAGTCATTGACTGTGGTATCCAACTGAGGTTGAAGTTATCGCTATGTCATCACAACTGTAAGTTACAGAGATCATACTATCAATGCTTAGATTGGAGAGACAGAACACTCCTCATCTGAGGCTGTTTAATGTTTGCAGTTTCTGGGTCCCTTAACCAAAAAATACCCTCAAGTACAGCTGGGTGAAGAGGAGGATTCATCTGGGGTCTGAGAAGGTACACCAGAGAGCTGGAATGCTCTCAGAGAATAGATTATTTTGTCCACATCTGTACATAGTTGCTAAGGCGTTTGTCCTCAAGTTTACAGTTTCCTTGGTTCCTTCAGCAGGTGAAAGCCAGCGGGAGGGAGAGGAGATGAAGCCAGCTTTCTGAGAAAGCCATAAAAGTGATCGGTTCCAGCAATTGCTCCCCCCCTTCCCAGTTGCCTGGGCCCCCCTGTTGGCCTGGGCCCTGTAAAGGAAGACCGCTGGCACCCCCTTATCCACGGCCCTGTAAATACACATTTATAGGGTTCACAAATGTGGAAGTTACACACATGAAGACTGCAGCAGCCATAATCTCCTTCATCTGTGTTTCCTTATTTTTGCTTTCTTTTGGATTTTGCCTGTGGTGCAGAGTTTTCAATATTATCTCTTGTCAAATGAACTGCCTACTTACCTCTGTTAAATCAACCTTATTTTCTTAAAGCTTCTCTCCCCTGAAAACTCTGCTTTGTGCTGATTTGTTTATGTGTGAAGCTTTATCTGTGTAAACTGAGCATGGGCAACACAGCCTGATTATGTAAAAAACAAATGGCATGTGTTGTGTCTTGAAGATAGCAAAATATGGTGGCAATGGTGGTCCTCATAGGACTGGGAATGGGGGTGCAGAACAATTGCCTCTTTTGTAGAATCTATGGATTCAGAACAAAAATCGTTTGCTGCTTTGCCCTGGTCATAATCTGCCCGCTGTCATGGTGTGGATGTGAGTGAGTCTGTGTTTACGTTTCTGCTGTCTGTGACACCATCAGGAATGCAGCTTTTTTTTAGTGATTTAATATGAATATTTAAATTTTTTTTTTTACTCATTCATTAACTATTTTCAGCTATGAAATTATACTTGCATGGAGTTACTGATGTCAGTTCTACAAGCTAGTCAAAGCATTTCAGTGTAGGGAATCTTTATGATGAAAAGTTTTTTAAGCTGAGATATCAAAATAGGCAAACACTGGCATCCCTGCATAGAGAGCCTTTCCCCTTCTGGAACTCTATACTGAAAAAAGTCATAGTGACAAAACTCTTTGCAAGTTTGAAGATTTATCCAATCCTTTGGTGCCATTGGCATTTACAAATTCAGACAGTAGAGAGCAGCAGATCCTTACACAGTACTACACCCAAAACAAACAAAAAATGTACAGGCGTACCTCGTTTACAAACGCCTCGGTTAACGTAATTTTCGGTTTACGAATGAAAATCCATTGGAAATAATGGCTCGGTTTACTATTTTTTTTTTCGCAATATAAACGGATTAATTGGTTTTCAATGCATTTACAATTTTTTTTAATCATGTTCCTGTACAGTACTATGCCTTTAAAGTACACTTTATACAGATTTGAACAGATAAGACTTTTGTTTTACTTTTTTCTGACCTCCGGAATGGATTAATTGGTTTTCAATGCATTTACAAATTTTTTTTAATCATGTCCCTTTGTGCCTTTAAAGTGCACTTTATAAAGAGTTTTGCACATATACAACTTTTTTTGACTTTTTTCTGACCTCCGGAACGGATTAATTGGTTTTCAATTAATTTACAAATTAATTTGTAATAATGTCCCTGTACAGTACTATGCCTTTAAAGTGCACTTTATAAAGAGTTTTGAACAGATAAGACTTTTTTTTTACCTTTTTCTGACCTCCGGAATGGATTAATTGGCTTTCAATGCATTTACAATTTTTTTTTAATCATGTCCCTTTGTGCCTTTAAAGTGCACTTTATAAAGAGTTTTGAACATATACAACTTTTTTTGACATTTTTTGTGACCTCCGGAATGGATTAATTGGTTTTCAATGCATTTACAAATTAGTTTGTAATAATGTCCCTGTACAGTATTTATGCCTTTAAAGTGCACTTTATAAAGAGTTTTGAACAGATAAAATAATTTTTTTTAACTTTTTTCTGACCTCCGGAACTGATTAATTGGTTTTCAATGCATTCCTATGGGAAACCTCTTTCAGTTTACGACTTTTTTGCTATAAGAAAAGTCCCGCAGAATTTATTAAATTTGTAAACTGAGGTACGCCTGTAATATATTACAGCTTACCAATCATTATATGTGATGGTTGCATTAGTTTTCTTTTTTAGGCTTTTTTGCCCTCCATTTTCACCTTCTGTATTAGAGTGTCCTCACTCTGGATTAAGGATGCACAGGAGCAGCTTTGGACAGCAGCATTGTTAGTCTGGGGGTTGAGAAGTGTTATACATGTACTAGCAGTTACACAAACAGCTAGTGCAATATTTGTTTTTCTTTTGTGATAACTGTTTTGACATGAATAAATGAAAGTTGATCATTGTAAGCACCCCTGCCAGTGGTAAATGGTTTCTCTCAAACCCCCAACTGCTACATCTGCAGGAGAGCTTGTTCTGTTGAAAAAAACAAGAGACATACTGGCTAGATCACCAGATGAAAATAAAGGAAAGAAAGCCTAAAAAATAAAACAAATGCAGCCATCACATTTAAGAATTAGTAAGTTGCAATATGTTACATGTTTGCTTTTGGGTTTATTATTGCTTTAAATATTTTATATGGTGGGCAATTAATTCAAGTGCTCCAAAGAGGTTATGTTTTCATTTAGTTCCTGATTATAGGTGCCTGATTTTTACTTCTGCTATTAATTGAAAAACTTTATATTTAGTACAGATTTGCCTAAAATTCTCCCAGTAAAGAAGTGGATTTGTTAAAGCAGTAGAAAGTATTCACTTAGAAAAGTAAATGTTCACTTAGTGAATGAGGTAAGGCTGTCTTCTCTTCAATAACCCAATCTTTCTAGTAAGCATTCTGCCTTTAATTCTCCTGCAGATGATTGGATATTGAAAGTTAAAACAGCTTTTCCTTAGCTTCCTCTGCCTTGTTCACTCAGGGTGTACATAACCATATGCCCATGGAGGGCTGTGTTTACCCATAAGGGAATGCACAGGTTTTTTGTGCATCTCTGTGCAGGCAGTCCCATTGTTGTCAATTGGGGACGCAGTGGCTGCACGGACACAGAAGCTACTCCCAACATGATATCAATGCAGACGTTGGTGCAAGGCACCAAATGTTACCTGAATGAGCTTGAGCCATGTTGGGTCAGTGGAAAGGGGGGGGGGAGGTGCAGGGGCCTGAATGCATCAAAGTGTCATATTGAGTGTCCATGCAGCTGCTGCATCCCCATGCAGGTAAACATTGCCCTCTATGGGCTTATGGTTATGTACACCGTGTGTGAACGAGGCCTAGAATAGTAAGCAATGTGAACAGCCTTTACGTATATAATAACCACTTGACCTCCTGAGGATTTACCCCCCTCCCTGACCAGGCCATTTTTTGCGTTACGGCACTGTGTTACTTTAACTGACAATTGAGCGGTCATGCAACGTTGCACCCAAATTAAATTTACGTCCTTTTTTTCCCACAAATTGAGCTTTCTTTTGGTGGTATTTGATCACCTGTGCGGTTTTAATTTTTTACACTTTAACCTCCCTAGCGGTCTGATTATGTCCATATTTCTGTGCTCAAAGCGGTACTTTTTTTGCATGGAAATATGTATTTTTTATTGTAGGCCTGTAATTTTTAGGAATAACTCACTGAAATCTGTCCGAACAAGAGTCTAGTAAACATCCCGGGTATGATAAAATTTGAAACACAAAATCATAAATTATAATTTATTAAATAATCATACAAAATAATAATATAATAATAAATTGAATTCAATAATATAATCAAACCAAAAACACTGACATTTGTAATAGAGCGCCAAGTTCGCACATCACTGAGCAAAGTCGCAGAATCGTTTTCAGTGTCTGATGACGAATTTCCCCACGAATCATTATAACTCAATTCTGCAAGTGGTTCTGATTTACTATCGCTGTTTTCTAGCTGGTCTAAAAACGATTTTGACTTAAAGGGACGCTTTTTGGACGCCATGGACATTTCTCAGTTTCCAGGCAGAAAGAACAGTAAAAATGCAGGCAGGGCACAGGACAAAGCACTAGGGACAAAATGTATGTGAAATGGTTTGATACAGTAATGTTTTACTAAGTTATTTTAGTGAATTTAGTGAATGTCACTTTTTGTCATTTTCAAATTTGTCGCCGTTCCGTCCCCCGTACATCCCGACGTCGCAGGGGACGGAACCTAGAAGACAGATGTTGGCATCCACTGGAGGACATTACAGGGGACACTGCAGGAGGGACATCACGGGAGAGCAGGACAAGGTAAGAGAAGAACAGGTCCCGGAGCAGCACCACATGGTAAGCTCGAATGTAGCTTGGGGTTACCGCTTGTGGTACTGAAACTTTACCCTGAGCTACACTCGGGAATACTGCCAGGGAGGTTAAAAAAAAAATGACAATTTTTGAGAAAAAAAACAATATTTTTGACTTTTTGCTATTAAACATGCCCAGTAAAAAAACTGAAAAAATCTATTTTCATCATAAATTTAGGCCAAAATGTATTCTGCTACATGTCTTTGCTAATAAAAAAAACCCAATGCGTGTAAATTAATTGGTTTACGTGAAAGTTATAGCTTTTACAAATGGCGGTATAGATACTGGAATTTTTTAAATTTTTACTAATAATGGCGGTGATCAGCGACTTATAGTGGGGCTGCGGCGTGCATTCTGCCACTGAGGGGAACTGACATGGTGTTACTGACATCTCCAGTGACCCCAATACAGAGATCAGTGCTAAAAAAAAGCACAGTACTAATGGCACTGGGCAGGAAGGGGTTAACATCTGGGATGATCAATGGGTTAACTGTGTTCAGGGAGTGTTTTACTGGGGGCAGTGTGTTGGTGCTTCACTGTAAGCACACTGCTCTGGATGGCTGTGCTGTGAACAGTGTACCCAAGCAGACAGGGAGGAGGACTGTTAGTAAACAAAGCAGCCCTCCTCCCCATCGGAGATCCTCGGTAATCACCGGGCACTGGTGGGTAATCACTGGCCGGGACCCGGTGATTGAAAGCCAGAGCAACGAATGGCGGCATGGGTAGGGCACATGCATGGCTCGCTTGCGACCCCTACCTAGAAATTCAAAATCACATATATATACGTGATTTTGCGCACCCCTGCCACCCTGTAGCAGTATATATGCTATAGGGCAACGGGGAAGCGGTTAAATTAATCCTACAAACTTGAATAGTGAGAGAGAACAGTAAAGCACAACCATCACATGAAGCAAAGCCTTTCAAATTAACAAACAAATATGATTGTCCCCATGAAATTACAAACTACACAGTGAGGTAACAATTTTAACCACTTGCTTACGGGACCTTTTACCCCTTGAGACGGCACTGATAGGCAGCAATGTTCTGCACTGATAGGCTGCACTGATGAGGCAGCACTGGTGGGCATTGATGAGGAGGCACTAATCAGGCTGCATTAATATACGGCACTGATGGCAGTTGATAGGCAGCACTGACTGGTGGCACTGACTTACACAGATTGGCAGCACTGCTGGGCACATATTGGCAGCACTGCAGGGCACTGATGGACAGCACTCTTGGGCACTGATGGGTACTTTTGGGACTGCACTGATAATCAGGGCACTGATAATCAGCGCCCTGATTATCAGTTTAGGTGAATCTTTTCACAGTTGCCGGTTATCGGCAGTATTTTCTTCGCGCTTTGACAGCATAAGGAAAGTATTGCCAATAACCAGCAAGTGTATTTACATGGTGATCAGCTGTGATTGGACACAGCTGATCAAGTGGTAAAAGGCCGCTGTGATTTTCCCTTTACTATGTCATGTGATCAGCTGTGTCCAAAGGACGCTGGGGGGGGGGAGGTGTTGTTCTGGGAGAACGTCATATGATGCCCTCTCAGAACTGGACAACCGCGCTGTAGTCATCATTCGGCTATGGCGCGGTCAAGAAGTGGTTTAAACATTATGCTTTCATCTAGTAAAAACCTGACATACAAGAGGACTTCTATAGTATTTGGTTATCTAGTTAGTACCACTACATTCACTTTAGTAAGAAAAGCTGAATATTTTAACTTACTTATTTTACTTATTTTATTTGTACAAATGATTTTATTAAATTGTATTAAAATGTACCTTCACATTTAAACTACCACTGACAAGTATCATTCTTCCCTCTTCACTTATGTAACTTGCAGAAAAGCTTTTCTAAAACATTCTTCAGATATCTAAGTAATGTCTGTTCCTTAAATAACATTGTCAAGAGAACCAGAGAGCACACAGAGACAGATTGCACAGAACCCAACGTGCTTTTATTGGGGAGGTTTTTGAGGCACAGACAACAGTTCCTTTAGTCCACAGATCCACACCAGACACAGCAACACAGTACAGTTCTCTGGAAGGCAATATGGAACAACAGGGGTATTGTAATCCACAGGGTTAGTCCACACAGGAGGCTCCAGGCAGGGAAGGGTTAAGTCCAGGCAGGTTCACGGAGAACAAGGGGTTAAGTCCAGGCAGGGGATAGATCCAGGCAGGTTCACGGGGACAGCAGAAGATCCCTCCACAGTGCAGGGATTCCAGGCAGCACAGACAGTCCAGGAGATGAGGAGGAGGACGGGGGATGAGAGGAGCTGGCCCTCAGCACAGCCTTCCCTCACACACACAGCCAGGAGAACACACCGGGGGTTTTTCTGCTCACCCTTAAGTATAGAGCTGGTAACCGGATACTTCCTATTGGGTTACCATGGCAACGGGTCCTGTCTCTCAGGTCTCCAGACCTGCCCAGGGAGCCCAGGAATTTGTGCGTGAGGGGGAAGGGAGGAGATGGCCTGTTTGTGGATTCCTTCAGCAGAAGACCAGGCTGCAAGCCAGGGGGGTGAGGGGCTGATGAGGTCTGCCTGTGTCAGGGACAAAGAGGACTAGAAGTCCCAGCATGGATGGGACAGAAGGGTGGCAGCCAGCAAACCTGGAGGATGGGGAAGGAAGGACCAGCTCCGTGACAAACATAATGGCAGTTTATATGTAGTATCTGACACATTGTTTTTTTTTGTTTGTTTTTTTTCCATTTCTACAATGGAATTCTTGTTATTATATATATATTATTTTGTTCAACCCCCTGGTCAAATGAAAACATAAAATAAAATGCAACATCTATGCCGACCTAAGACCTGGAGAAAAGAAGGATAAGCTTGCAAAAAAGTAAAACTTAATTGTTCAGTATTTTCAATAACTTTACATAAATCCTTTTTTTCCATCTTTTTAGACACCAGCCTATTTGAAGATAAAATCAAATGTCAATTGTGTCATGTACTGAATCACATGCATGTTGCCTTTGAAAGCCACTCAGTATCATTGTGTCCCATGTGCTATCAATAAAATTTGATTTAGGTCAAAATAGTTGATTCTGTATGGTATGAATATCTGTGCTGGGCAAGATTTAATACTTTTTTTGCTAGAGCAGCGGTCTCCAAACTGAGCAGGATGTGGCCCTTTGTTTGCTTTTATCCAGCCCTTGGGGCAATCTTTAATTCACTGACAACAATGAAGGGGCACCTTCAAATGATACCAAGGATGATGCACAATTCTCCCAATAACACCAACAATGGGACCCAATGACACCAATGATGGGTCATTGTTTACTCCTACTGACGTTGGGACATTTCCTACTCCCAATTGCCACAGTCCAAACCCCATAAAGTCTGAAGGACAGTAAACTGGCCCTTTTTATAAAGTTTGGAGACCCCTGTTCTAGAATATAGCAATACAACAGCAGTATATAAACTTGCAGCTATGGTACAAATGTGTAAAAAAAAATAGTAATAATAATAATATGAAAAATAATAATAATAAAAGTGCTAGCCATCCCAAAATGAATACTTTGGCTTTAGTAAATGCTGGAGAGTTAAGGTACCCTTCTGGTGCTGTCTTCATGCTTGAGTTACTAGGCATGTACAGCTGTCTGTAAAGGTTATAACAAGTGGGAACCACTATTCCTGTAAAATATCCATGTAAAGCTAAGTAAAGTGCAAGTGTAACACTTAATATAAAAAATATTGATTACCTCTCACAGAGATCACACCGACTATGCTATCTTTGTTCAGACACTATATAGGCTCTGCATTTGTTTTCTGGAGTGAAATGTTAATGGAAAAGGCTAGCTCAGAGATAACACAATCATGTAAAACCTGGTGCCTGTGCAATTCCTAGATAAAATGCCACAGTTGGAGTAATCACTGAAGAAGAGGAAACTGAAGAAATGCTTGCTGTGGACTGCAGCACACTGATGACATAATCTCAGTCTAGGCAATGATGCTTGTATGTAGCACAAGGAGAGAATTTTAATTATAAAAGGTAAATTTATTTAAAATATAAATTATGCATTTGCTGTATTTTGTTTGTTTGTTTTATATGTCAGTTACTGAAAATCATGCTTTAATTCATGTTACTCAGGGAGGATACAAGGATACATAAGAATATTCCAAGATGAGTGAGAGTGAGAGATAGCAGGAACAGAGATAAAGGAGGATCCTATCATTATCACTGCATATTATTGTAAATAGAGGGTTAAAACATACTAGGAACAACTCTACATATAAATATCTACAATAACAACATAAAAGAACATCATTACAAGCTCAGAAAATATAAAACCTGCAATAATCATTTTTGTCATGTGGAATAAATGTGGAATAAATGATTGCTCCGGAGTGTTGCTAATTAACTAACATAACATGTAATAAATAATAGAGATAACCTTCAATTGGCCCTCATTTTGTTGAAAATCAGGAGGTGGAGGAATCATTTTCACTCATCCTTCTCTTCCCCTCCACCATTCTATTTTTTGATGTTTTTTTGTTGTGGGGGGAGTGGGTACCTATTTTTGACAGGCTCCCACTCCCACTTACACAGTTCCTGCCTAGGCGAGAACTACAGATGTTATGCCCACCTACCTCCTTCCCCACTGCAGCCTCCTGGGATATGTCATATGTCCCAGGAGCCTGTGGGACCAGTGAAGCAGTGGGGAGATTGCTGTGAAACAACAGGTTAGCTTCCCACAGTCAAGATGGTGGCACCAAGGCCCCGGAGATTGGTAAAAACCTGCACGGGTGAGGGCAGCACTGAACTCCTAGACTGGTAAAGGTATTAAAAGTCAGATGATACAGTATTTGTAGCTGTTGACTTTTAATTTTTGTTTTAGAAGTAACCATAGTTCCTCTTTAAGGAGCTTTTGATGTTTTTTAAGGGTGCAATTAGCTTTAAATGGCTTATGAAGGTTATGAAAGCTCCTTCTAACTATCTTAGACTTGTTCTCATGCCACAAATGACCCTTAATTATCCTCATTATTTTACCCCCGCCCTCCCAAAAACATTTCACCTACTACACAAACATATTTTGTCAAAATCCCTCTACTGATCCTTAAAAATAGATCTTAATCTGAAAAAAAAAGTTTGGCTTTCAAACTGTACATCTGCCATTTCCTGGTATATTCTGTATGAGGAGGTGTCAGGTTTCCAGGTACTGGACAGCTTGTTAGTGTCACATCCAATGCAAAGAAAATAGGTAAAGGTGTCAACTGACTACAGTAGTTCATTTTAAAACAATTCCTGCTTGAGTATTTCTTTAGTAAGCATATTGTGTCATGTGCTAACATATTGTCCAAACCTGTGATACTAATGTCAGATAGCCCGAGAGGAAAGCTGATCTTCTGGAACAAACAGAATATCTGAGTGCTGGCGGCTTATTTGAAACAATCAAACAAGTGACAAAATGGGAGTGCTTCACATTGTTGAAAGATTTTTTTTTTATCACTTGGGACTAAGAAAAGATACATATATGGGAACTTCAATGGCATAAACAAAATTTCACCACTGTAAACACATGGATTTCCTACTAATTTATGAAACAGAACTACCTTGTAGAACTGTCCTGAAGATAATACAGGGTTGTTTCAGCAACATGGGTTTTACAGCCACGTAATGTTATTAGGCCCCTTTAACACAGGATGGAATCCAATTTGTTCAGTGGGGGATCTATCAGCTGATCCCCTTCTGAGCAGAACAGAGCGGGTGGATGACAGCTTCCTTTTTCGCTCAGTTTATGCAGATCAGAAACAGACAGAGCCTGCTCTGCTCTATGGGGGTCCGGGTGTAAATGAACTGGCTCTCCATTTACATCCGATTGCCCTCTGATCTGATCCACGATGACAGAGGGGTGTGGGTTCCAATCGTTTTTTTTTGTTTTTTTTTTAGCAGACTGGATCAGATTTGAGGTAGTCAGGTGTAAACGGACATAAGTCAGTTTGCACTCGCCAGTCCAAAGGAAACATGGACCATCCAATCAGGTCCATCTGAAAAACTGAGAGGTGGACCTGAGTGGATCGTCCATGTGAAAGGGACCTTATAGTTTTGCCCCTGGAATAAAATAAACTGTATTTGTTACCCAGAAGCCGATAGTTACTAAAGGGGCAGAGTTCTCTGTAGAATTTTCCAAATCCCACATAAATCACTCCAAAACTAAAAGACAGCAGTGACCTTTTGTATATCATGCAGCAATGTGACATTACCAGCGGTGGACTGACCATTTGGAAACTCGGGCACTGCCCGAGGGCCCGGGGTCTGTAGGCGGCCCCATGAGATGCCCCTGGTACCTTTCTCATAGGCTTTTTTGAGTTTGGGCAAGGACACAGGGGCCCCATGATCCCCTATTGCCTGGGGGCCCCATGAGTTGTCAGTCCGCCCCTGGACATAACTCACCCTAAATAAATACCCCCTTTATTGTTTTTATGTCCAGTAGTAGGTGGACTGTTTGAACATGGGGAGGCATATAAAGCAGCTTTTTTTCTATTTCTACAACCTTCAACAGTTCTGCAATAAATCACTGTTTAAAAGCATTTATAGACATGAGACGATAATCAAGTGAGGATCGGATGCTTATGGGGCCAGGTCACTTGAACATCGGTAGAACAGGTTTGATACGCAACTCCACCAGCAACTGCATAGGCTGTTCCCTTTCTTACACTTTCACGAGAAAGAAAAATTATAATATAGCATATATAACTGCTAGCAAGCAATATTGCAATTTAATGTTTTTAAAAATGATATTTCCTTTTCAATCTTGTTGTGATTTTTTGTAAAATTCAATGCAATATGAAAACCTGGAGGTGTTCCATACACTACTGGTGCACAGAACCCCCTCCCCCAGAAATGTTATTTCCTGATGTGTGATTGGCTCACTGATTTTCCCAGTAGTCTGCACTAAGATACAAGTCAGAATTTAGCCACTCTCTGCAATAACAATTTATTTTTTTTGTGAGATAGTGCCAAAGAGTAAGCTCCTAAAGGGGTGCAGACCCAACATTTTCCTCATTAGAACACTGCAAGTACGTAATTGAAAATAAAAAAATCACTCCTATTCAGATTCACACTACATTGTTAGCCTAGAGGAAATATATTTTTTCTCAACGTAATTGGAGTATACACTGCTATAAAAACAAATGTAATCACTAAAAATGCATAAATAGATACAGGATAGATCTTTTATGAAATATGGCGTTTTTAAAAAATTATACATGGATAAAAAAAACTTACATTAGAGAACTGTAACTAGTCAAACCTTAAAGTGGTAGTAAACTGAGGCGGCAACAATTGAAAGAAACTTAAGGCCAGTAGATTAAGTGAGGACAAAGGAAATTGCTATATTCTTTGCTTAAAAATCTTGTAATATAAGTATCTTTTGGCTTACTTTAATTTCCGCATACCTCAGACAAAGCTTGTGCCATCTTGGGTCTCCTCTTCTGCATCTAGCTTCTGCCATTTCTCTATGCATGAATTAGCCAAGCCAAGTCACATGGGGTGGGGATGTACTCTTGTGGAATTGGAATTTCCAATCCTGGTGAGAGTGGATGACGTGGGCATGGCATCCTACAGAAAGGACTGATGGCATATAGAGCATATCTTGAATTGCGACTACAATGCACATGTGCAGGTGACATCAGGAGATTGAAGATCGCTCAATTTCTGCAGAGCAGAACAGGTTAGACACATTTTAAAGACAACACCATGCACATTATTTATTAACAATTTCAAGGGAGCAAAGTAGAAATCTTGTATACTACCTCTTTAATATTGGACATCAAATTGTTGTCATGTAACCAGGGGCGGTCTGACAACTCATGGGGCCCCCGGACAAAAGGGGATCATGGGGCCCCTGTGTCCTTGCCCAAACTCAAAAAAGCCTATGAAAAAGGTACCAGGGGCATCTCATGGGGCCCCCTACTGACCCCGGGCCCTCGGGCAGTGCCCGAGTTTCCAAATGGTCAGTCCGCACCTGCATGTAACTTAAATGTGTTGTCTCTAATAAAACAAGTCAGTACATTTGTAAAAAAAAATGTATAAATAAAATTCCTACAAAAGATGGTCTAGTCCAGGGGTCTGCAACCTTTAAGACATAAAGAGCCACTTGGACCCGTTTCCGAAGGGAATAAAAAGACTGGGAGCCGCAAAACCATTGCAACATTTATAACAAATCCGACACTGCATATATTGCAAAAAGCACTCTGGTCATGAAGGGGGTTTAAGGGCCCAGTAAGCAAAGGGTTAATCAGGGCCACAGTGTATCTTCATAATCACAATCATAGCCTTAGGTCAGTGGTGGGCAACCTTTTTTTTCAACTGAGCCAAATCTCGCCAAAACCACGATTGAAATTTATTTTGACAGCCACATTTTTAAAACTGAAAATACATCCCCCATATAGTAATTCATCCCCCATATAGTAATTCATCCCCCATATAGTAATTCATCCCCCACATAGTAATTCATCCCCCATATAGTAATTCTTCCCCCATATAGTAATTCATCCCCCATATAGTAATTCATCCCCCATAGTAATTCATCCCCCACATAGTAATTCATCCCCCATAGTAATTCATCCCCCATAGTAATTCATCCCCCATATAGTAATTCATCCCCCATATAGTAATTCTTCCCCCATAGTAATTCATCCCCCATATAGTAATTCTTCCCCCATAGTAATTCATCCCCCACATAGTAATTCATTCCCCATATAGTAATTCTTCCCCCATAGTAATTCATCCCCCACATAGTAATTCATTCCCCATAGTAATTCATCCCCCACATAGTAATTCATCCCCCACATAGTAATTCATCCCCCACATAGTAATTCAGTCCCCATAGTAATTCATCCCCCACACAGTAATTCATCCCCCACATAGTAATTCATCCCCCATATTGTCTCAATTCACTTACCTTTGCTCCGCGCGTTCCTCTCGCTGTGTTCCCGCGCCGTTCTGGTCTTCAGGGCGGACTGAGAGAGGAGTTCGTCACTCTGCCCCGCCTACATCCTGGCTGCCCCACCTACATCCTGACAGCCAATGTTCCACGCTCCGCGGGCCGGATTTTTGAGGAGGGAGGGGAGCGGGCGCCCGGCACACAGAAGAGCCGCATGTGGCTCGCGATCTGCGGCTTGCCGACCACCTGGTGGGCAGTGTGCTCCGGAGCCGCAGCAAAGATGAAAAAGAGCCGCATGCGGCTCCGGAGCCGCGGGTTGCCGACACCCGGTCTAGTCATAGTAGATCAACAAAAAAATTTAGAGTTTAAGAAAACACAGTCAATTCAAGACATAGATCTTAAACAAATGGGACAGTGGTAGATATAGTTTTAGCATAGCATTAAAGGAAATAACATGGAAAACAAATATTCTACAATATAATGGAACGGTATGTCCAAATCAGATGATTTTACAAGTAATTAAGATGGGATTATTCATTCATTCACATTCAGCAGAGTAAAACTAAACTTTCCCTAGTAAACAATGTATACAAGTCTTAACCCAGTATTTGCAATTTGCAACTTTCAAATCTGCTGGATTCTGCTTTCTCAGTGCTGCTTCCCTGAACTTCTGGTGTTCACAGGAAAAAGTTAACAGTGGACAGTGCAGTCTCCAGCATATCTGTTATCTTGGGGAGGAGGAGGAAATAAAAAAAGGGAGCCATCCTAGGCTATGGGGCTGTGTGTTTCTACTAGGGCACACAGTGTAGGGAGAAACAACTCTAATCCCATGCAATTGTGGCTCTATGTGATGCTGCAAGAGCCCCCTTAAACCTGGAGCAGTCTCCCTGGCACCAGCCTAAACTGTTGCATATGTGAGTATTAACAGATAAAGAAGTTGCATAATCAGTAGGTGATTAAATCAGCTGCTGAAGGTGCTTGAAAAGGTGATAGTTAATTACACTCTTTTAACTCTTTTGTTTCTCTTTTAACCAGTTGTCCTCCACCCTATAGCAGAAGTACTGCTACAGGGCAGCAGGGCACTGCAAAATCACGTACATATACATGATTTGCATTTCTGTGTAGGGCGCTCATGCACACACCCTGCCAGCGCCGCTATTGGCACCTGGAGATATCAATCACCGGGTCCCGGCCGGCAATTCCCAACCGGCACTCTGCGATCATTGGGGAAAGCTGACAGGGAAGAGACCTGTGTGTAAACAACACATAGATGGATGAAGGAGTTTGCTTTAAATATTAAAAATGGATTAAATAGTGCTTTTGGTTTGTGGTATTCAGATGCAATGAAGATCTGCTTTAAAAATATTAAAATATTAAACAGCTGGATAACCTGCGGATGTTCTGGAACAGAAGAACGATTTTAATAAAAATAGCTTTTTCTGGCATGGATTTTATAATGTTTTTCATAGTGTACCTATTGCAGTAAGCAGATAATTTCTAAAGATAATACATAATTTACTTTAACAAATAAATGGCCACAAATCTGTTGCAACACTGTGCTCTATTATTATTAAAACCAAGGGGAAACTGCATGAGTATTTTTTTTCTTTTTAATCTTTAGGAGAGTATGTAGACTGCAAGCTTTCAGGAGTGGTGTGCTCCTATGCTGTTAAAATATAGTCAATTGACCTTCATATATGTATTCAAAAATACAGATGAGTCCAAGTAAGGCTCCATGCACACTGGGCGTTTTAATAATGCTGTTGGCGTTTGCTGTGTAAAGTCGCGTTAAAAACACAAGTGTTTCAGCATTTTTTACCATTTTTGCATTAGCATTTAGACATGTTTAGCCAAGTTTTTCGGCCTTTTTCCACATTTGCGTTTTTTAGCCTTTTTTAAACACACAAAAATAAATACAATTTTTGCTGAAAAAAAACACCTTAAAAAGCTAGTTTGCCATGTTTTGCCATGTTTTACCACGTTTTTCATTGTTAGAGCATTTTTATAGCTAAGAAACTCCTCTAGAAACCCACTAGTTCTGGGTTTTTTTCGAGCCAAAAAACGCGCCTGCCAAAAAATACTGATTAACCACTTGCCAACCGTATTATAGTCGAATGAAGGCTACAGTGAGGTTGTTCAGTTCTGGGAGGGCGTCGTATGACGTCCTCCCAGAATGCTCCCTCCCGCACGCCCCCAGCGGTGCATATCCCACACAGCTGATCACATGATGAGGTAAAAGGCCAATCACAGTGACATTTTACCACATGATCAGCTGTATCCAATGATACAGGTACTAACTCTCCAGTGCCTCCCACCAGTGCCCAACAGTGCCACCCATCAGTGCTGCCCAGCAGTGCCACACAGCAGTTGCACCCCTCAGCGCCCAGCAATGCTGCCCACCAGTGCCCAGCGCTGCCACCCCCTTCAGTGCCCAGCAGTGCCACCCATCAGCACTGCCCAGCAGTGCCACCCAGCAGTTGCGCCCATCAGTGCCCAGCAGTCCTGCCCAGCAGTGCCCAGCAGTGGCGCCCCGCAGTGCCACTCATCAGTGCCCATCAGTACCACCAGTCACTGCCGTCAATCAGTGCTGCCCATCAGTGCTGTCAGTCAGTGCCGCCAGTCAGCGCTGCCCATCAGTGCTGCCTATCATTGCCCATCATTACTGCATATCAGTGCAGCAGCATCAGTGCCTCCTCATCCGTGCAGCCTATCAGTGCCCATCAGTGCTGCCTATCTGTGCCACCTCATCAGTGCCCATCAGTGCTTCCTATCAGTGCAGCCTCATCAACACACATCAGTGAAGTAGAAAAATGACCTGTTTGCAAAATTTTATAATAGAAACAAAGCAAACTTTTTTTTTGCTCTTTTTTTGTTTATAGTGCAAAAAATAAAACACCCAGCGGCAAGTAAATACCACCAAAAGAAAGCTCTATGTGTGTGGAAAAAAAATGCTGAAAATGTAATATGGGTACAATGTTGCATGCCCGCGCAATTGTTATTCAAAGTGCTACAGTACTGAAATCTGAAACTTGGCCTGGGCACTAAGGGGTTAAAAGTGCCTGGTAGGCAAGTGGTTAAAGTCTATGTGTGCATGGACACATAGGATAACATGCTGTGGAGTTTATTGGCTGTAGAAAAAAAATGACAAAAACAGCAGCTGTAAAAATGCCCAGTGTGAATGAGGATTAAAGGACAAACCTCCTCTCTTTGGCCTGCCTAAGTAGTAACTCCACTCTGATGCATATTCAGATGTCATTTTTAAACAGTCAAAATACAAGTCATTCTGTGAAGAATGGGCAAATAACTATAATCAGACACAGATAAATAGCAGAAATAGAAGTTATTAATGCTCATTTTAATCTGATGCTCTATTTTATCATGTCTGTACCTGGGTTTACAGATCTGGTATAGAATGTGGAGGAATGCCACAAAACAGGAGCAGAAAAAAATGTGAAGTCACGTAAGTTTTATGGCACAAAGACAAAAGGGTGCTACCTAAACAGCTGGGGTAATGATCTGCTCTACTGTTTTAAGTCACAAGGCTTGATAAACCAGGAAACCACACTCATTGATCTTAGCCTTTGCACACTAGAGAGCTTTTATATATGTAATATATAACCTATGCAGTCAGCCATTGATGCATGACTACTGCACTGCTACTGTAGCTGCCTCACAGGCACGTGTTTTCTCATTCACACAAGGTCATATAAAACACTGTATCAGTCTATGTTGACTTCTGGATACTAAACAAAATTATTTCACTTAAAATGTTATTAGAATTTCTTATTTTCATACATTTTTATGACATTATTTTTAATCAGTGTTTTTCTCTCGATGTTTTAGAAACTGTGCAATAGGTTTACCATGGACATTTTCATTAGACTGGTGGCATCTAAACTGTTCATAACAAATAATCCAGCATTTACACAAAGCCAATAAGGATCATAAATAATTCCTGCAGATGCCCTTTCTTTAGGCAGTCGTTTAAATATATATTAGGGTTAGATAACCTGAAAGGTTGTATTCAAATATATATTTCCTATATTTTTCCCATTTAAACCCATTTGCTACTGGCTGATTTTTCAAGATTTATTGTTATAACTTAAAGACTTGGTCATTTTGCTCAGGTCAAAATATACCTTTTTTACAAGCCCTTTTTTGTATTTTTTATAAGCCCTTTTTGTATCTTTTATAAATCTTGTACCTTTAACCATTTGCCTACAGGGCACTTATACCCCCTGCCTGCCCAGGCCAGTTTTCAGCTTTCAGTGCTGTCACACGTTGAATGACAATTGCAAGGTCATGCACCACTGTACCCATATGAAATTGTTATTATTTTTTTCACACAAATAGAGATTTCTTTTGGTGGTATTTAATTGTCACTGGGTGTTTTATTTTTTGCACTATAAGCACTGATGGGTGGCACTGCCCTTAACCACTTGTGGACCACCCATCCACAATGTACTATGGATGGGCGGCCTGCACAGGGAAAGTGATATACCCGGTTTGGGAACTTGTCACAAAGTCCCAGCCAATGATTCACGGCCGGGACCTGCTGATGGACTGTGTACAGAGAGAGCGATCTCTCTGTTTTTCATCTCTGCAAAACAGGGATGAGAAACAAAGAGATCATTTGTAAAAAGATGCACACTTTATGCATAGTTAACATCATTAGGCACACATTTAACCCCTTGATCACCATAGATGTTAATCCCTTCCCTGCCAGTGTTGTTAGTACAGTGACAGTGTATCGTATTATCACTGATCACTGCATTAATGTCACTAGTAATTTCAGCGCCAGTTAGTTCCCTACAGCATCAGTTAGTGTTAGATTGCCTTTCGTACTATCGCAGTATAGTCATTAAAAGTCGCCAATCACTGCCATTAGTAGTATCAAAAAAAATTCCAGTATAAATACCATAGTTTGTAGCCACTATACATTTCAAGCAAACCAATCAATGTACACTTATTGGAATTTTTTTCATTAAAAATGTGTATCAGAGTACAATTTGTCCAAAATTAATGAAGATATTTTCTTTTTTAAAAACATTTTATTGGATATGTTTGTAGCAGAAATTAAAAATATTTCATTTTTATTCTTCTTTCATTTACAGTGTTTCACAAAAAAATCAAAACAAAATAAAACAGTGGTAATAAAATACCACCAAAAGAAAGCTCTGTTTGTGTGAAAAAAACACATAAATTTCATTTGAATACAGAGTTGCATGACAGAACAATTGGCAGTTAAAGTAGTGCAGTGATAAATACCAAAAAATGGCCTGGTCATGAAGCAGGTAAAAGCTTATCCACTGCTATATCTGCTCCTACGTGGGAAACAGTAAAATGTATAGAGTTAGGATTTCAGTATATAAAGAAGCCTTGATGTGGGCACTGCTCCTTAAGCATATATTTGCAAATGTGTGCAAACAAAACCCTCTGTTTTTAACGTGTGCTAGGAAATCTTTTGCTGCAACAATAAACATTATTGTACCAGAAAATAAATAAATTAATTAATTAATTAAATTAATTAATGTATTTATTTATTTAGGCTAAAGTGTATTCTGCTACATGTCTTTGGTAAGAAAAAAAATCCTAATAAGTGTATAATAACTGGCTTACATGAAAAATTATAGTGTTTACAAATGGCAGTATATATTTTGTTATTTTTTATTTTTTTTATACTAGTAATGGCAGTAATCAGCGACTGATAGCGCACCGGGACCGCAGGACTGCAGCGGACATCCTGACACTAACTGACACTGGGTGGGAACTGAATAACTGCAACTGACATCTCCAGTGACACTAGTACAGTGTTCAATGCTAATAAATAGCACTGACACTATACTAATGGCACTGGGCAGGAAGGTGTTAACATCTGGGATGATCAAAGGGATAAATATGGCAATGAAGAGGTTAATATGTGTTTAACTATTTTGGGGGTGCAAATGTGCTGCTTTTGCTCACATGTGGTGTGTCTTTCTTCTCTCCCTGGAATGAAAAGGTTCCAGCGAGAGAAGATCCAGATAGATTCGGTGCCTGTATTTACAAATACAGACTCAGGTCTGCTTCTCCATTTGCTCAGGAGATCATCAGAGTCATAGCCAAAAATCATTGGCCAGGACCTGCTGACAAACATGGCCTGCAGCGATTGATGGTGGGGGTCAGCAGGGGGGAGGCATGTGCATGCACGCTCCAAACCCAGAAAAACATAGAGACGTACAGTACAGGAATGTTACTGGTCCTGTAGCTGCCGCCTGTCCGTAGTACATTGCGGGCAGTCTTTAAGTGGTTAAGGTGAATTGTTAGAGTCAGTTTAGTTGTTTTGCAGACTGGCTGGGAAGTGTGCTGGGAAATCTTTTGTTTATTTGTTTGTAAGGTGCAATAAATTGCCCTCATTCTTGCCACACTCTCAAATCACCAAAAATGAAGGTTCATAGATAGTTTCAAGAGAAGGTGTTAGGAATCTGTATCTGTATGTTCAATCGTGAAGCACAAGCACAATCTAATAGAGGCAATGAGAAGGGTCCTAAAAGATGTGGAAACTCTAACTTAGATACAGTATGTAGCTTCCCAAATCACTGTGGCTACATATCCAAGAGTCTTTTTGCTATTGGGAGTCAAGAAAAAACAAAATTATTTAGCTAGCAGAGAAACCAATGTTCTGTATGCCTACGGAGTGGGATGGAGAGGAGAGGGAGACAGGTAGTGTTCTCTAGTCCAACACGTATTCAGTGGGTATTTAGTCTAGCAGAGGAACTGTGTTCTTAGCCCACTCAGGAAATTAGGACCACACCAACTTTCTGGCAGATCAACAGGTATGTTTCTCTATTTTCATATAGGGAGAAAAGAATGGAAAAATGAGCATGTACTGAAGAGATGCGCCACATTTGTTCTTTTTCCTATTTTTTTTTTCTATTGCTTGCTGATTAGTTTGAAGACCAATGGAAACAAATGTTATTTATTAAAGCTTCTTGGAGAATAAGGCTTGAAATCACCATTTTATGTTTTCAGTCATTACCCAAAGCACATGTCCAATGGCCAGAGAAGGGTTAAAATAATCATAACAATAATAAATAATAATATTGCACTTGTTTAGGGTTTTTTTTAGCCTGTCCATTTTCAACCATCTTTACTTTCTTCATTAAATAACTTGTGCTCACATTAACGCTACAAAACTGCCCTTTCTCCTTGAAAGCTTTATATCTTCCTTACATATTGCTCACATATCCCGATGTAATTCACCTTGCCCAGGGCAACCTAATTCTTATCTCATTCACCTCTAGAACCAATTCATATTGATTGTACTGTCTCGCTGGAAATCAGTACCTAGTAACTGACTGCCCACTATCCCACAATCAGTCTTTTTTAACTCATGATGCCAAGTTGGCAATCATTTTATCACCAGTATTATTACTAGCTATATTTACTTTTTCTTTACATCTAGCTAAAACTTTTTTATAACATCCAGAAGGGTTAGAGCCTCTGTTGAGTTCGTTTTGCTCCCTGTGCCCCTAGGAATTATCCTCCCTTTCTCTGTGGCCATTGAGGCAGAAAATTATGCAAACTTTCCAACTTGGACGCATACAGCAACAATAGTCATTTTAGTAGAGTACTGAAGAGTTACTACTGTCAATTTTTAAAGTTTTTTTTTTTTTAAATTAGTTGATAAAATTACCTTTACTTCCACTGCTATTGCTTAGAATACAAAGCGAAATATCCTAAATAGCAACTCCGACAGCATATAAACCAGAAGGGGCTTTATCCCTTTCTACCTCTAAATGTATTAAGTTTGCTGGAAATCTAATACTTGTCCAAAGTACAAATTTAAAGAACAGCTCTATGGAAAATAATAACAGTGATCATTGTCTAGGAAAAAGCATAAATTAGCTCAGTTTCACTTAATCTATGTTATAACCCCCCACCTCACCCCCTCGGTCTCGGCCCAAATCACACACCTACTGAGCGACATATCAGATTGGATGTCGCTCCACTTCCTTAAACTGAATCTCTCCAAAACCGAGCTTCTTGTCTTCCCCCCAGCCCGAACCCCACCCCCCATTGACTTCTCCATCACATCCAACAACGCCAATATCAAACCCGCCCTGCAGGCCAGAGTACTTGGTGTCATTCTGGACTCCAACCTATCCTTCCAGCCCCAAGTCCAATCTTTAACAAACTCGTGCAGACTCTACCTCCGCAACATCGCCAAAATCCGCATGTTCCTAACCCCAGAAACCACTAAACAGCTCATCCACTCCCTCATCATATCACGACTCGACTACTGCAACTCCCTCCTCACTGGCCTGCCTTGCCACTGGCTATCCCCGCTTCAGTCGATCCTGAATACGGCTGCCAGACTCATTCACCTTTCCAACCGCTCCTTTTCCGCCACCCCGCTCTGCCAATCCCTCCACTGGCTTCCGATTGCGCAACGGATCAAATTTAAAATCCTAACACTGACGTACAAAGCTGTCCACCATACTGCCCCGAACTACATCACCAACCTAATATCCAAGTACTGCCCAGCACGCACACTCCGCTCCTCACAAGACCTCCTTCTCTCTAGTTCCCTGGTCTCCTCCTCCCATGCCCACCTCAAGGACTTCTCCAGGGTGTCACCCATCCTCTGGAACTCCCTTCCCCAACCCATCAGATTATCACCTACTCTCCTCTCCTTTAGGCGTACCCTGAAAACCCATCTCTTCAGGGAAGCCTACCCCCTGCTAACTTGACCGACCTCCTCCACTCTTCCTACCACTCCATCCCCCACAGCTATCTCCTCCTGTACCACTATCCCGTCCCTTCTAGATTGTAAGCTCGAAAGAGCAGGGCCCTCGATCCCCTCATGTTTTGCATTGTATTGGTATTGTTCTGTCACATGTTCTGTCCCCCTTTGTAATGTACAGCGCTGAGTGAACTATCGGCACTTTATAAATACTGTATAATAATAATAATAATAACAAAATATATTATTCTTATATGATTTCTGAGTAGGATGGCCGCTTTTTGTTACATGATTCTGTGGTGGAGTGTTTATGTCATCAACATGCTCAGATGTAGGTGCTTTTAACTCAATTCCCACAACACCCTGAGTTCCCGGGCACTACCAGGGAAGATAGGATTCTCAGCTTCCCCACTGCAATGTCTCATAGAGGCCACACTTGTTGAGTCAGAAGTATCTGGACAAGTGATCTGCAGCCAAGTGAGCAGCCCCTACCGTCAGAACCAGTATGTGGGTAGGTGGGTCAGAGTTGAATAGAATGCACCCTCTCTGAAAAACACATCTACTGCAGAGAGCCTTGCCTTCATTGCTGTCAAAGTACTGACGTTCCATTGGTGTGGTCCTTTGTTCTTGTATTGCTTCCAGCTGTTTGCCTGTGTTACTAGAACTAGCCTGGACTTTACAGATGCTGTTAATGGGGATAAGTATAAGTAACTGTTTGTGTTCCAAACTTCTTCACTGAAGTAATGATTCCCATATAGAATCTGTGGTTTTATAGAGCCTTATAGAGACTATGATATGCAGCCACTTTTAGCTTAGTTAGCTGTTGACTGGATTTCCACTTTAATAGTGTTGATTTCTACAATGTACACATTTTCCTATTGGTCAGTAAGGCTGCCTGTCAAAATTATGAGCCAGCTCGCAAGAAGGTGCACAGCCTACATTACAGAGCCTGCTCAGTATTAAGGATGAGTGGAGTGATTTCACTGAAATTGATTTTACCAGGTCTGAAACTCGTTGAGCTGCTAAGATGAAAACTGCTTTTGGGTTCTAATAGCAAATATTTTAACGCAAGATTCATACAACTTTCACAAAGTACACATTTTCTAATAAAATCCTATTTTAGAAATGTATGACTCTTGTGTAAAAGCTATGCAACTCTTGTGTGAAAACATGTTTAAATAGACCTCTTAGCGGTCTTTGATTTGTGTTTTTTTCCTTCTTTGCCTTTATTTAATTGTTACTTGTGTCCTGTAGTTTAACTTTCCATTGACACCGATGTAAGTATTACACTAACAGCAGTACAGACTTTTAAATACACATCTGTCAAGCTGTCCAGTTTCTGTTGGAAGTGGTTTGTTTGGCCACCTGATCACTTCCACATACACTTGAAGGTACCGCTCCCATGAGCCCCCCGCCATGTATTCTGGGCTCAGTATGTGATATTAGGGTACCAGTATCAGTACGTGATATAAAGTGAACCTGTCATTTCAATTGTGTTATCAAATAGGGAGCTATTAGCTCCCTATGGGATAGCAACATACTTAGGTGAAAAATAAGCTTAAAAAATTAAAGTAACACACAATCAACAAAAAAGCACCCTTTGTTTAAAGCTCTCAGCCCCATGTACATGTACATAAATATATCATCACGAGTCTGTCTATGTGCAATAACAGTGATTGAGCTACACATATTAGGTATGGCCTGCATGCCAGAGTAAGAGCAATCATTTTGGAGCCATCATTCATGAATAATGTAAACTTATGGAGTGTGGATGTTCATGGTGACCTGCAGTTTCAATGTATCCTCCTACAGATCTTACATCACAGCTTTCTCCTGAAGTGACATGAGGTCACCAGGCAATCAAATAGTGAGACCTGCAGGAGATCACAGAAAATACCTCTTTGGACATGGATTGTTTCCCAGCAGACTTCAGGGCACCAGTTCTAGTGATCCAGTACAAAATAATGTATACATAATATTGTTGGTTTTAAGTTGCCCTTTATAAACAAACAGAAAAACATATTGCTGCACATGTGGTGACATCTATAGCAAAAATATCACACTGCTTGTAACCAAATCCTGCCCGGTGTGTGCCATGACATATACAGTACTTGCCACTGCACACAATGCAAGTGTGGGTGTGTGGAGACTCCAGCATATTTTGATTGCAAATACCTGGAAATGGATTTTTTATTTTCACAGACACACAATTTTATAGATCATGTTAGAAAAAGAAAAGCACCCTGTACATTTCTAACATAATATAAGCTTACTCACAATTATATTTTGTCTGAAATGCTCCTTCAGAGCAATTCTGATTTTTGGTATCATATGATCATTTAACAGAAAAAAAGAACAGGCACAGAAACAACACACCTTTTAGTGGGGTGAAGAAGGGTTAGAACATTGTTAGGATTTTACTACTGTCTATGTCTGTTCTGACTTAACTACAAGTCCATAAACTTTATCTCCAGCGAGGTATACAGCTATATAACATGGTGTTGAATCTCTTGCATCGGGTCAGACAGTTTAACTCAATGAATAAACTCACATGTTGAGGAAGTCAGGCGAGGAAAACCATTTGAATGTTCCGTTTAATGGAGGATAATCATAGATAGAAAAACGTTAATGTTGTAAGCCTCATGGAAAGATGCAAACAGGTAGACAGGATACAGTGGAATGACTACCAGAAAGAAGCAGGGGGGAGGGATATACACAAGTGCGGTGAGAGAAAAAGCTCAGCTTAGGCAGGAGAAAACAGCTTAAAGACACAGAGCAATGATAAACAAATGATGGTCACAGAGAAATAATAATAAATCAAATAGTGTAACACAACAATGTCTTTGTTCTTGGGGATTACCATTCCTTCTTCTGTTGTCAAAGAGATAATTTGCAATTTAAATTTTTTACAATTTAAAACAACATTTTTCTACTTAACTTTTTTTCATCACAAAAAGTCCCGTATGTGAGGATTTTTTTTTGTGACAGGTTCTCTTTGATGAAAAAGACACTTATGACTCACTTGTCTTCCAATGAGGCTGATGGAATGCAAGTCGCATTCACATGAGCTTCTGCCCAAACCATGCAAGGGGGACCCAGAAAGTATGTTTTAGAAGTCAATTCCAGGCCAGCATGAAGAAGGGAAGGAGAGCAGATGGATGTCCACTCTATTCCCTCCCCTATGCCCAGTGGCACCCACCATGCTGGTCCCAGATGCGCAGAGTCTGGCATACATGGTGGGGGTGCTCGTGGAGGAGGACGGCTGTTACCAGGGTTTTTTGGAAGTGATCAGGCAGCTAACCAGCCACCAACTGCTTTCAGCTCACCGTTGGCAGTCAGCCTGTCAGATGCAGACACTCTTGGTGGCTGCATCTGCTGGGAGTATGTGAAAACCCTTCGCTGTTACCGACATACTGGTAGTTTGTACATTAGTGGCAGCGAGAGGGTTAAATGCTTGCAAATCCTAGGGGTAGAGGAATAAGGTACTGTCAGGGTCCGACTGACACTCGGGCACTGTCTGAGGGCCCAGGGTCAGTAGGGGGCCCCATGAGATGCCCTTGGTACCTTTCATAGGCTTTTTTTGGGAGTGGTTTGAGTGTGTGCAAGGACACAGGGGCCCCATCATCCCCTATTGCCCGGGGGCCTCATGAATTGTCAGTCCGCCCCTGGGTACTCTATAATATGTACCTTATTCCTGGCTTCAGGAGGCTCCCTTTATCTGTGCAAAACAGTGCCATGGCTGGTGGCTGCCTGCTGATGTCATCAAGTACAATTCAGCATCAGTAGTCCACAACCTGGAATTTGAGAGAGAAGAGGAGAATGCCAGAGCCTGTCAGAGCTAAGAAGGAGGTAAGTATTACACCTTATTCCTCTACCTATAGACTTACAGTGGATCTTCACTTAAAAGTGAAAGTAATGCTAATGTGTCTCTCCTCTAACATTTTGGAAGCTGTTTTTGGAGGGGTAAGTAAGTACCTTTTTCTTACAGTTATCCACTCACACTCCCCTAGATGAAATACATCACATGTCCCAGGAGGCTGTGGGACCAATTTGTCAGTGCAGAGTGATCTCACGCATGCGCAGTGGGGAATCATCTGTGAAGAGGCAGGAAGTCACAGCCAACTTCCCACAGCTAAGATGGCCGCACTGGGAACCCAAAGACTGCTAAAGCAATGGCCTAAGTAAATGCTGGAACCCTAGGCTAATCCAGAAGCTACAGTTTTTGTATGTAAAAAAAAAAAATACTGTAGTAACTCTTTTGACATTTGTCCGCTGCATGTGCAGTGCGTTTTGGAAAGTCCTGCATGCAGCATCATTTGTGTACTACGATAAAGACGTACAAAAAATGCACCTTATATAGAAATCAAAAGAAATGCATCAACAATGCATGAAAAACTCATTAACCACCTTCCACCCGCCATATAGTAATATGACGGATGCAAGGTGGTTCTCTCGTTCTGGGAGGGCGTCATATGACATTCTTACCATGCATACGCGGCTCAGAGAGCGCGTAGTGCATAGCGTGATCTGCTGTGTCCCTCGGACACAGCAGATCACCGATCACAGAAAGAGCAGAAGGTTTTGGCTCGGTCATGTGATCAGCTGTGTTCAGTCACAGCTGATCACATGTAACAGGGAAATGCAGGTTATCGGCATTTCTCTCCTCACGAGCTGTCACTCTGACACTCTGACAGAGGAGAGGAGAGCCGGTAATCGGCTTTCCGCGGAGGGGGCATGTACACTGATCATCAGGGCACTGATGATCAGTGTGCCCTGATGATCAGTGTAACCCCAGAAGTGCCACCTGTCAATGTCCATTGTGTCAGTGTTCATCAGTGCCTCGTGCCAGTGCTACATCAATGCCACATATCAGTGCTTACCAGTGCACATCAATGCCACATATCAGTGCTACCAGTGCACATCAATGCCACATATCAGTGCCCATCTGAGCTGCCTTTCAGTGCCACCCATCAGTGCCAGTCAGTGCCACCTATCAATGCCAATCAGTGGCGCCTATCAGTGCTGCCAAACAGCGCCAGTCAGTGCCGCCTATCAGTGCCAGTCAGTGCCGCCTATCAGTGCCTGTCAGTGCCGCCTATCAGTGCCAGTCAGTGCCACCTATCAGTGCTAGTCAGTGCTGCCTATCAGTGCTGCCTATCAGTCCCATAGATCAGTGCCATGTGTCAGTGCTGCCTTTCGGTGCCCATCAGTGATGCCTGTCAATGCCCATCAGTGCCACCTACCAGTGCCTCCTCATCAGTGCCCATCAGTGCCACCTATCAGTGCCTATCAGTGCAGCCTATTCATGCAGCCTCATTAGCGCATATCACTGAAGGAGAAAAATCACTTATTTACAAAATGTTATAACAAAAACATTTTTTTTTCAAAATTTTCAGTGGTTTTTGGTTTGTTTAAGAAAAAATAAAAATCCACGAGTTGATTAAATACCACCAAAATAAATCTCTATCGGTCACAAAAAAATGATAAAAATTTCATATGGGTACAGTGTTACATGACAGCGCAATTGTCATTCAAAGTGCGACATCGCTGAAAGCTGGAAATTGGCCTGGGCAGGAAGGGGGTATAAGTGCCCTGTAGGCTAGTGGTTAAAAATGCACTTTTTTTTTTTACTCTAAGGTCCAGGATACACAATTTCATACTGGGAATCTGGAAATCCTGTGTGGAGTGCTGGAGAGAGAGAAAGACATGAGCCAGAGCAGGGAGAGTGGCAAAGCCAAAACTGTGCTCTTGAATCATGGTGCTGCAAAACATGATGTGGACAATGATTGGAAGATATCAACACGGATGGACGAACACGCAGAAACCCAGTGGACTTTTCACCCAATCAATGTATATGCTTTGCCTGCATCATATGCCCTATAAATGATACTGTTAGTTCCTCAATAAAACAGAATTTTAGGAAGTTGGCAAACTGCGAAGTGTCAGTGTCTTTCTTCCACGTGCACGTATTCTCATATTAATTTGGCTCACTGGTAGATCACAGTAAATGGTCTGTAAGTGACCGAGTCCAAGACACATCCAATATTGTAACTCTTTAAACAGAATTTATGATTGCAGTGGGGCTCCCCTTTCATGCCTATGTGCTTTTGACAAGCTAAAAGGCACATTTCCAGCTTGACAAAAGTGCATCAAAAGTACTTCCCTTAAAATCGAATGTATCTTTTCACATTTGTCCTCTGCATGTACGGTGCGTTTTGGAAAGTCCCGCATGCAGCATCTTTTGTGCGCTATGATAAAAACGCACAAAAAAGCACCTTATATAGAAATCAATAGAAAGCATCAGCTTTCAATACAATACATGGAAAATTCACTTTTTTTCCCTCAAAATTTCATTTTCAAGCCACCAGGACCTGGATAAGCATCTAAAACTGAGCAGCACAGTGGCTACATTGTTAGCCTTCTGTCTAGCAGTAGGCTAGGCAGATTGGTTTGAATCCTGACCATGGCACCACCTGCCTGGAGTTTGCATGTTCTCCCTGTGCCTGCGTGGGTTTCCTCCGGGTATTCTGATTTTCTCCCACACTCCAAAGACATGCTGGTAGGTTAATTGGTTCCTGTCTATATTGGCCCTAGGATGTGTAAGTTAGGGACCTTAGATTGTACACCCCTTGAGGGTTAGGGACTGATATGAATGCACAATATATATATATATTGGTGGCACCACCTGCCTATAGTTTGCATGTTCTCCCTGTGCCTGCGTGTGAATGTACAATATATATACAAATATATATATGTATGTGTGTATGTGTGTGTAAAGTGCCTTAAATAAACAAAAACTCCAAAGCAGCAATCAAAGCACACCTTTCTCCTCAAACCTACAAAATGGAGATAGGAAGTGAATATAAATCCAGAAAACGTATCAAAAATGTATTAAACACAATATATGTGCCATGCTGTAATTTATCACAAAGCAATAAAAATATACTACAAACATGGCAAAATGGGCTATGCGTTTTTATAAACCACGTATAGCGTTTTTATGCACTATGGCGTGAAATGGCTCTAAGTCTGTAGGCAAAAGAATAAGGTGTAATGCTTGCCTCATTTGAAATACTTTATTTTTTTTCAGATTTAAAATGATATTTTTCCTGTCAATGGCTTTCAAGAGTTAACTTGGCAGCAGAATCTTTAGGCTGGGTAGCATTCTCCTTTGCATTTCTTTTAAGTAATCGTATAACATCAGAGGAAGGATTTTAGGACTCTTCCTATAGGTCCCTAGGCAACACGCCTAAATAAGACAGTTTGAACTGTCAGATGGCTGTATGACCAAGACAAGGAGGAGAAATAGGTGGCGAAGAAAGTGAGAGAGGATCCCCCCCTAGTCCCCCTCCTCCTCTTCTTCTCACACCTCCTCCTCCTTCTTCTTCCCCTTGTGTGGATGTGAGCATCCCTCCTCTGCTGTATGTGATACATGCTCAGCAGCGCTTACATTGCTTACAGCATGCAGGCTCTGCGATGTTGCCAGGCTGCTTCTACGAGCTGCCTGCAGCCGTGGGATATGTGAGCCTTGAATGGCTGCAGAGATCAGCTTCTTGTGTGCGACTCCAAAACCCTTGATTGATCCTTCCGTTACCAGTAAAGGTATGCTGAGGCTGCAGGTGAACTTCTAGGTCCTAATGCCGTTTCTTTCCATTTGTCGGATAAAAGAGTCACCTCCGAGACCAGCTAAATCCAGGCAGGAATCAAACCTTTCCTTCTGCTATTTGACTTCGCCAGGAGGCAAGTGACACGGATCTTTGAACGGCAGGCTTTTGGGAATCATGGGCTTTTGCAGTGGCAGGTGCACGCTGATGTTTATATGTGGGATGCAACTGGTAAGTGACACAAGGGTATCTTTACTCATCCTTAATTTGTCAGATGGCACTGACACTGTCTATGAATGCAGTCTGATCATTGGAAGCTCTTGCTGGCTCTATATAATCTGTGCTTTCTGTAGTCTGTTATATCTTGCGTTGCTTTGAAATACTTTTTTTTTGCAATGTTTCGCACAGAGGTGCGATAAGATGCAGGTTACCAGCACCTGTTACCAGTACCGGAGAGGAAATAGTTAACCCTCCAGACAGAGAACCCTCACTTGCCTGGGAGAGTCTCTAAGGAGAAAAGTGAAATATTAGAGCTGTGAGAAGGATGTCACAAATCTTTTAAAAGTGACCCCGGTGATACTGCAGACTTACCTGGTACTTTACGGATTACCAGGACTGTAGTGCCGGTGTTTGCTGATTCTGTATGATACCTCCACTTGTATGAATGGTGCTGATGTGTGCTTAAATGGGATGAACCAGACAGCACACAATTCTTATTTCTACATAAAGGATATCTAGCAGTGATTGAGGTTACTATACATTGGCAATGCTGTTTTGACTGAGATGTATTAAGGTTGCTCTTCAGCATCTTTGAAGTTTTGGATATAGTTAGTAAACTAGAGAGCACCTAATAGTAGCACGCATGACAAAATAATAAAGGCTTGGTTAATTATCGCAATGCTAGATTTTATCCACATTAAAGTATTATTGATTATTGAAAATCTTGTGCTGTGTTTACAGGCGATGTGCAAAAGGCAATGAAACAGTTAAAGTATCAACTTGCTTTGACTTTCAGAATGGCTTCTGTTCTTTTTTTCTATTGCTCCGTTTATCATAATAGAGCTCCAGCATTTGGAACTTTTTTTTTTTTGGCGTTTATTGTGTCCAGTTAGTATTTTGTAGGCTTGCGCTCTTCCTGTGCTGTGTAACCATTAATGCAGATATATCAATTTGACCTTATTCTAATGATTTTCTGTTTGGAACTCTATACATATTTATCATGCTAGCCTTTGTTTAATTGGCAAGATTAATTTATTTACAGTCTAAAAGTTGCATTGAGTAGAATACCACTGGGATGAATGCCAATGTCCTTTTGTTTGCAGGCTTGCGCTCCCACAGCTTTAAAAGCTTATTTTTATTGGCCAGAAGTAGTCAATACTTTGTGTTTTTTTTTATAGCTTGATGGTCCTGAATTAAATTATGGAACAAAACAAGATGTCGTGGTTTGGTTCTTACATGGACAATATAAATGATGGCATGTGAAGACTACCTGTATTGTGCATTGATGTATTTACTAAAGCAGCATATTATTGGATTTAAAATAATAGAGAATAGAGTGGCAATGTATGGCAGTTATTTTGCAAAAAAAAAAAAAGTGCAAAACTCACAAAAGTGATGAAATAAATAGAGCAAATAACAAAATGTCATGTCCCAAAAGTTTGTGGGCTACCAGGAAATAACACTAGTTGGCAGCAGATGTACAATATTTCAGCACAGTCAGGGTACCAAGAGTTGTATTTCATTCAGTTCTGCTGAAGAGTTTTCTCTCAATGGTTGTGTTCAAAAGGAATCTGTAATACAGTTTGCAGAATATTGCCTGCAAAGTAGGGCACATTTATACTTAGCATTTTTTGTACACTATTCCACACTAAAAGTACAGAAAAAAAAAAAAAAATATATATATATATATATATATATATATATATATATATCATATTTATGAACCTTCATTTTTACTGGTATTTTGGAGGGGTGAATTATTTTAGTGGAACAGCAGTTTCCATAAGGATAAATGGAACTACTTTGAAAATACATGTATCAGGTATTATATTCAAACATTTTATGTAAATTTTAATGCATTGAGCCACACAGAAAGTTCCCTCCCCTATAGAAAACATATGAAAAGCACATGTTTAAATGCATCGCAACACTCAAAACCTATAAAAAGGAAAAAAAAACATATGATTTTTTTGCCCTGGCATAGAAAAGGGGTTCTTACAATGGGAAATGTGTTGTTACAAGGGTGTCATTTTTTATTGTACTGTTTTTTCTTGCCATGTGACTGCTGGGGATTTATCTATAAATATTAAGAATTTTATATATATATATATATATATATATATACAGTATAGATATATATATATATATATATATATATTTATTTTTTTTTATTTTTTTTTTAATTATTATTAAATGAAATATTTCTTATTTTTATCTAACTATTGCTTTATTATTGCTGTTTCAAAATGCATGTATTCTTGATGCTTAAAGATAATGTTATCTATCTTATAATATGAGGTATGGTTATGTAATAGTATACTCTTTTAGTGTAATACACACTTGACCTAGAGCCTAATTTGGTATAGGAAAGTGGAAAATCATTGAGAAGTATATGAAATCATCCTTTGTGCCCTTGGAAGAACAAAAGATTTTGTAAAATTGCTATGGGATATTCTCATATATTGGTAAATTGAAATTCTTGACCTCTTAGATTTTTGCAGGTACAAAAGAACACTCTTTCATGCACATAAAATAAGATATATTAAAAAAGTTATACACCTGATGTGCATATCCAGTCTTGACATGATACATATCTGATGTAGAAATCAGCCACCATGGCTTTGAATCATTTGTGGTAGCTTCTAAATATTGACTAGAGAAGGTATAACTTGTAAGGTTGTCATCAGAGGCATAGGACATGTAAACAAGCATTGGAGCATAAGTAAGTGCACTTTCTAATGGTTAACTCAAATTCTCATTGTCTTGGCCAGTTGGCTTTTGGATGAGTAGTGATAACAAAAGGAATACATAATAAACAATTTACTAGTTGTGTCATTGGCCCAGGTGGTCAGGAATATCCAACTAAAATTCAACTATGGCCAATAAGCATTTACAAAACCAGAAACCAATATAAAACATTGTATATGCTATTTAAACCTACATTTTGTACGATGCCTGGAGTTTCACACTGTTTTGGCATAAGAAAAGTGTAGGTGTAGCCCAAACTTTTTTTGTCGTTTTAAATACAGTAGGAAAGAGTAAAAGCCACTATCAGATTATGCATAGCTGTCTTTGGCCCACTGGGGAGATTTTCTTTGATTTATGATGATGGAAGAAGAAATCTTCCCAAAGTGAAGGAAGTATGTATCTTAATCAGTTGTCACTCAAACATTTATCCCCATTGAATGATTTCCCCTCATCCCTTGCTCTAGTTACAACTTTAACATTTTATATTTAACTCTCTTTTTTTTTGTCCTGGTGACAATGGCCACCAGGACAAATAGATAGGCGAGTCTCTTCAGCAGGGACCCAAACAGTAATAAAAGATTGACAGAGCGTATGATCTTCATACATTCTATTCAAAGCATAAAACAATTTACTATACACAAACATTAAATTGAAAGTGTCAACATAATTTTTTTTTCCACTGCTGCTTACTTAGAAACAATAGTGTGAAGGCAAAAAGTTGCTTGCTTGATAAGCAACAATAATGTGAATGCAAAAAGTGTTTAAAAATGTTTGTTTGGTTCACTTGTATCTGGCTTTTAATGTTGGAAAGTAACTTTAAAAAAATATAAAAGTGTACATTATCTATTATTCGCTATATTTAACAAAATATGCATATGTTAAAAGACTAAATAGGGTTGTGATGAACAAACTATCAGAAAAGTTAGAAAATTGATGGTCAGGTGCATTAATACACTGAAACAAAAGGAATTGTAGAATCTTTTGTGATTTAGCCCAATGCCATGGTCGAGAATCAAGACCATCGATCATTTTATGACAGGGTTAATAATTCAACTTATTCTGGCAAAAGTGCTCTAGCAGTGTACATTTCTTATCTGTAAAACATACACATCAGTATCTAGAGGGGTGCTTAAGAGTATCAAGTTGGTGCCTTTCCCAATGAAAGCCCCAGGGAGCCAGCTTTGAAAGCAATTTGGAAACTTCAGAAACTAATTTATAACGGAACTTAAGAACATTTGTTAGTTGATTTCTCAAAGGCTATGAGTTTCAAAACAATTCCTCTCAACAACGAAAGCAGAAGTATTGTTATAGTCTTAAAGTATAACTAAAGGCAACACTTTGTTTTTTATTTTTGGATAGAGTGGTAAAGAGTTAGAACCAATGTTTTATTGCTTTCCATTTCTCAGGGAGATTCGCTCTCTCTAACTGCCCTTATCACCAATGTCAGTGGTGGAATGAAAATATGGAATGGAATGCAAATTAGAGGAAATCTAAAATTTTGACTTACCACTTGAATAGGTCCACAGGGGAAATCTTACATTGTGGACATTTGTTTTTGTGACGACTGTCTAAAAAAGGATATCCCTCATATTGGAAATATATCCTTTCATTTTCTGTTGAGTTGACAGAGCATGAATTGAAAGAAAATTTCCATAATACACACAGATGACAAAAAATATTTTTTTTTCCATCTCTTCAAATTTGTAGCAATTTTGTATTACAGTTCCCCCTCTGCAGTAATGGATTCATTGCAGTATCGGTGGTGAGCACAGGACTCTCCATAAACTTTGTAGACAGGGCAGAGGTCTCCCATATATGTCTTATTTCCTCTTTTGGTCAAATCTTTTTAGCCTATGGGGTTAGGGAGACCATACATGGTTCGAAATTCAGCTGGTTCAGCAGGACCAAGCCAAGATTCAATCCATGTATGACTAGGCTGGTTTACAAAACCAATCTACTGATTGACTTCTGTACAACCAACCTGTCAGATTTTTCCTGAATGATCAGGGTCGCCAGTTATAGTTGGCAACACTGATCAGTGTATTCTCATGGAAGGGAAGCCTTCCCACCATCAGAACCCGATAGCACAGTGGCAGTAATTCCCCCATTCACATCGAGTGTGTGGATGGGGAATTGTTTTTTTTTCTGTATTTTCTTCAACCTGCCGGTTGAAGGAAAATAAAAGATTAAAGTATGTCTAACTTTAGGCTATTTTCTTTATCAGATGAATATTCTTTAACTCTTCTGGCCAAATGTTCTTAAGGTTTTTTTTCTCTTAGGATTGAATGTTAAGGAATGTTACATTTGTCCTGTGAAAAGGCAACACATAGAAATTGACATTTCACACAAACATTATGGGTATTATTTGTCGCTTCTGCATGGAATTTGAGACATTCACAAAGTAATATTTTTACGAACTAGACCCCTAAGTGTAAGTGCCGAGATTTGATTTGGTATCAGCCTCTCACAAGATAGTGTACAGCAGAACTCAGATTGGAGCTCTGGGGAAGCAGCACAAGGAGCCAATTAAGTGTGCTTCAGTGATCATGGGCTAACAAGGAACATGCTAACGGGCGCAGAGAGCAGAGTAGTGGAGAAATTAGCGTATCTTTCTGCCCCTTCTCCTTCACTGTCCAAACACAGACTGGGAGAAGGAACTAGATGTGTTTGTATTACTTAACTTAAGCAAAGAAAAGACAGATCTGTGCTTTCTGGCAGGGTTGTCTAAATCACTGGAATAAATGGCAGGTAAAATAGCTCTCAAATCTACTGTATGCATTTCCTCAGTATATTTACAGTAGCTGTTTGCGTGGAGTTCACCTTTGGTCAATTTAGTCAGTTATATGTAAGAAATCTTACATATAGTTGAAACCTAACACCACTGTATATACTGTAGTCACCCATTGTTTGTTCACCGGTGTTCAGCCCCATGCCAGAGAAACTGAAGTAATGGTTATCATAAATAAATTACTATATTAAAACTAAAAAATGATAAAATCAAGTGCTGGCTCAAGGGAAAAAGAGACACAACAATGAATAAATAAACAAAAAACGTACTAGCTGCTAGCATAAAGGTCACCTCAGGACATAGCAGTAATATATATATAATGAAATGCAGCGCTAGTATATCTGTGACACTCACAGAATTAACAATAAAAGTACAGTAGATATAAAGTTCCCAAATAATGATAAGTGCAGAATATAGTGACGGTTCTGTGACTCCTGTGGCGGTGAAGAGGAGTATAGGTATACACTAACCAGATAGATGAAATGCTTGCGCATGGAGTATATAAGACCTACTCCTGGTACTCAGGGTGTGAATCACTGGAATAGGTAGTAGTCATCTAAGCCACAGCCACCAGGTGTCATGGGTCTGTAATACATCAGGGGTCTCCTGGAATGCCGACTTCCGCCACCAGAGGGGGTTTTAAACCTTGACATCAGACTTCGAGTAGGCAGGAATCAGGTAGACCTTCAAAGAATGGGGCTCCCATGGAATAAACAGGGCCCCAGACAAAGTTTCTGATAGTGTAGTAACTTTAATGCAGTAAGTGATAAGCATACAAGGAAAACACACTTACCGTATTTTTCGGACTATAAGGCGCACATAAAATATCTATATTTGTACAAAAATCCGCAATGCGTCTTATATTCCGATGCGCCTTATGTATGAACAGTGTATGTTCACACTGTGCTGAAGAATCTGTCAAAATGTTTTATTATGACTTTGGTAAGCGACAAAGCCACTCCCCTTGCTTATTCGAAAACTACATTTCCTGATATGTACTGTGCTTCCAAATCCGGTAATAAAGGACCCCAAAATGGCACCTGTTAAGAGACATGCTTACGACGCGGATTTCAAACTCAAGGCCATCAGCCAAGCAGTACAACATGGGAATAGAGCAGCAGCGAAAAAATTCAACATTAATGAATCAATGGTACGGAAGTGGAGGAAACAAGAAGATGACCTGCGTCAAGTAAAGAAGACGAAGAAGAGTTTCCGAGGGAACAAGGCAAGATGGCCACAATTAGAGGACAAAATTGAGCAGTGGATTATTGAACATAGAACAGCAGGTAGAAGCGTCTCTACAGTCTCCATTCGACTTAAGGCAACAGCGATGGCACGAGATATGAAGATCAACGAATTTCAAGGAGGTCCTTCTTGGTGCTTCCGTTTTATGAAAAGGCGTCATCTCTCCATCCGCACAAGAACTACCACTTCGCAGCAACTGCCAAAGGATTATGAAGAAAGGATGGCCATCTTCCGCACTTACTGCAAGGACAAGATCATCGAAAAGAAGATCCAGTCAGACCACATCACAAACATGGACGAGATCCCTCTCACCTTTGACATCCCCGCGAACCGTACTGTAGAAAAAACAGGGACGTCTACTGTATCTATACGCACCACAGGGAATGAGAAATCATCCTTCACTGTAGTTCTCGGTTGCCAGGCTAATGGCCAGAAACTACCACCCATGGTCATTTTTAAGAGGAAGACTTTGCCAAAGGAAACGTTTCCTCTTGGGATCATCGTCAAGGTCAATCCAAAAGGCTGGATGGACGAGGAGAAAATGAGTGAGTGGCTGAGAGAAGTTTACGTCAGGAGACCAGATGGCTTCTTCCACAAGTCTCCGGCCTTATTGATCTACGACTCTATGTGCGCTCATCTCACTGACACTGTCAAAAGCCAAGTGAAGAAAACCAATTCGGAGCTTGCCATCATTCCTGGAGGATTGACCAAAGAACTCCAACCACTAGATATTGGTGTCAACAGGGCGTTCAAGGCTAAATTGCGAGCCGCATGGGAGCAATGGATGACAGAAGGTGAGCACACATTTACCAACACAGGCAGGCAACGCCGGGCTAGTTATGCCACTATCTGCCAATGGATCGTCGATGCCTGGGCTAAGGTATCGGTTTCAACTGTCGTCCGAGCTTTCACGAAGGCCGGAATCATCAATGAACAGCCAAGCAACAGCAATGAGACTGAATCGGATGATGACGAGAGGGATCCGGGCTTGCTTGATGCAGCTATCGCCCAACTGTTAAATTCCGACACCGAAGACGAGGAATTTGATGGATTCGTAGAATAGGAATGATTGAAAAAGTGAGCATACTCTTTTGTGTAATATCTGACCTATCCGGCTATTTTGTTTCGCTTTAATATTGTGTAATATTGTGGTCTGACTGGATCTATTGTGTAATATTGACAGGTATTGTTAATGATTTGAATAAAGTCTGACTTATCCGACTATTTTGTTTCGCTTTATGCGCCTTATAATCCGGTGCGTCTTATATATGAAAATAGATCCGTTCACTAATACTGCGTCTTATAATCCGGTGCGCCTTATAGTCCGAAAAATACGGTACATTAGAAAATGTGTGATAACGTGTATTATACACGAAACGCGTCAGAGAGTGCCCTCTACTGGACTGTATTGATTGCTACACCGCATGGCTTATTATACACAGCCGGTGGCCATCTTGGATTTTCTACTTGGATACTCCTCTTCACCGCCACAGGAGTCACAGAACCTTCACTATATTCTGCACTTATCATTATTTGGGAACTTTATATCTACTGTAGTTTTATTGTTAATTCTGTGAGTGTCACAGATATACTAGCGCTGCATTTCATTATATAACTATAATAAAACTGCTGATACTTGAGGATGTATCTGCAAATGTGTGAAATACGTATGATTTATATAAATATGAATCCCCCCACTTAGCGTTTTTGTTGTGTTTGTAACCCCCATTTAAGCTTAACTTATGTAAATACAGATACAATAAATTTACAATAGAGTGTCATTTACAATTACTGCAAGTATATCAATCACTGTAATTTCAAAAACATGCACCAGGAAGATACAATAACAGTGAATGTTTGGTTAATGTGACATTCACTGCTTTCCAAATATACCTCTAAATGTTGTGCTGTATTACAAAATGAAAAAAGTGGGTAAGCAATAGGAGAGAGAGATCAAAAGAAGTCCACAATATTTGTGGTTGATGACACATCAAACAGTTTACTACCAAACTAAAGATGATAAATAACATAGCTCTACAAAAAAAAATGTATTTTTTTTTCTTGGTGCCTTGCCTTTTAGACCTATTTTTGAAGTTATTTGGGACACTGACTCAGAAAATTGCATAGGTTAAACTCTAGTTTCTTAGATATGGTTGAATTTATATCATTTTTTGACAGTTTTTGACAAGCTCTTGCTCATCAACTTGTTCTTCTGTTACCTAGTTTGTGTTTTTGCATACAAGTTAGCAGATATAATGAAAGTGTTTACGTACTTCCAACTGTAATTTTACATTGAAAACATTGGACTCTAAAGTGTAAGTTAACAACTGTATTATAGTTATGAAACTGTATTATAGTTATGATTGTATATGAGGTGTGTGTATAGTGCCACTCATATTGTTTCATTTTTTGCAGATTGAGCACTGTAGAGGGTATCGCTACTTTGTGTTTTTGGTTTCCAAAATAAGTGTATTTAATATGTTCACTATCATGAAGTTTTCATGTGTGCTTCTCTTGTAAAAAAAAGAAAAAAACCTCTTCACCTAAAGTGATGGTGATAATCAGCAGATGATGATGAATCAATACATTTTAATACAATTCTCCTACCATAAATGAGTTTTTCAAACTCAACTCATTTAAAGAAAACTGTCTAAATGCCCATTTTTACTCATATACAGAAACAGCAATGTGACACAAAAGTCACAAGTCTTTTCCCTTTCATTTCCTACTTTTTGCAGGGTCCTTCTTTGCGTGTCCATATCACAGTCTGTGTGACATAGAGATTTCATGTTGGCTGCAGTGACAGGGTTCTCTCAGGATCCAGAAGAGAAGTGACACTGACACAAGCAGACAGTAGGGGACTGACCAATGAAGGGACATCTGCATCACTGGATTAGTGGTCCTCTGTGCCTGGAAAAGGTTGTTATCCTGTTAACCCTTGCATTATAAATTAGATGAGGTGGAAGTGAGGGGTGTCATATTTTGCGCAGGATGGATTTTAAGGATTTTTTCATATTAAAAAAATACAGCAAGGTTTGGCATAGTAAAGGTGGTGAAGTGCCAAATGTTCTATATTTTCTTTTAAAACAGAGCAGAAACTCTAAGGCTTCTTTAACATGAAGGATTTTTCAGGCAGACCTGATTGGACTCTCCATTCACCTCTATGGACCGGCGGGTGTAAACAAACTTTTTGTCCGGTGTCCATTTACACCTGTCTACCTCCAAACAAATTCAGACTGCTAAACAAATGTAAGGGGATTCATCTCCCTCCATCTTGGCGAATCGAATTGGAGGATAGTCAGATGTAAATGGACAGCAAAGTCAGTTTACCCCCGGCTGCCCAAAGAGTAAAGCAGGCTCTGTCCATGCCTGCACTGCATAATCTGAGCAGACACAGACTGATCATATGCCCTCTCCGCTCTGATCAGCAGGGGATCATAGGAAAGATCCCCTGATAATTTAAATAGAGTCTTCCCCGTGTGACGGGCCTAAGAGTGAGATGACCTCCTTCAAGGATAGAGCACAGCAGTGTGTGGTTACATTATAAAGTGCATATACAGTAGTATCCTTGAGCTTACTAGTTTATATAACCAGCTATTTCACAACTTTCACTATTGTTTATCATAAGATAGAACAGCCATGTCTATAATTATTCAACAGGAGCAAAAATCAGCTGAATCATTATGGCATTACTTTTATCATTTCCCAAGATAGCATAAAACCTACAAAAGATCTGCAGCTTCACAAGAGACTTTAATTGAAAATGTCAGACCTTTGATTTACTAAAAGTGAACTTTGCCACTCAACATTTTCCTTCAGTTATTCATACCTTCATACATAACATCTGAAGCATTCAAAAGCTTCTTTTTCTGAATAAAAATACACTGTGCTTGATTTAATAAAGTACATCATTTTCACATTGCAAAGTCACTTGGTTTAGTGGCTTAAATGAAGCTGTGTTCACAAGTGTGTACAAGCAATAATCTTTTTGTTATTTTTCCTTTGCTATTGAAAAAAAAATATGCTTGCATCTTGGAAGTGAACAAAGATTTTATATCCAAAGCACATTTTCAAAGGCAGTATAACTTTACACAATTCACTAAACTAAAATTTGCTATACACTAGTAGAATTGTGTTCAAAATGTTTCATTTTAGGACTGTACAGTTGTTTTTCTGATCATTAATTGGGTTAACGTTCACAGGATACAAAATTTTTCTTGAGAGAATTAATTGCTAACAGTGAATGAGGTTTTTTGTTTGGGAAATAACATTCATTCAAAAACTGAATATTAAAAGCAAACAAAATTTTGAAGCATTTATCAAATTTTCAAATCTTCAAATGTACAAACAATTATTGTACAAATGTTCATATGGATAGTCATACAAGCATTTGTACAAAAGTGTATAGCCAGGTTTAGTGCCCATTCCCTACTCCTCTCTACAGTGTAACTATGATTTTCACAATGTTCAGAAGAACATGAATTTCTTGTTACTCAAAGGTCAAAAGTGTAGGGTGCTTTATTTTCTGTAGTATGAACAATACAGTATATTGACACTATGGGTGAGGTACACCACTACCATAGGTTTGCTGCAAACATCAGGGATTTGCAAAGTTTGCAAGTTCTCTGCTAGATATACCCTATAATGCAGTGCATAGCCTTTCTCCTGGTCAGAGAGATACGTTTACTTTTTATTATTTTTTTTTATTATTTTGGCATTGGTACACATCCCTCTCAGCAGTGCCAAGCTTCCCATGTTGTTTGTTTGACAATAACTTGCTTATTCATCCTAAAAATGTCCATAATTGAATAACTGGATTCACTCCCATTGACTTCTATGGAACTTGCCACAAAGTTGCAAACATTGAACTTTGAGCAAGATTAAAAAAAAACTATTTCCAAACCAAACTCAGATGAATTCATTCATTCCTTGATGACATCATTCACCATCCTCTGATTGGCTGCAGTTGTAGAGGGCATCTGAATTGTACGGGTGACTTCTCTAACATCTAAAGCGTTACGTTTGCATGTTGCATGTGGCATAATGAATGATAGGTTAGGTTCTTCTGCAGGTTCTTATGAGAGATGCACACAATGGTGTTATCCAAGTGGGGAAAAGTGGTGACATATTAGACAGTGCTAGGACAAGTTTATGCATGGAATTTTGCACAGGAGAGATTTGATTGCACATAAATGCATGTGAATCTAAAAATAAATAGAGCTTCTTTTGTGCATGATTGCTTGAAGTGACCACTGGTCATTTCATTAGACCTCACCTAGCATAAATTTAGTCAACCATGTCCATTTCATTTCTGTGTGGGCACGCATAAGGCTTTATTTAACCCTTTCTTCCCTGAAAGCTTTATATTTACATTCTCTGGCATGATGCCTCATACTGAGGATACATTAAAAGCTAGAAAATACATTAAAACATCTAAATCCTAAGCACAAATGTCACATATTTAAGCTAACCAGTCCATAGATAAGGTGACTGCATTTAAAAAAAATAGCCTGGGCACCTAGGCATTAATGACTTTTGGTCAAAAGTGTTAAAGAGACTCTGTCACTTTGCCATTTTGGGTCAAATGAGAGATGCTCATGCAAACCCCACCCTTCCCCAGCTGCCATTTCCCTAATACCTTTCCCATGCTTCCCCACCACTCCATTCCTCTGTTGGAGCCAAAGGTCAATTCCTGTTGTAAGCTCCAATAACATCTGATATGGAGCCATCCTCCACCTCACATGACTTTTGAGTTTAGTGATTGGGCACTCTGGAAGGAGTTCATACGAGGCGTCTTCAAAAAGTTTCTGCACTTTTATACATGGAGTTAAAAAAAACTGAAACTGAAACTTTTTGAACAACCTTATGTGTTTCTCTATACCCAGCAATTTTTTAAAAATAACTTTGATTTAGTGAGTGGGCTTTTTAAAAGACCCTATCTATTTGCTCTGATTAGGCAGTGACAGTGTCTATCTAAGCATTAAATTATGATGCAATTAGTATAAACAATATTGATTGATTCCTGGGAAGTGTATTAACCACTTCTTGACCACGCTATAGCTGAATGACGGCTACAGCGCTGTCGGCCAGTTCTGGGAAGGTGTCATAAGACATCCTCCCAGTATACACAATCAGTGGCGTGCACCCAGTGCTGTCTGTGATCTCTGTCCAATCACAGCGGCTTTAGCACTTGATCCAATGTGTGGATATGTCCAATCACAGTTGCTCACCATGTAAATACACTTCCTTTTTATCTGCAATACTTTCCCAGCACTGTCACAGCATGTGGAAAGTACTGATGATAACCCAAAACTGTGAAATGAAGTAAAAAGATTAATCTACACTGATAATCAGTGCCCTGAATATCAGTGCCTTGATTATCAGTGCAGCCCAAAAAGTGCTCATCAGTGCCCAACAGTGCTGCCCATCAGTACCCAACAGTTTTGCTTATCAGTGCCCAACAGTTCTGCCCTTCAGTGCTCAACAGTGCTGCCAATCTGTGCCCAGCATTGATGACAATCTGTACCCGTAAGTGCTGCCAGTCAGTGTTGCCAGTCAGTTCCCTTAAGTGCTGCCTATTTGTGCCCATCAGTGCTGCCTATCAGTGACTCCTCATCAATGCCTACCAGCACCGCCTCATCAGTGCTGCCTATCAGTGCCACCTCGTCAATGCCAATCAGTGCTGCCTATCAGTGCCCATCAATACTGCCTATTAGTGTTGATCAGTGCAGCTTCATCAATGCACATCAGTGAAGGAGAAATAATTACCTGTGTGCTAAATTTTAGAAGCAAAAAAAACCTTTTTTTTTCAAAATTGTCGGTAATTTTTGTTTATGGTGCAAAAAAAAACCCAGTGGTGATTAAATACCACTGAAAGAAAGCTCTATTTGTGTTAAAAAAATTATAAAAATTTCGTATGGGTGTTGCATAGTCGATCGATTGTCATTCAAAGTGCAACAGCACTGAAATCTGAAAATTGGCCTGGGCAGGAAGGAGGTAAAAGTATCCAGTAGGCAAGTGGTTTAATAGCCAAGTGTAAGCAGAAGCTAATTGTATATACAGCATATTACAAACCCATAAATTCAAGATAGCACAAGGTGTAAAAAGTCTTGCACAGTGCATTATATTGCTGAGGATTTAGAAATTCACAGTCATCATTTATTTAGGATGCAGAATATTTCATCACACTGGTTCACAGTGTCAAAACAACCTGTTCTTTTGGTTGTCATCTTCTTTCCGTCTTTTGATTGTCATTGACTTCCCTGTGGATACACATGGCACTGGAAAAAGACCTTCTGAAAAAGGCACATTGAATACAGAGATTAGCAGTGTACACAGAAGCAAACATTAAGCAGCCATTTACTTTACACAATGTGATTTATACATAGTTCCCTGCTTCATTATCATTGCTGATACAGAAAAGCTTGAAGAATTATATCCTGCTACCTCAGGAGATTTTGTAGTTCACAGCAGCATAAAATAGCAGCCCCATGTATTGCAATATTTTCACGCATCTCCATATCTGTGTGAATCCAAAGCATTAGGAAACTTCACAATTTATGAGTCTTTTGACAAAACATTAGTCACTGACCTCATAAGGAATTTTCTTTGCTAGATGAAAGGTTTCAGGTATAATTATATTGTATGGAAATATTATCTTTATCTGGTTTCAGAGAGAGAGGCTAAGTGTAATTATATTGTATTGAACCAACTGGGTATATATAAAATCACAGAAATATATATATTTTATTCGTCACATATAAATATTAAAAGTTAGTACATATAAGCACTTTTTCATTACCTTGTGTGTCCCATAAAGTAGGTATATGCATTTTACGGGTGTTTCTGCTTCATGAGGACCAAAAGTGATTTATTCAAAGGACGTAAGGTTGTACAAATTGTCAAAAAACATAATCTATGAGAAGAAAAAAAGAAAAATGTAACAAATAATAACCAACATCCATGTGCATCTTTATATATATATATATATATATATATATATATATATATATATACTGTATATATATGCACACATACCTAAAATGCATTACATAAAAGACAACCAGTCAAAAAAAAAATTGGTAAATACAGTATATATATGTAAAGAGTTGATATACTTTGTTATTATATTATATTTATATATATATATATATATATATATATATATATATATATGAAAATTGTGAAATCAAATCTACAAAAAATGTATATTCTTACCCCTCAATGTAGGTTATATAATACCGCAACAAAGAAAGAGATTACGTCAACTAATTTTGCTTGCTGGTCCAAGGGACGTCATACCAAATGAATATGTGTCCCAGTGATATACAAATATCTGAAATACAGATTTTTGGGTCAGAGTGTTAGATGGATAAGAGTAGTAGTATGGTGGATATTAGCTGTCCGAATAGCACAAAGGTAGAAACAAAGGGGTTGCATAAGAACCCCAAATTAAAGGGTTGGTGATCAATATAATATATAACAAAGTGAGCACTACTAATGAGGAAGTAAAAATAAGCAGCTAATAGCACTAGAGGAGATCACAACCGCCTCTGGTATACGTAAATAAATAAAGTGCAGTATGAAAGCATAGTAGACACAGCTATGAGGGGTCCGGAAGAAATGGCAGAAATGCGCACTCACCGACCACGCATAGGAAATGCGCATGTGTTTATTAAATCCCACAGATGTCGTTCTCCCCCAGGAAGGGGTGTCATCAATCGATCTGCTGGACTTACAAGGCCTCCTTAGGATCAAGATGAGTCAGCCGGGCAAAGGTTCCCTCCAGGTGAAGGCTTCCCTCCTCTGGATGTAGTATGTAGCTGTGTCTGCTGACCCCTCAATGAGGGGCAAAAAGTGGGAGAGTACCCATAGTGCAGTAAGTCAAGTATTTTATTAATAAAAAACTCAGTACAGGGCAGGTCAGTAATGGTGCTGGCAAGTGCCAGAAAACATAGAATGAAGGAAAATGTATTACTGACTTAGAAATCAAGTGGCCGCAGACCTCCTCGTGGTCTGAGTGGCAATGAGGCGTCACAGGCTGTCAGTTCCTCCTGAGGCCTTTCGTGCTAAGGAATATCATCAGAGGGGATACTGACAGCTCTGTGACAGATGCCAAATGCTTAAATAATAAAAAACGGGAGTCGCGCATGCGCACTAACTCGCCACCATTTTCGGAAAGACCAGGCAACTGCGCATGCATGCACGTCAAGGCGCCATTTTACCGTGGATACACAGAACTGTCAGCTGAGGCGCATTACACATTGCTGACAGAGCACACTGAAAGGCACATTTGAGCCAGAGAGAGTGGCTCATGATGCCAAGGGAGGTGATTAAAGTAATAACTCCAATTCACATCAGGATATTATAGCCACAAACCTCTTCCCAGATAGTTTAGCACCAAAGTGGTGATTGGTAAGGGGAATAATACTAACATACCCATGGCATAAAAGGGTGCTCCGGGTGCACAGGTCTCCAATTTGGTTTAAAATATTACATAAAATGTAACAAAAAAACAATAATAATAATAAAAACATTATTATATACAGTTATATTAGCGGCCGGTCAAAAAACGGGGATAATAAATAATATGCAAAATTCCCCACCACTATCGAAAAGGACCGGATTATTTGCATTTAGAGACACCATTTCTTTGCCAAGGAGATAAAAACGATAGCTGAGGTATATCTATGCACAGCCATCCAAGCGTATACAAAAACACTTGTGTGCCACAAATAGTGGCTCTCAGTCCCAGGCAGGTAATAATAATAGCAAATCCCCCTATTCAGTAATTTATCACCAGGATTGGTGGATTTGTGGGGGAAGTGACACTAATTTATCCATGGCATGTGCAGGTGCTCAGTGTGCACCACATTTTTTGACAAACTGAAAGGGTTTTACCCTTGTAATAAATGTATTATCTGTAAATATAATGGTATTAGGAAGTGCATAATCAACAACTTTGAATCTTTCACAACCGGGAAAACTTACACCATCAACCGGTTTATTTCATGTAACAGTAAATTTGTGGTGTATCTCCTCCAATGTCCATGCTATAAACAATATGTGTTGTTAGATCAAATTAGCTTGCTACGTTGCATTTCTTGTTTAACTAAGTCCATTTCATTTTCATAAATATTAGCTTGGTGTAAGCTTAGAACCTTACATTTCTATTCTGTGAGTGTCCTCATTGGAAAGATTTTGTCTCATTTCCTGTCTCTATGACCACTTCTCACCAGCTCAAGAAGAAAGAAAACTATTCTCTGGGAAAGGCAGAGGGGGCGGAAAAATCCATGAGTACCTTACAAAGGTATGACACTTTCCTCAAGCAGGGTGTGAATTCTTCATTTATGCTACACAGATGAGCTTTTCAACAGCCATTCATTGTACAGTAAGGCCTCTTTCACACGATGTTGACTCCATTGAAATCAGCTGGGGATTTGTCCACTGTTGATCAGAGTAGAGCGGGCAGATGACAGGTCCATATCCACTGAGTTAAGCAGAGCAGATATGGACAGAGCCTGTTCTGCTCTATGGACAGCCAGGAGTAAACAGACTCCACTGTCTGTTTACACTTGAATGCCCTTCCGATCCAATCTGCATAGATGGAGTAGGATGGATCCCATTCCAATTATTTTTTATGGACCAATCAGTCCGTTTACACCTGCCGGTCCATAGGGGTAAATGGACCGTTACGTCAGGTCAGCATGAAAAACTAACAGGCGGACCTGATTGGACCTTTCATGTGCAAGGGACCTACATTTTAAATTTGGGACTCCAGCAGTGACTTCACTCCACAGAGTTAATATAACACTGAGCTATGTGATATTTAATTTCTCTGTTAGGCAGTTTCTTTGTGAATTCTATTCCTGATTTTATTCCAAACCAAGCTATTAATTTAATACCAGATTAAACAGTGGTGTCATAAATACTGGACTATATAAACATTATATTGGAGATTATGTCATGTGTGTAAGAACTATCCCATTACATTCTGCCTTTTGTCTGTCATATATTGTGGTTGGAGGGTTAGCATCCCTACAAAGTTAAAAATATTGAAAAATTGAGAGTAGCTAGCTTATACCTTTTTACAGGTTGTGGACAAATATATTTTTTGTTCTAAATTAACTTTGCCAGTATTTTTAACCTGTTGATTCTTTTATGCTGGTAATTCCTGTAAAATGGTGGGTGACAATCATTATCCACTGTGAAATACTAGAGCAGCAGCACTGTCACTATTCCAGGCATGCAGCTTCTCTAGGGCTAGAGGCTAACACACCACATGCCTGTAGTTTCACTTAGAGTAGTGGGGCATGCAGGTAGGGCTGCATGTTTATTGGAATCCATTTACATACATGCTGCTCTGGCCTCCTGTCCCTGCTACAGACCTAGTCCTGTCCATATATATGATCTGCACAACTGATGTTGCTTCTAAAATCTTGAGTTTAATCAGAAATTCACAGTGCAAAATACAATTAGTTGACACATTTCAGCCCTAGTCCTGTACAGCTAACAGAGAAAGGTTACGTGACCATTGCATACACAGTACTTCAGGGCTGATTTTTTTAAACTTAAAGTTGGCTTACTTTCTGCATGCAGAACATCCTAAACCTTGGACATGCTTACATATGCTAAAAAAAAATTTCATCAAAGTAAACAGGGAGGGAAGATACAAAGTAACATTGTTACTTTTTTAGTTACTTTTTTATTCATCTGTAGGTAAAGGAGATTTGTTTTGCATTTTAGGCCTGAAGATTAATTAAAACTGCCAAATGATACATTTTTTAAATCAGACACCCTGTAGAAAAAATAGCTGACGTTTAAATTTTTTATGTCACCCAATATTTGTGCCATGGTTCATCAAACATAAAATTTCATCAAAAAATACTGAAAAGTTAATTTTAGGGCATCCAATTGCAACATATTAAACTTTTTTTAAAAAGTATGTAGTCCTGTACAGCTAACAGAGAAAGGTTATGTGACCACTGAAAAAAACTGCACACAAAAGTACTTCAGGGCTGTTATTTTTAAAACTTAAATTTGGCTTATTTTCTGCATACAGAATATACTAAACCAGTTCTGAACCTTAGACATGCTACATATGCTCTTAAAAAATTTAATCAATGTAATGAGTATGAAGTATACCCTGTCCTTTTACCCTGCTGTAGCCCCAACCCATCCTCCCCCTCAAAATTGCTTCTGTAAAAAAATGGATCTCCTAACATAGTATTTAAATGTAGGATGAGAAGATACAAAGTAACATTGTTACTTTTGTATTTATGTGTTTCATTCATCTGTGAGTAAAGGAGATTTATTCTGCATTTTAGGATTGAAGATTAGTTAAAACTGCTAAATTATTCCTTTTTTAAATCAGAAACCCTGTAGAAAAAAAATAGGGAACGTTTAAATGTTTTATGTCACTCAATAATTTTAAGGTGCCCATTTGCAACATATTTAATATATAAAATTTAAAAGATGAGGTTGCGCTGAGTAAATAAATACCCAACATGTTTAATTTTAAATTTGATTGCTTCTGTAGAATGATGAACTTCAGTAGCCATATTAGGCGATGCTTCAAAAGCCCCAGCAGGTTATCAGCTTAGTGTTAACCATGAATAGTGGTCCAAGAATAATTGTTTTCACTCTGATGTGCACAGCGATCTGTAACATGTGTATCACATGGGACGTATTCAGACACAGCTCCCCGCCAAAATGGTGCAATTACGTTCATGTGTGCATGTATGAGAGGGTGGGGCAGGCTAAAAAAAATTTGGAGGGTTTTAGGAACATGGGTATAACTTTATTTATTATTTACTTTCACTAAAATGTTATATAACATAGGAGGTAAAGATTACCTTATGGGATATAATATTTGAAGACAAGTTCTCTTTAATGAGACATCACAGATCTTTTAGACCCCTGATGTCTCACTTGCCTTCCATTCAAGCTAATAAAGATCACTCTACATTAGCTTCTTCCCTGGCCACAAGAGCCAGGGAAAGTAACACCAGAAACCAGACGTGACATTTTACACATTGCTTCTGGGTTCATTCTAGCTAGGGGAGATCAGCAACAGATGTTCACTGGTCTCCCTCCCCTCTGCCCAGTGACACTTGCCATGCAGGGACTGGGCTCACGGGTGGAACAGCGGAACCCGGGAAGCATGGAGGGGAGTTTGGAGGAACACACTCACAGAAAAAGAGCCAGTGGCTGTACAGCCTATTTCCTTCCGCTCATGTTTACTTGCCCAATAACACTTCCTTACTACCTCCCCGCTCCAACATCTCCACCTGTCCAAGCTCTGGTTGTGATGGAGCTTAGACAGGGGAGATCATGGCACCCACTTCATGACAATGTTCACTTTGGTGTTTGGTCACTCAGGCCCAAGGACTGGTCAAAAGCCCTCCTCTGTTAGCATGGGCACCTATAATGCAAAGAAGCAGAGAGACAGTGTGGCTGGGAAACTATAGATACCTGGTAAGGGGGAAGAGGTGGGTTATGTGCAGATAATGTCACTTTGCTCTGAATGTGCAAAGAGACATTGGGGTTGAATTACTAAAGGCAAATAGACTATGCATTTTACAAATATAGTTACACTCAATTTCCCCATGGCTTAGTGAATTTGGCGATGTTTCACTTTGTAAAGAATAACCAATCAAGTGCAAGGAAAATAAAAAAACAGCATTTTTACTTGTACATAATTGGATGGTGGAAGTCAGCAGAGCTTCACCACATTCACTAAGTTCTGGGGAAAATAAATGCAACTGCACAGTCCATGTGTCTTTAGTAAATCCATCTCATTGACACTTTAATTTGTGAATTTTGTGTTCACACCTATTTAACATGTTAAAGATAATATAAAACTTGAGATTGGCTTTACATTACAATTTTGGCACAGAATGATATTTTATATGATATGAGGCACAAAGATGTAACATTCTAAATTCATAGATAATTCACAAAAATGTTTTGACAGTATGAAACATCATTGTTATATTGCGTAAACATTATTTATGCTTTGTACAGAGTGCTCTGTAAGCCTAATTCAATGTCAAATTTTACCTATTCCTCCGGTGTTTGAAATGAAATCATCACAATTTTTCTTTTGTAGTGTGAACCAGGACAATATCTAATCTTTCAAGTTGCAAATAAAAGAAAGCCTTACTAGTCCATTGCCTGGATATAAAGCTGCTTAAAACCTGCCTTTATTCTTTGAGCAGACTGACCCCACACTGCTATTACCAGCTCTTTCATTTGTAGCATCTTTATTTTACAGGAAGAAAAGACCGAGTTAGTTCTGAAAAGAAAGGCATACTTGCCAACTTCACTTACCATGAAGGCAGAAAACTTACTTTAGTGTGAACATTGCATGCAAGAATTGACTAGAGAGATAAAAGGAATCATTACATTATTTATAAATAAAAATTGTACAACCAGTCCACCAAAAACTGGTATTTTAGTTATAGGTAGAGCCTAGTAAGTCATCAGCAAGGATTGCTGTCCATAATTCATGACTTTGTCTGTACACCTGGTGTTCCTGCCTATCTTTGCTCCACCTTATTATATTCTTTATAATAACACAAATTAATAAATAATCGTACAGGAAGATGGGAATTCTTCATAATAGCCACAGTAGATATCCAAATGCAGAAATATAACTAAGGTGAATCATTGGAATGGTATGGAAGTGGCTGATTGGAGCCTGCCTGTTCCCAGCTCCCAACACACAGGACAGGTAGACCACATTTTTTGACAGATATATATATATATATATATATATATATATATATATATATATATATATATATATATATATATATATCAGTATCAGTTGTCTGATACCATTGGGAGCTTGAAGAACCTCATTATACTGCACCTCATATGGTCTTGTATGTTTTCCAGTAGACAGTTTGAACATGCCAACATTTGCATACTGGCAGTATAGGTAATATAACCAATGGTCCGTTTTAGCATTACACGTAGTACTACATTGAATCAGCATTGCATAAAACCTATCAAGGCTGTTCTATGTCCAGATGCTTTAGGGAATGATCAAGTATGATGTTACAAGCCAACCAATGTAAATAAGCAGGAATTATAATGTCATAAATTCATGCAGATTATTAGGGATCAGAAAATCTGCCTGGGTTCAATTTGCAGAGGGGTCATTGAATCCCACATGAACCTTAAAATCAAATCCATTGAAGTCTATGATCCTTGATACTACATATCATTGCTAATAGGCAAGGTTTTGTTAAAAAGAACATAGGTAGCCATGCCATTAGGAAGATGTATTAATGCAAAACAAAAGTAAAATATTGTATAATGGGGAGAGCATCCTTCCTTTAACCATCTTGCTGCCAGGCCCTTTGCTCTGCTCTTAACCACATACATGATGACCATTTTTAAATTTTATACTTTTTTATAATTTTTCATTTACAGCTTTCAGAGATTATAAAATAATACTCATAATTTCCTCTGCTTTGCTAGCAATTATGTTGCTACTCACATCAGCCAGTTTATTTTTAAAAATATTTATTACATTATAGTCCAGGCACTGGAAACATAGCTGGAGGGGAAATACAGTACCTACAGCTATAGGCTACCTGCCCTTCCACAGTGCAGAGGTAAGGGAAGGTAGGAGCAAATGAAATGTGCAAATTCTTTGGCCAGGGGAAAGGACAGGCAGCAGCAAAAGTTTAGTCATATAATTCTAAGGTCATAGGCTCTCCATCTTCCTTAAATCAGGACTACCCAAAAAATTATCAGCAGGTAAAATAGGAGTGTTGTGTGTAAAGGTAGTGAGCTTTGCTGATATGCCCTCCTTTTCCTCTTCCTCCTTATCATCTTCTACTCCTTTACCTTCACCTTGTCCTCCAACTCTATCTTCTTCTCCTATACCACTGCCACCTACTCCACTATTTCCTTTAATCCCACCACACTGAACCTCTTCCAAGGGGGAAGCTTTCCTTTTTGTCTTTTTAACTTAATGAAATGCTCTAACATATGAGAGAGGCAGTCTGGAAGGATTTTCTTCACCCTGCCAGGGGTGAATTGCACAGGAAGTAGTGACATAGAAAGGCCTTTTTATTCTTACTCCTCCCAAAGGAGCAGCCACTTGCTTGAAAGTGCTACTAATGTGTTTTGTTTTACTTTTTCTCTAGACTGCAGTACTTTCCTTTTATTTCTGCACATGCACTCTTTTCCACCTCCTCTTCTGCTAATCCTGCAGCCCCCCCATCCCTAACTGGCTATGAGCAGTCAGCAAAATTATTTAATCATTGCTATCCTCAGGGATGTTCCACAGAGCTCTGTAGTGCTTACTTGGGGCATTTGTTTATGTATCTTTTGCTGGAGCAGTAGAATAAAAAGGTGTATTGCAGCATACTTGTATAGTGTTGCTAATGATTCCTTTTCCTCCTCCTTCTCAAGGGTGACTTTCAGCCACTTGATTGCAAGTGCTGCTAGTGTGCATTTTGTTCCTCCTCTTTTGCTGTTTCTGCCGTAACCTTGTCAATTGGCTATAAGCAGTTGGCGGAATTCTGTGATAATTGTTATTCCCAGTGTCCACAATCCACAGAGCTCTGTGGTGTTTATTTAGTGCCTTTTAATGCATCTGCTGCTGGAGCAGTACAATAGAAAAAGTCCCCAAATTGCCCTCATATGCAGAATTTTAATGCCAGCTAGTCAAATACCCCTTTTCATGGATTTGTGGCCTGTGCTACACCACATTTTCAGGTACCAAGCTGACATACTTTTTCCCAGAAGAAAAAAACTGATACCTGCTGCCAATTGTTTGCACAGAAAACCATCCTGCCCTCCACCAACATATGGAGTGCCATGAAGCAGCAAGAGGAAGATAAGTTATACAAGAAGAAGGGTTGGGGTGCTGGTAGCTAGCAGAAGAGTTGGGGTCAAGTAGTTGCAAGAGCATTAGGGTGCAGGCGGTGAGGTAGAGGAGAAAATCGGTGGCAACTTCAGGTTGGCATTGCAGCTCTACCTGAAGACAACATTGAGGGCATTGGTAATTCCTTTACAGGTAACTGCTACATGTAAAAATTCATGTGAACAGCTTTGAAGACTGTCACACTAGCATTGATTTGTACAGGCTGAGTGTCTGTTGCTGATTGCAAACATCTATGGGTACCCACCACAGAAATATGCGGACCTGGATAGTGTATGGATCTTAACAGCCATGTAAGTGAGGCTGTAGAGTTTCTGTTCATCTTCACTGCAGTACTAGTGACAATCTCCAAATGTTATCTACTTGGTAGCAGTTCCACCAAGATGTCATGTCAGCATCAACTGAACAAAGTTTATGACTCTGTAAGGTATGCAGTTGACAATATGATTTACATTTTCCAATGTTGAGTCCCCCATAGGAAAAATATTATACTGTAAATAACAGAGACATGCAAAAACACTTCTTTGGATATTTGTAGGTAACACATTTTCTTTAATGTCACATTTTGACAAAGCATCTGTATCTTTCAATAGAAACAGTATAGTACTGCTATAAATACCTCTTATTAAGTGGGCCACAGATAATCAACAAAATGATATAATTTTTCTAGCCAGAAGCATTCCTTTATATAAATATGCTGTGTCATCCCACTCTACATCAATTTGGTACATTTATGTAAAGAACATTCACAGAGCAATGTCCCATTTGTAAATTGGCTTAGAATGACTTTGTGTATATCATAATTTGCATGAGCATGGCCTAAAAAATGATTCAAAATATGCTGATTTTCAGGACTGCAAATGGAAAAATGCAGGAATTTGACATTTACAGTGTGTCTGTAATAAGTAATTAAAGAAAACACTATTTCTCTGGCTTTTTAACATTTACCAACAAAGCTTTCATATAAGTTGATTCAGAGTGTTATTATTAAAATCCACAGGAAAGAGGAAGACAAGCTGAAGGTGGGAAAAAAATCATTATTAAAGAAAATAAATACCAGTCAATATATTTTTAAGCCACTGTTAATATTCCATAAACACATTATCGTTATCAATTAGTAACTGTTTCATAAATCAATTAGTAAATGTTTCATAAATTTGTACCTCATAGGAATATTTAGTATACGAATTAGCAAATAAGCCAAGTATGACTTGACAAATTTACTAGGTGATAGCATAGCTGATTAACATGGTTTACATTTGTGCAAAAATTTGCATATTTTCTGAATACATTATAATTCCCAACTTCTGCCAGAAAAAAAACACGGAACTCTCATTAATTGTTAATGACAAGCAAAATATCTAGCATCATCACAGCAGATTTTGGAAATGTGGTTTGTGGTGTTTTATTAACCCCTCCACGCCTAAGGGTAAAACAGATCTTAATGCCTAAGCACAATTTTGCATAGTTGGCATGTGTTAGTAAAACCGTACATATCATCACAACTACTTTGTACATCCAGGTGAATTATACCTTGGGTTTTTTTTTCAGGACAAATTGGGTTTTAATTTGGTGGTAAATTGTAATAGATATTTCCTGATTTTTTTTAGCAAAGGAAAACTGGCCCAAAATAGTAAAAACAAATATAATTTTAGCTGTGTGTGTCTTGTTACTATCATAATCTACCATCAAAACACAACCCAAAATAAATTTTCCAGCTCTTGATGATCGCAGCGATACCATATATGTGTATGTTACACATATATGTGTTTGTTTGTACCAGTAGAACAGCCCAGAAACAGTGTGCATTTTATTTTTTGTTTTTTTTTAATCTAAAGCACACTGACCCTAACTGACACTAATACCAATTTCTTTTAAAAATCCTGCCTTTTGACTCTGACCTTTTGACCTTGACCTTTGACCCTGACCTTGACCCAAACACTAACCCTGGCACTGAACTAGATCAAACCTTGATCTAGGTATTTTTTCTTTATTTTTTTTAACAAATGTTTTTTTCCCCCTCTATGCCAGGAGTTAGAGAGATACAATGTATCTCTCCCCTCCATTCATAGAGAGAAAAAAAAGCCAAGGAGGCCAGGCTGTACAGTGACTGATCACTGTGATAGCCAATCAGAGGCTATCACAGCGATCATGTGACCCAGAATTGGGAGTTCCAGGTCCCGATCGTTAGAACAGGACCGGGGCTCTCAGTGGCACTCCCAGCAGAAAGAGAGGTATGCAAATATGCAGCCCCACAGAAAAACGGCCAGTTCTGTGAGGTCGCCTATTTGTGTGACGTCGGCGCGAAGGTGCTAAACCACATTGACAATGTAATAACATATGGGTAATGTATTAGCTCATTAGTAAATACAAGAACCTCCGTATTAGAACAGGTGTTTCTGTTGAGTTCTGAATCTGATGAATATTTGTGTCTTTGAAAAATAAACAGTTTAAGTTTTCAGGCTAAAATATGTCGCTCTCTGCCTCTAAAAATTACCCCCCATTAAAAAGGAAAAAAATCAGTACTTTTTTTAATACTTTCTTTGAAAAATATAATTTTGTACAATTTTTCAGGCTAAAATATGACAACTGCGCCTTTAAAATTGCCTTGCCTTAAAAAGAATGTAATTTTGTTCAGAAAATCTGTACAATATTTATAGTGTCTTTGAAAAAATACAGTTTAATTCATTAAAATAAACCAACTCTCTTTCTCCAAATTTGCTCGCTGTCTACTCATTTGCCTTCTATTAAGAATCCTGTTATCTGCAGCAAATTGGTATTTTTGTTATATTTTGTTCCTGCAAAAATACAGTCTAATTTCATATGTATTGGTGAAATCTGCTCACTCTCTCCCTCAGAAATAGTATAATATTTAAATAGATTTAAATTTGTGAGATGTGGTTCTGTTATGTCTAGATGCCATCTGCCTGCTCAATCCCAGAAAAAAGGCTAAAAAAGTATGCTTAACAATTTTAACTTTTGTTTGTAAAATCAGTAATAAATATATTATTTTTCCAGATGCAATCTGCCTGCTTTCTTTAACTAAAAACTATTGGTCGGTCCAAAAGGTTATAAAAGTTGTGCTGCAAATCTGTATATTTTTTCCTCTACTGTGTGGCAAAAAAAACAATTGTATTTGTATTGAAATATGCAATCAGCTTACTCTCTGTCTCACATACAGCAGTATATTCAAACAGTCTTAAAAGCTGCAGTGTAAATTGGATAAACTTTACTGGCTTGTTGTTCAGACAAAGCATACCATTTTTTGGTTCATGATAAAACCTTCTTAGTCTCTCCATCTTTCATTGAAGCCTAGTTAAAATGCTTATTTGGTGTGCATCATGTCCATTAAATATTTCTGGCTCATGTCTCATCCTCTGACATAGTGGCAAAGTACAAATGACTGCATAATGTTCAGTGAATATATACAATATTTATATACAATGGTTATAGCTGCTATCTTTGCTATATCATGCTCCATATATTATTTATTGAAAAAATGTACTTATCAATCCATCTTGCATTTCTGCCCCAGGCCCCAGACAGACTGCTTACATACCTTTCAGCCACTGTGCTATATCATTAGCTTTTGTCTATGAAACATGACATTGCAATTGTTTAACTGCTTCATCCTTGAGATGTGGATGTGAGGTTTTGAGGTGTTTTGGTGTACCCTGAGTTGACATTTTGTTAAACTTTGTACACAATACAGCGTGGTACTGAAAAGAGAGTCAAAAGCTATGCTACAGCACTTGAATTATGGCCTATCACTGTGACTCAAGGCTAATTAAGGCTTTTTTTGGAACTCAACTATATTGAGTTGCTACTGCTGTAGTTAAGTCAATGACTACTGTAAAAGTAAACTAAGTTATGCATATGCAAGTTGTGTGATGCTACAGTATGACACCACTGATGCTGTCCCTCAGCAAGGTAATTTTCTGTAAAACGATGTACAGATTTATGGTATCCCCCAAACCTATTATTTAAAGGCATTGTATATTTTTAATGGTATCCTTCAAGCCACCTGAAAAGACCCTCTCCACTCTGAAAGATACTTTTTTTGTTTTTTTCTTATTTTGGTATATACCCCTCATGTCACTACCCAGCTACTCGCGCCTTTTGTTTGATAAACTCTTGTCTAATGGCCTAGATATGGCCACTAATGGTTTATAAATTTGTCTCCTATTGATTTTGTTGGTTTGGATTCAGCATCTGAAATTTGAAAAAGTTTGCTGAACCCACCTCAAACGGAACCCAGGAACAAATGACTCTTCACTATTAGCCCTGTTTCACACTAAATGTGATTTCAAAGTAGTGTGAGTTGGTCCCATTTGAAATTAGCGCTGATATAGACACAGGAGCAATTTCAGTGCCATATACCTTTATAGTCTATGAGAGTTAAAAAAAACGGTGAAAAAGTAATGCAGGAACTATTTCAAATCATGCTACTTGAAATACATAGAAATACATTAAATGCGACTTCAGGTGTGATTTGTAAATTGCATGTTGCACCTGAAGTCGCAGCGGTGTGAACCAGGGCTTAATGACAAAGGACTAATGTAAAGGTTATCATGTTTATATTCAATGTAAGCTCACAATATTCACAAATACTACTGGAATTAAGAATTCATATTTCCTTTTTTTGGCTGTATATTTTTACACACACTGCAAATTACTCATTGAGACCACCGAATTTGAAAAACAGCCAAGAAAAAAATAGTTATTACCTTAAAGTGATTGAATGTTTCTGAATGTGTTTCCTCCCATTTAACGAGCAACTGTTGGAGAGCAAGACTGTAAGGCTCATTATTAGTAATTATATGAATTATGCAAAATTTATAACAGCGGCATACATTATAATGACTATGTATCATCGGGAAGATTTAGTGTATAGAAATGAAAGCTCTGAAACAAGGCATTAAACATACAAGACTATAATTCACCTTTTAAAGCTTAGGAAGACTAGAACAGAAAAAGTACAATAAAATAGATTAAAGGATCAGATCTAATAGAAAAAACACTGCTTGGGAAAATTAGCCATCTGTTCAGTCAAAAATCTACATGTAGACTAAAATCACTTAATCAGAGAACCAGAAAACTTCTGCAGTTTTATGCTTCTTCTTAGTGAATTAAGAATGGTACCCATTATACAACCTAGGAAATACATTTTTCAAAAGTTACAAATCTGTAAGATTTGAAGCAATAGTAGCAAGTGTATTCATTGTAGTTTGATGAGCTAATTAGTGGATACACATGCAGCTGAATTTCATTATTTTTTGTGCAATATGGTGATAATTAGATTAACTTCCATGTGCTTTATCAGACTGCAGCATGTACATTTCTGTACATATTTTCATCAAAAATAAATCAATGGCAAGGCAAGCACCAGTAATATGTGGAATTCAGCACATGTTGGTAGCCTATAATCACTTAGAAGACTGGAGGAAAGATATCTGTCTTGCCTCAGTGTCCCATGAAGGCCACTGTGGCCTCTATAGAAGAATACCATTAAAAAGAATATATATTTGTTTTGTGCATATTATATTGGTTTATTGTTTATAGTCAAGAATACAGATTTAACTTTTTCAGAGCCAGTTCATGCTACCGTTTTGCAATCCAGATGAATTTCTGATGCTTTTTTAATGAGTTTATAATGTGTTCAGTTGCATTTTTTCCCCTCTTTTTTTTGGTCTAAGTTTCCTAGGATTTGGTTGTTAGGAGCTGGCTCCTGCTGGCGTCCTAACACCCGGTGACTCATCCTTGCATAAATAAATCTAAGTGTTCCGCAATACAACTGTTGTAACCTATAACTTATACTATGTGTTCAGTCTCATATATCAACAACAAACAACATAATACAATAAAGAAAAGAGTAAATAAGTAAATCCATTTGTATTAACAAAAAAGTCCCAAGTGTCCACATATTCTTGCAAACATCCATATTCGTGATGCTGTATTTATTTTGAACAGTGCAAACTGTTTTTCAACCTTCTGTTGTAATTTATAATCCTCCAAAATATTCTTTCATCATGATTATGAACCCCTTCACAACATATACTGTATATGCTTTCATATTCTGACCCAACAATAGGTCTCATGCGCTTGCTCTTAAGTGGAATCTCCTATTCCGTGGTTGTTGTGTCTTTCTCCAGCTTAATTTTGCTTCTTAATATATCTACATCCTCCGTAATCCTTTGGTGAATTTTGGTAAAACACTAAAAAAAAAAAGAATATATTCTCTCTGTGTGCAAAATGCAATATTTATTATTAAAAAAACTTCTATACTCAATTTATATTGTACACATTCCTGGTGCATAGCATTATACAGGCATATAATGATATAATAACCATCCAACAAAATGGTCTATGGTACACATCCGTTTTTTGGCAGTGTGATGTCACCTTCTCCCCTCAGTATTATTAGCACTGACACTACTGTAAAAGTAATTGGATTTTATGTATTTTGTACTGTTTATTTATATTTTGTGCATATAGTGGAATCTTTTTTCAGTGTTTCTGTCATTGAGTCATCCCTGTGGTCAGTAGCAGGGATGAGTCATTGGTTTTAATTAGCTGGCACCCACCAGTGTCCTAACAATCAGGGACTTATCCCTGCTGTCAGCACCAGGAACGAGTCATCGGTTGATAAGGAGTTTGCACCCAATGGCTTCCTAACTACAATAAGTCCTTCCATATTCTCATCAGGAATTACCTGTAGATGGCAGAATGTAAACAAAGGATCCAACATTAACAAACACCGCATTGGGCTCCCCAAATCCATACCTCAATACCTGGTCCTTCGGGTCTGGTATGGATTATGATGCCAAAAAATTAGCATAATGACCCCCCAAAAAACCATACCAGACCCTGATCCAAGCATGCAGTCTGGCAGGGCAGAAAAGGGGGGATGATTGACCGCCCCCCTCCCCTCCTAAACCATTCCAGGTCACATTCCCCCAATAGGAGAGGGACTTTGCCAGGGGGGACACCCCCTGACAATGTACATTGTCCCCATGTTGATGAGGACAAGGGACTCTTCCACAAAACCCTGACCCGGTGGTTGTGGGGGTGCAGGGGTTATCTTATCAGTGAACCAGCAAACACAAATGCTCCTGCGCTTGGGGATGGACTCGATGCTACAACCACATTAAGAATGTCCTGGAACATGCACACCTTGCTGCCCTCAAATGGACCGGGGGAATCCAAGTATACTGAATGGGGAAAGAACAAAAAGAGGGCGCACAGGCCTAGTGCATTACCATAAAAAATGTTTAATAAAAAATAAAGTAGGTGTTGTACTCACAAACGACAATATAGTCAAGGCACATCATAAAAGAACAGCTGGATCAACACCGCGCTGAGTAACAGTCCGCAATAGGGAGTTTAGACATCCAAAAGGCTGACGCGTTTCGAGGACTTGCCTCTTCCTCAGAGCCAGAGGCTCTGTTCTTTTATGATGTGCCTTGACTATATTGTCGTTTGTGAGTACAACACCTACTTTATTTTTTATTAAACATTTTTTATGTTATCTTATCAGTATCTGGAAGCTCTCTTTAACAAGTGGACCCAGATCCCACCCTCCCATGTGAATGAGTATGGAGTACATAGTAACAGGGGCGGACTGACAACTCATGGGGCCCCCGGGCAATAGGGGATCATGGGGCCCCTGTGTCCTTGCCTAAACTCAAAAAAGCCTATGAAAAAGGTACCAGGGGCATCTCATGGGGCCCCCACTGACCCCGGGCCCTCGGGCAGTGCCCAAGTTTCCAAATGGTCAGTCCGCCCCTGCATAGTAACACTACTTGTTCACCAAAAAATGTCAAAAGCAAATAAAAACACAGTTTTTAACAATTTATTAAAAAAATGTAAATAAATAAACATTTCCTCAAAATAAATCCATCATCAATTGTGATGAATGCTGGCCACCGACCTACACAAAAAAAAAAAAAATTGCCTGCCGAACACGACCACTCTGAAACATGACACTCACTAAATGGCAGTGCCGCCTCCCCCTGCAGCACAGTATTATTATTATTATTATAATACAGTATTTATATAGCGCTAAAAGGTTTGTTTAGCGCTGTACATTATAGTGGGGGACAGAACATGAGACAATACAGTAACAAAAAACAAAACACGAGGTATTGAAGGGCCCTGCTCTTTTGAGCTTACAATCTAAGAGGGAGGGGATAGTGGTACAGGAGGAAGTGGCTGTGGGGGATGGAGTGGTAGGAGGAGTGGAGGAGATCAGCTGTTAGGTGAGGGCGGGGTAGGCTTCCCTGAAGAGATGGGTTTTCAGGGTGCGCCTAAAGGTGAGGAGGGTAGGTGACAGTCTGATGGATTGAGGTAGTGAGTGCCAGAGGATGGGGGAAGTCCTGGAGAAGTCCTGCAGTCGGGCGTGGGAGGTGGAGACCAGAGACCAGACAGTAAACACGCTAATCAACTCTAATTCTACCCCACTCTATCACATCTAAAAAAAAGTCTTAGTTGGCCATACACAATAAAATGTGCTGTGATGATGGCAGTTACTTTGTCCAGGTTGTGCTCACCCTGAAGACGCTGAACAACTGCTCATGCCTGACTGGCAGGAGAAAGAGAAGCAAGATTACACTGGTGGGGTGTGTACAACTCTCCTGCTCTCAGTGGAAGTGAAAATCATCTTTAAACTTAGCAGCACATTTTAATTTATCAGCATGTAAAGGTGGCCATAGATGGATCACAATTTATCCAGTTCAGCAGTGGAATTTGAATCCATGTGTGGCCACTGCATTTAAAAAGAAATCGATCTGTTCAACCACCCTGTAATATAAAAGTCGCTCAATCCCTGCTGTCATAGTACACCTATCAGAGTTGTAGCCACCTCAAAATTGTTCAGGGGTAAATCGGTTCATTTTTTTTTCACTCAGCTCGCTGGCTAGATGAAAAAACTGAGCTATGCATGGCCAGCTTAAGTCTCTTTAGATATGTCTCTACATACTCCTGCTATATAGCCTAGGGCTGTTAACTTCTTCCCATCTGGCCCCTGCCGATAAACAGCCAGACAGGAGCGTTGCCGATGCAGGTGTATGTTTCTAAATGTCCCCCTGCATCCATTGCCTGTGTGTGCTCCCTGGGAGATCACTATATAGGACCTCTGTGTGAAGTCCCAATTCATGTGATCACTGATTGGCCAATCAGTGATCACATGAACAGTAGTAAACAAGATGTCACTTCCTGAAATCTGTGAATGATCACATGGTACAAGGCTATTCACAACAACCTTGTACCATGTGACAAGCTGTGACTAATCACAGCTCATACAGTATTTCTCAATGACTGCAGGAATGCAGCCAGAGAGAAGGAGAAACGATTGCTTTTACAGCCTTTATGGGTGTAAAAGCAATCAGTGTGAAAAAAAAAAATCTTCATCACCCCCCACAAGTAGTACAGTGTCACTATGGTGTCACTGTACTGCTAGGGTGATAGTGTGTAAAAAAAAATAAAAAAAAAAATATATATATATATATATATATATATATATATATGTATATATATAAATAATAATAATATAAAAAATGTAAATAAAAAATGTAAAAAATTTTTTTGCAAAATTCTAATTTTTGGTTATAAACTAATTTGGGTTATTTTTGTTTTACTGAAAAGATAGATCAATACATTTTGGCCAAGATTTATGAATAAATATTATTTATTTGCAAAATGTTATAAGAAAAACACTTTATTTTCTAAATTTTGGGTTTTTCTCATTTATATAGCAAAAAAAAATAAAAATCGCAGTGGTGAATAAATACCACCAAAAGAAATCTCTATCTGCCTCAAAAAAAGACAAAAACTTTCTTATGGGTACAGTGTTGCATGACAGCACAGTTGTCATTCAAAGTGTAAAAGCTGAAAATTGGCCTGGACTGGAAGGGGGTGAAAGTGTCTGGACTTGAAGTGGTTAAGACTGATCCTATTTGTAGTACTCTGGCATATTCTGTAATTATCTAATTTGTATTAATGTATTGCTTACTATTTAAAGCAATTATGATAGATTTGATTATTCATTTCAGTCAATTTACCCTGTTCTTTAAAAATATTGTTATTTTTAAAGTTTATTCTAAGCCATATTTTTTATTTTTAATATTGGATAGGGAGGGGTTACAAATCTGTCATGTTCTAGTGCTGCCTGTGTTCCCACTGGGGAGATTCACCCTCTCTATTCCCGGAGACAATTGTATTGAGACTAAGTAAAGGAAAATCCAAGATTTGTGACCAGAACATAAATAGATAGCAAATGCTCCAATGGGGACACTTTTTGCAATAAAGAAGACTTTGTAGAGATTTCCTTGCACAATCTCTTGTGTCTAAGCACTGGTTCACACTTAAGTGCGAATTCCGCACCGCATCAGAATCGCACCCCGTTCATGCAAACCGCTGCAGGTGTGTATGTTAGGTTAACAACACCCCGAAAGCGGTCTGCAAAACTCGATGCGCTGTGCAGAATTGGATTGCATAGGTGAGAATACCCATGCGATCCGATTTTAGTGCAGACCATAAAAAGGGTCCTGCACATTTTTGGTGCCGGTGTGGTGCAAATAGCACCATACAAAATGTGTGGCTCAAATCACACTGCACACAAATCGCAAGTGATTTGCACAGGAATGCGGTGTGGTCTCTGTACAAATCACATGCGATGTACCGCACCGCATGTATGTGAGCCCAGGCTGAGGCAAAGGAATTGAAAAGAAATCTCCCCAGTCTGCAATCAAACAACAAACAAAAAATAAAACTGACAAAAAAGGTTTAACCTTTGCGGACTCTAACCATAAAAAATTGTTTTGGATATAGATATACATTAGGACAAATTCTTTTTTTAGAAAAAGATTCAAAGAGGATTTAAAGAAAAGTGAAAGACATTCCTGAGCGCCGGCTTTTTTTATATAGCTTTGGATACACAATGTAATGTGTTGTGAAAACTGTCAGACATTTCTAATAAAGAAAAAGCAGAAAATACAATGAAGAGCAAAGATACAGAAGAGATGGAGAACAAGTAACAGCTTCACATACTTTTTTGGCTTGCTGCAAACCCCAAAGCATTTCGGTCTAAGTGCACTGGGTCTTCTAGAACTCTAGAAACAGCCCTGGCTCATGAGAATTAGACCTCGCATTTTGTACCCACTGTCTGCCCACATTTTGTTGAGCCATCCCTCGGTGAGATCAATTGAGATATACTTTAAATATCCAATCATATGATGGGGTATTTAAAGTAAACACAGGTTCACTTCATTTCACTTTACAGCATAATACCTCACTTGTGACTTTAATCAATCAGGCCATAAGTCTCACATTTTGATCTTTGCTTTGTAATTTTGTTTTTTAACTCTACTCATGATTCCTCTGATAATTATCCTCCAGAAGAAGCATTCTATTTTCAACTCAGACTGCTTGAGGTCTTGAAATGGAAAATGAATATTTTAATATGTTATGCAATCTGAGGCAGTAGATTTTCCCAACCTGTCAACACATAATGCTGCTGGTGTAGCTAAATGCCTTCCACATACGCATTAGACATGAATTTCAAAACTTTGCTACGGCTTGGTACATGATCTTCTTATTTATTCATTCAGCCATTGCATAGCTTGTTGGACAACACGGCTGTAAATTATACTTAGCAATCTTCCCATTGCACCACTTCATTTTTACATTCGCTGCCCACTGCTGGGCTTTTTACCTTTATCTAAAAGATTATTGATAAAAATCTGTGTAAATGTAAGATTCATTTGCTGATTGAGGGTTTTAGCTTTCAACTGTAACCTTAAAACAGTCTGGAATCCTACCAAGAAAATCACATAAAAACATTTGTTGCTATTTTCTAATCTGGGCTCGACTCCAAACCATATATAATCAGAAACTGGACTGTTTAAAGTTGGATCTCCAACTTGCACCTAATAAAAGTATATTCTCTTGTGCAGTGCTGTTGTTTTATTTGGAGACACAGAGGTCATTAAAGTAGATGTAAACCCTAACTGTATGACATTTGGTTTTCTAAATCACTATGTATCACAAACAGCTGCCACATTGATTGTTTTCCATATCAGTGATGCTGATTTCCTATGGCCTCTTTTAACCGCTTCCTGTCTACATGCATTCACTCCAGCATTAGCTGCCCACTCATTGCCCTGATTAGGCTTCCTAATAGTGACAGTGGACAATGCTTTGTGATATTTGAGTTAGCATGGGCGCTTGCTGTCTCCTCTAGGGGTGCAACTTAGGAGCACATTTGAGAGACAGCTGTCACCCCATAACTGGAAGTGCATGAACAAATGCAGCTGATTTGAAAGACTGAAAAAACGTTTACATTAACATGTTAAAGATTACAGTATATGAGATTTTTGGGATTGGGTTTAGATCTGTATTAAGGCTCAGATCACGCTATGAGACACGTAGGAACGTGCTGCGTATTCCTGTTCAATTCACATGCAATTTAGCATGGTACTTTATGAGCGCATTCATATTGAATGGGCTCAAATCACACAGCATCGCACCAAAGTAGTGCATGGACTACTTTTGGAAATGCACTGCAACTGGATTGCATGGTACATTTATACCGTGCAATCTGGCACAGGCAAACATACTGCATTTTCCACCCCCGTTTGGGATGTTCATAAATTCAGATCGTAACTGCAATGCGTTTTGAACGCAGTGCTGGAAATGCACATGGATCACAGGTTTGCCAAACTGCATTCTAATGTGAACCTAGACTAAATCATTATTTCTTTCTAGAGCACTTCTGTCGGTGAAAATGTCAGCCTGCCTAATTGGTGCTGTCTGGTTGAATGGCCAACTACTTTTGATTATCTTTTGGGGCCCTGTAGACAAATGTTTTAAGCTTTCTTACATTTAACCACAGTACCACTTATTTCAGTGTGGCAATGGTGAATCTAAAAGATATGAATGTATTCATAATGATGATGGGTTAATGCAATCCACTAATGCAAAAGTTTTTGTAGTGAATGACACGCCACTAGGTCACGGTGGTGAGAGTATGAAATTGCAACCTGCTGTGCCTAGAAAAGGAGTCTCCCAGTGTGATATGGATAATGAAGATATAGGTAATGGGTGTGATACAGAGCCACTCTGTCCCTCTGTGTCTCCTTCAGCGGTTGGAGTGGTACTGCGTAGTACCTCTGATGGGAACACAGGGACGATGGACTAGGACAGATGGGCAACAAGCTTGTTGGCATTAATAAAAGATGCCTCTGTGGGTAACAATGGGGTGGACATGATTACTGCTGTGCTGAATAGAGGGACTGTGGAGCAGCTATTAGTCCAGGGCGCACCTCTCGCTGCCAAAATTAACCCACCCCTGGTAAAAGGCACCGTTAAGGATAAATGCTCAGCAGAAGTTTTGCCCACAACCCATAAAGGAGTTAATGGTGTAGTATATCAAATTGATATCCATAGAGAAGATGTGGAAGAGATCATTGACACTGAGCCTCAGAGTATTTGGGTGAATCCCACACCTGGTTACGCTCTGGGAGAGCCCCAGGTTATTGTGTTGGGTACCTCCAGCCGAGAGGAAGCCTCTTTAAGAAGCACCACCTCTGAGGCATCAGTAAATGAGTGTCTCCATGTCTCCAGGAAGGTCTTATGTGTAGAATCGGGCTGTCTTTTTATAACAGACCTGCTGAAGGAAATGTTGGCCTTCTGGAGTGTACAGCCGGTGTATACCTTGCGGTCTCTTCCGTGTTCAGGGGAGCTGGTACAGCGGAGTACCGCTAATTGGAGCTGGGTATTACAGGCTATACAAGACAAAGATGGTCAATATAGGAATTCTGTGATACCATCCTTGTTGGTAATGGTGAAAATTGTCTTTCAGTGCATTGCTGGGTTGCTTCATAGCAGTAATCTGTATGAGAGGCACACCAGAGTACTGTTGGACAGGACAGAGGTTTGGGCAGAAGTGCTGGAAGACACATGTATATGTGATGTGGTTGGGGTCGTCTACCCAAATGCAGAATTATGTAAGGATGCTTTGGCATCAGGACAGTTGCTGGCAGAGTCTTTTGTGACAGTGAAGTCGGTGGATAGTGACGTTTCCATGGGAGACACCCACTCCGCTGTGTGTAATTCCTCTCCAGAAACTGCCCTGCCAACTACTAGTGAACTGAGTTCTGACAAGAGTCTTTTGGCTAATGATAAAAAGGGAAATGTGTTGATGAATTTGGATTGTCTGATTACTATGTGTGATAACAAAAAGAATGGTAGACCTGGTGGTCAAGTTGACATGGTAGCTGGTCATCCTGAAAGAGGTAAGGAGTGCTTAACAGACACAAGAGAGGTTAAGAGTCTGGAAATAGGCCCCCTACAGGGTCAGGAGGGTAATTTTGAGAAAGATTTCCAAAGGTTCAGGAAACTCCCAAGTTTTAAGAATGAAAGGTCTAAGGGAACTGGCCCAAAGCTTAACAAGGGGACGTTAAAAGCGTTTGATTCCCAAGTAAAAGATCCCACCTCTATTACTAAAGGGTTTAAAAATATAACCCCTTCAAAATTAAATAAAGCAAAAAGGGCTGGTCTAATGGAAATTGAGGGAGCACATTTTAACGTTACAGGTACCTGGCACTTAAAGCTTAGGCATCAACCTCAGGTTACAAGGGGTACTGAGACTTGTAAAACCCCCACTAGTAAAAGAACTAGTATAGTCTCAAGGAAATTAGGAAGACAGCGCTTTTGGAAGCGCACTCGTAAAAAGGCACGGGGATGTCATAGAGCCCAAGTAAGGGTAGCAAGAGGAGACAAGGGAAGTCATCTCTTGTGGCAGGGAGTAGCGTCTCCCTTTGATGAAAATGAAGTCAGACAGGATTGGACCTTTACAGGTGATAGCCGGCACAGAAGGGCTAAAGCAAGGGTGTTAGGTTTGTGTATTCCGCCCCCTACGGGGTCAAAACAAAGGGGGGGGGGATATGTGGCAGTGTGGTGTCCTGCCACGGTCAAAATAAAGCTGAAAACCCTGGATTCTCAACCAGGCAGGTTGAGGGGCTCCAGAGAGTTGATGTATTGCAGAGGAAACTGACTTTTCGGTTTCCTCATTTATTCATTAAGTTTGTTTTGGGATCTGGAGCCTGGAGATTTCAAAGAGATCTGGGAGGGATGAAATCTCCAATCCGGGGTCTGTGTTTTGAGAACCCCCAGCACACTGATTGCACAGGTGTGTGCAGGGCTTTTTGTAGAGGCCTAACCATGGTTCTGGGCTCTACCCCGGCAGACAGGAGTCAGGAGGGCTCCACCCTGGCAGACGGAGTCAGGAGGGCTCCACCCCGGCTGACGGGAGGTGTCTGCCTTGGAGTCAGGTGGAAGCCAGACTAGCTGTGTGCTAGTGCCATATTTTGGGAAGAGTCTGCAGGAGACAGAGTTAAAACTGTGTACAAGCCAGGAGGCTGAATACTGTTTAATTTGCTTGATGGTGGATACCCCTGCGTGGAAAGCATTTTTGTTTATGGAACTTTTTTTTCTTTTAAATAAAAGTGGGCAAAAAAGCCCTTAAAGAAGCGAGTTGCTGTGTGCTTTAACAAGAAGAGCTCTACCATTTTGAAGCGAGTTCCCACAATGTACTATTATTAATCTTTTTAGCTATAAAGCACCATACAGGTGCGCATCTACTGTATATACATATTTTTAATGTTTTATGCTGGGTGCAGTAGTTCATCTGCTCCCACTTACTTTGATAAGAATACTAGTTAATTCCCAGGAAGGGATTCCCCTCTCTTCACAGAAGCCCTGTCCTGGGAGGAGTCACTGTCAACCCAAATAGTGAAGGTTATGGTTCTCTTATTTACCAACAAGTTTAATGCAATATCCTGCTTGAGGAAGGACATTTGTTATAACCTCCCCTCCAAAAAAAAAAAAAAAAAAAAAGAGGACAACAGGTCTTTGAGTGGCTATAATACTATATAGGGAGAGGTGGAGGTACTGTAAAAGTATGATGTGGCACTGTAGTGTGTAAATAGATATGGTGATATTTTGCTAATCCTTAACAGGGTAAAGGTTTATAAAAATTATTTCAGGACCATATTTAAAACTGAAACCAGAAATCGTAAAGGTTTTCTCAGTTAAACACTGCAAGAATCAATGAAAATATGAACTGTGGCATCTGATTGCTTACTACTTGTTACTGTGTTTTGTATATTCTTTTCACATTTATATTTAAATAAAACCATGCTGAGGTTTAATAAGAAATGAATAATGTTAAACAATTTATCATCCTGTGTTTACTCTTAGAAGAATATGTACAACTGATATTGCCTATTCATTTAGCCATAAACGATAGGCATGAAAGAAAATAGTGATATAAAAATGTCACAGAATGTCAGCAGAAGGTCAATGATATGTTCAGTTTTCTTTAGAGCATGCCTCTTTGACCATTTACTTAAATTTTTAATATCACATGTATTATTTATATTTACAACTAGAGGGTAAAATAATTTCACTATGAGACACCCAGTGCAAACGAGAACATTCCATACACTGTCACACTTTTCCATCTGATTAATTGCAGGATATCAAAGCTGCATCTGAGGATGTGGTTTGAGAAAGATGTTTAGAGCAAGTCGCTGTATCAAAATTACAGTTTTAATTAATAATTTAACAGTGAATACTGTAAATGCTTAACATAAAATTGGGAAAAGTAATCTATGTGTTTACCATACAGTTTAAAATGTTCTCCATTATAAAGCATATATATTGCACATTTTTTATGTGTGTACAGTACAATATATGTATCATTCTCAGAATGCTTAATTATCAATCATCTGCTCCTGATTTACTCAAATCTCCATTATGTTTCAGTGACACCATAACCATTTTTTCTTGTACAAGTTTTTTTATTATAGATTAAAAAATGCAGGAAGTACAGGCAGAAAACATCAGAGGTGGCAACAACACAGTAAGTGCCTAGGTTTACTACCATGCAGCAGGGTCACAGCCCCTAGCATGGGGAGAGGATTCTTCATACATAAATTAGGTATGTCAGTGCAGTGCATAGACAAAAAACAACAAGAACAGTGGAATAACTTTCCAAGAACATTACAGTGTATTTTCTTGAAATATCCTAGTTTAAGGAAGGGTCTAGAGCTGTCACAGCAGCCATGACCCTAAGGTGCAGAATTCCATATAGGGAACACAATAGGGGGGATGGGTAGTACAGTATAGATTCCACAGGGGACATCTCAATAATAAGAGGGGCTTACTATAGCAAGATGTAATGAGTAGGCGGTGGAACCCCAAAAGACACTTGTATTAGGCTGCTAGTGTAAGACAGTGCTCACAGGTCATGCGGAAGAAAGACTTGGTAAAACCAAAGGAAAGAGAAGAGAGTTGGGTCATAGAGTGGAGGGTGGGGGGTCCCCTGAGGGAGAGGTGAACCAGCAGAAGTATCAAGTTAGGCTCAGAACAGTATGTCAGGCACTAGCAGGGGTAGAGTAAAGATTAATCAAATTCAGCTGGGAGGAACTGATCTACCCATGGCTTCCATAAGAGCTCATTGTTCTGCACTCTATCTGTTGACTGCCTTGATTTTAGCATGTATCATAGGCCTGGCAATTCTATTTTTGGTTTCTGAGATGTGGAGATGTGGAGTTTTCCAGACCTTGGCTATGGTTTTCTTTGCTGTTGTAACCTGTAGGAGGAGTTTAAATTGACATTGTGTCAGGTCTGGTAGTTGTTCATTGAGAAGACATGATGGTTGGGTTAAGGGTTAGAGGGCAAGAAAACATGGTATTTTAGAAAAAAAAAATCAATTTTCATAGTTCATATGGCAGGCATTAAGGCCAAGTTTCCACTAGTGCAATTTCAGATATAACTTTGGTCGTATAGAATCATACAACAGGACTCTCATTATTTTCAGTGGTACCTGTTCACATTAATGCAGCAATGAACAGCTCACTTTTTGCATTTTGTGTAGGTTGTTGAGGAGTCTACACCTGCAGGCATCTTAGCAACCAGTGGCCTACTCATTCAGCTGTCATCTGAGGATTCCCAGCTGATGGGTGAATGTAAACAAAGCAAGGATGTTTAAAAATAAAAAGTGTTGTTCCTCCACAATCCTTACTAGGCCCTTTAGATCTGGTCTCCCAAAATACATACCAGATTCTTAAGGGTTTGGTATGTTTTTTGGGGGATGTCCATGCAGCTCTGGCAAAGAAAATTGAGCTGCCGGGTGTCATTTACCAGCAATTTAATTAATTGTTTTTTTAATGTCACTTTTACTGTAGCACATCATGTACCTCATGGCTCCTCTCTGTCAAATGTTTTTACTTTTTACTTTTTTTTTACATGCCCCCCAGGGTAGTACCCATTCCTCATGCTATTTGTTTGACAATCTCTTGACTATTAGCCTTGAAAAGGGTCCAATACAGGGGCGGACTGACCATTTGGAAACTCGGGCACTGTAGGGGGCCCCATGAGATGCCCCTGGTACCTTTTTCATAGGCTTTTTGGGGACACAGGGGCCCCATGATGCCCTATTGCCCGGGGCCCCATGAGTTGTCAGTCCGCCCCTGGTCCAATATGATGTGTCCTGTGAACCGAACTAGGTACATTCAGCTCATCCCCAGCCTTTGCTAACAGATCTCTGTGTGTAATGAAGTCCATGGAAAATGTTTCAGTAAAAAAAACAATTATTAGAAATGAAAATTTTTACCATCACTCAAGACAGATTGTGGCATCAGAGACACAAATGTTTCTTTCATATTCCTGTCGTGCCAAAAGTTGAGAGTGCATATTTTCCTACCAGAAAAGCACAGACATATAAAATGAAAAGACTGGCTAACCTATCTTGCAACTTGGTTTCTATAAATGTGCATTTAATAATATTCAAATTTACTGAACACAATTTCACCAGCTTAACAACATTCAATGCCTATGTGATAACATTTTTCATCTTGAGGGCAGATATGTCCTCCATCCTACACTGAAGGGTAATAATGTGAAATATTTTCCCCTCGACAATAACTGACTTTACATATTAGAACAGGGGTCTCCAAACTATGGCCCTCCAGGTGTTGAGGAACTGCAAGTCCCATGAGGCTTTGCAATACTCTGACAGACAGAGACAAGACTACCAGAGGCAGAGGCATGATGGGACTTGTAGTACTTGAACAGCTGGAGGGTCATAGTTTAAAGACCTCTGTAATAAAAGACCAATGCCTAAAAAAGTATCAACAAAGTGTTAATAAATTGCACAGTAATAAGGGTGTGGCTTAGCACAGCATGGGTTGAGATGTGTTGAGCTGATCCTTCCCATTATCCTACAGGTTACAATGGCTTTTATCCTAAACCAAAAAGTAGTGCCCTGGATTGTCTGAGTTATTCTCTGCTTCCTCAACCCATCATGTCACCTCCAAACAGTGTTTTTATGGTCTCTGGCAGGCTGCACAAGCACTGCTGGGTGGACAAAGATGGTGCTGAAAGCATGCTGGGAGATCATGATCCTGAGACACAGGACCGCAAGCCATCTGACACAGTAAAAGTATTTGAAGCTATTTCTATGAAATTAGTAAATTATATGTGAGAAAAACCAATGCGCTAAATGCATACAAAAAAAACAACATAAGTATGTGAATAAGTAAAATGTATCCAAATTAATCATTGTAGCACCACCCATTTTACTGGATAGCTTGGTCTGTTAACAGAAGTTGAAAAATAACAAATGTACTGCCTGGATCACCAGGTGAAGATAAAAGAAAGAAAAAAAGACTAAAAAAGAAAACTAATACAGCCGCCACATTTAAGGATTGCATCTGGGGAAAGGAGCAAGGAGGATTGTGGATATGCTGATATTGTCACTTTCCCTTCCCATTTGAAGCTTTTCAAAGTGATAAATACCGACCATGAGAGTGGGAGGCATGGAAATTTGGTGAGTGTACACCCAAAAGGGGGAACGTTTTTTCTTGAACACGTGGTGATTTCACGTTGGAATTAATTTATGGACTTTAATTTTATCAGTGTTTTATTAATTTGTCACGTTAAAGATTGATTCTTGTTCACAGCGCCACTGAATCACTTTAGGGTTCATTTGTTGTGTATATTTCTATGACATACTTTACAGAATACTTTGACTAAAATTGATATTTCTTTGATTCAGCAAGACATACAGATACCAAGAGCAAGAGTCAAAGAGACTGAAACTAGGATTAGTTCCATGTAAGATCAGTTAATCCTTTACAGCACATGTCTGGTTAACATCATTTCCAACTACAGGCTTTGCAGCAGAAACAGGAAAATAGATTTTGAAGAAATCAAGTCCACTTTATCAGCCTCCTGGAAAATGTTTGATTACTACTTATGAGAGAGAAAATCTCTCTGGCCTTTACAGTGGAAGGAGCCCACTATCTCCAGGGGCACTTTTATTGAACTTTTGGAATCATCAACCCATACATCCTCTTCCTTGGGCATTTCCATCCTTATACCCAAGTTTATATATTAAATCATGTGGACCAACTGGGGTGATATGTTTACCTGTATAGTACATTTTTGGGCTCTCACTATTGATATTTGCTTTCTATGCCCCCTCCTTTTAATATGTCACTTGTGCAGGAGAGGATGGCCTTTTTGCCTTCTTACCCCTAAATTAAAGTGATTTGGCTGGGTATTAAACCCTGGTTTAAATAATTTTCACCCTTAGGGACCTCCACGTCCATGCTTGACTTGTTTCCTCCACATGTTGCAAGCTGTGTCTACGGTAGGGTTTTATTCCTCTTTTCAACATCTTATGGCTCAGCTTCCCATATTGACTTCATTCTACCACACTCTTTGTTCCTCCCTTTGCTGAATGATGTGGGTTATCTGCCCAGATTGTTCTCAGATTACTCCTCCTGCTGGGTAATGCTAAACTGAAAAAAATAAAAAAATGGCAAACTCTTTATTTCTTCATAGCTTTTGATCAGGGTCACACTTTTTGATTCTGTCATTTTATGGAAAAGGTTTAACTCTGGTTGGTAACCACTTCCTTCAGATATATGATGGCTTCTTTAATAAGTTTAAGGAATCATATTTTGCATTAATCAGCAACCAATCATTCGATTTCAACTTTCATCAACAAAAAAAATATATACTGTGGTATATTTTCTGATATTCATCTGTAGATAGGTATGCGTTTTATTGTGGTCATTGGGTCACCTTATTATTTGTTTATATTGGATTTAAATAATGTTCCCATTTAGTGGAGTGACAGTTTGCTCCAGTGACTTACTTCCTTGCTGTCTTGTGGTTCCCACCAGTGTGTTTGTAGCTATCTTGGCCACTCACTAAAACACTTAGTTTAGCTTTCTATCTTACCCCAGGTTTACACATATTGCACTTATTCTCTTCCCATACCCTAGACACCAAACAAATCTTGAGAATGATGGGAATGGTGGGTTATTTGTATAGACTGCTAAAACTCATGTTTCTGTATCACCCCCACCATAGGCCAATATAAATTCCATTTATGGTACTTTTATAGTCCATTGAGAGTTCAAATGCCACTCAACTCTCCAAGACTCTGTGGGACTGTCTGGGGATTTGAACAAAATCATCAGTTTAGAGGTAATCATCAATGTTGGCTCTATTGCCATTGTGGATTCTATAAGTACTGTTCCATTTTCTGTATTATCTTGACAATAAAAGTTGTTTGGATTAAAAAAAAAATGTTGGCTCTATAATTATTGCTTTCACTTACGTGTGCATTTACATTCCTATGTACATGTACCTGTACATAGAAACTTTACACTTGTTGATTTAGTGTAATGTTAATTTTTGTAATTTTATTTTACTTATTAATATAATTATTATTATTACAGGTACTTATATAGCGCCATCAATTTATGCAGCGCTTTACATATATATAGTACATTCACATCAGTCCCTAACCCTCAAGGGGCGTACAATCTAAGGTACTTTTACATGCTATCACATAGAAAACTGACAAACCCCTTATGTAACAGATGAAGCTATGAGTCGCTGTAGTATATATCTGCATCCCAGCATCCTCCTTGTTTGCCAGCTCTCTGGTAGTTGTAGTTCAGTCAACACTCAGGAATACAGTATGTATTAGCTACAGGACTACAGATCCCAAGATCCTTTGATGTCAGAAAAACTGATTCCACTCTGCTAACAGGAAGTGATGTAGCAGTCCTAGTACTGGGCACTAGGGGTAAAAGAGTTCACCATAGTCTCATCCGTAAATGTCCCAGAATGGCATAATGTCTTTAACAGCTTGGTGTTAATAATGTTATCTATTTGTGTTAATGTTTTAGAAAGCTTGTGTATATGCATAATGTGATTGCGCATTACAATTCTTGGGCTCTTTTTCAGTGCATAGAAAAAGGGAGAGGGAGACCAAGGGAAAGAGATCCCTTGAGTCAAGGGATCCCAATGAGGACAAACTGCGGCTCTTTCCCTTGGTCTCCCTCTCCCTTTTTCTATGTCGTAGTTGGTTCTGAGGACACCACAGTGTGATTCACATGTGAGTCGGCCATAAGTATTTTGCAGTATTCAGGGTTATCCTGATGAAATCCCCCTGGTTACCATTCACCAATACATGGTTAGGGGCATCCCGTTTTTTTTTTTTTATATTTTTTTGTTATTTATTTTGCAGTGAAACATAGAGGTTGTGCTTTACTGTTCCTTCTCAGCAGAATATATGAGTCCAGGGGCGGACTGACAACTCATGGGGCCCCAGGGCAATAGGGGATCATGGGGCCCCTGTGTCCTTGCCCAAACTCAAAAAAGCCTATGAAAAAGAAACCAGGGGCATCTCATGGGGCCCCCTACTGACCCCGGGCCCTCGGGCAGTGCCCGAGTTTCCAAATGGTCAGTCCGCCCCTGTATGAGTCGAATGACTAAATGCAAACAGTTCACTGCAATTTGACAATGTCATTATAGTAGCTGATTTACAAATCTCTACATTGAATATCTTATCAAAAATATGGCAGACGAATCACGTAAAAATCTAAAAAACATTTCAAGTGCTAAAAAAATTACATAAAATGTATGCTAAATGGAAATTTGCTATCCTTTCTTTTTAAACTAAAATTATCTAGTAAGATTAGGGAATAAGGTATAAGCTGGAAAAAAAAGATAAAGAATAGCTTTCAAGGCCATTGAAAATAGCAAGGATTCAGCTCATTGTAAAATGTGCAGTGACTTAGAGTGATTTCTCGTCAGACAGATTCATTGGCAAGTGCTCATTTGGCTTAGAACCACATGAAAATTAGCTATTGTGACACAGAGATGTGCATGAAGCCAGCTGGGTTCAACCCTGTCAGACACAATTAAAGTGAATCTGCAGTTATAGAAAAAGAAAAGACAGCCTCCCTTTTCCTGCATTTAGCTCAGCAATACTCAGCTGGTAGTATGCCTTACTGACATGTCTTGCCTTAGGGACGTATTTTAGTACAATGCTATTTTTACATTTACATATAGTACACATGTGCTGGGATTATTCCTACAAATTAAGCATAATGCTGAATTTAACAGCTATTAAATTTGTGAGAGAACAAGAACTGGCTCCTGACATAATTAAAATATGGTGCAATATATAAACAGCATGGTCTTGGCACTTAGGGAAAGGGAATTTAATGAGCACATTTCAAAAGAGGTAGACCAAATGCCATAGCTTGGGGTGCATATATTTAAAAAGTATCTACTTTAAAAAATATCTTTCTCTCTTCCACGATATATAAAGTACTCATTGCTTTTGCATCTAGCGTCTTTTAGGGACTATCCAAGTTTGCATTAAACCATATGTAAACTCTCACCTTGTAAAACAACCCATTCAGTTTAAAATAAAAATGAAAAGCAAATAATTTTTGTGTACAAAAACAAATTATAAATATATTTTTCCCCTTTTTTTACTAAGTAATCACATATTCTCTGTTATCAGCTGTATAAGAGCTGGGGGAGGAGAAACAACAGCACACTGATCTTCCCAGTGCATGACTGCACGGGGGGGGGGTTTAATCACAGGTCTGATCATTAAAGGAGAGCAGGCTAAGTTCCAGTACAGCCAGAACACTGACCACGCAGTGCTCTCCTGCCTACTGTGGTCAGTTTGTAATAGGAAAGCAGAGGGCCTGGCAGGAATTTCACACAAAGGAAGCAATATAAGGAGAGCAGGATACTTTCCCATACAAGTACATGGTACAGCAGACACATATCAGAAATGTGAAATTTTGGGTTTATATATTATTCATTTACATTCAACCTTTATCTAAAGATGTGCATGCCCTCTTCAAACACTGGCATCAGACACCCATAACCAGGATATTTCCCAACCAGGGGCGGACTTACCATTTGGAAACTCCGGCACTGCCCGAGGGCCCGGGGTCAGTAGGGGGCCCCATGAGATGCCCCTGGTACCTTTTTCATAGGCTTTTTTGAGTTTGGGCAAGGACACAGAGGCCCCATAATCCCCTATTGCCCCGGGGTCCCATGAGTTGTCAGTCCGCCCTGTTCCTAACTCTTAACCTCACACACAGGTTGGCCATTTAGTGCTTACTGTATGTAAGACTCCTTAAAGTGGTTCTAGAGTCTAAAGTCAATGTGCACAAGAGCAATGATTCTCTATGCTCTCTCCCTCCTCACAGGGCAGATTGACATCAGTGGGAGCCATGGGCTCCTGCTGCTGTCAATGAAATCCTATGATGAAGGAGCAGGGGGCAGGGCAAAGCCTCTTTTCTGCTCTTCAGCTATTCACCCACGTACAATAGGATATGTAACCACTTGGATTCTGGACACTTTCACCCCCTTCCTGTCCAGGCCAATTTTCAGCTTTCAGAGCCATCACACTTTGAATGACAATTGCGCGGTCATGCAACACTGTACCCATATTAATTTTTTAGCATTTTTTTGAGACAGATAAAGCTTTATTTTGGTGGTATTTATTCACCTCTGGGATTTTTATTTTTTTGCTATATAAATGAAAATTCCAAAAATTTTGAAAAAAATGTTCTTATAAAATTTTGCAAATAAATAATATTTTATCATAAATCTTGGTCAAAATGTTTTTAGTTATCTTTTTAGTAAAAAAAAATAATTCAAATTAGTTTATAACCAAAAATTATAATTTAAAAAAAAGTATACATTTTTATTTTATTTTTTTATATTATTATTTATGTTTTTTTTATTTTATATTCAAATATTTGTATTGAAGGATTTTAACATACAGATAAATGTATATAAACATTAACATGGAGGAGGTTCACAGTCAGTTAATACAGTTGATAGATACGAAAAAGATCCCCACCATTTGGCTGGGGAAACTGTAGACTTATGTCACATTTACATGTGAGGTATACTCGGTGTGGTGTGAACCATGCTTAGTTAGTAGTTAGGTACAGGTTGAAGAAGGAGCAGGGGATGAGGGTGGGGGGGAAGGAGAAAAAAGGGGGGGGGAGGCACCAGTCAGGTGTATAGATAACAGTGTGGCGTTATTCTGTAGTTATCATTTTATTGAACAATTAGGATTTTTTAACCATCGAGACCATTGAAATTTAAATTTGTGGTAGGAGGAGTTGGGGAAGGCGGTTCTTTTTTCCATCTCACATGGAAGGTTAAGGTCAGATATGAGAAGTGACAGAGAGGGAGTTTTGGTGGATCTCCATAGTTTAGTAATGTTGATTTTTGCGGCTGCTAAAGTGTGAATAATGATGGTACGTGAGTCTGTAGTAAATTTATCAATTCCTATGTGTAGGAGAACAAGAGCGGGGTTTGGAGTCACTGGTGTTTCCGCGATTGAGGAGATGAGCTGGAAGACTCTATTCCAGTAGGATTTGAGGGACTTACATGTCCAAAGTAGGTGAAGAAGTGATCCTGTTTCTCCTCATTGTCTCCAACAAGTAGGTGAGTGTTGGGGGTAATATAAGGCTAGTTTAGCAGGTGTTAGGTACCACTGGTGTAAAATTTTCATGTATGTTTCCCAGTGGGAACTACATTTAGAGGCTTTGTGGGTGAGAGTGAACGTTCTTTCCCAAGTATGTGGGCGTATTGGTTGGAGAAGGATTTTTTCCCAATTGGTTAGGGAGAAAGTGTGTAGAGTGAATTGTGCATCGGTTATAAGCGTATAGAAGGTTGAGATTCCTTTCTTTGGATATTGTGCCTTATGAAAGAAATAGTATGCGGTTGCAGGAATTGTTATTTCAAGTGGTATATTGTTTTGAGTAGGGAATGGGCTATTCGTATGTTGGTAAAGTTTTCTTTGTCAGGGAGGTGGAATTTCTTTTGGATCGTGGAGAAGGAGTCTAGTTTGTGTTTAGTGTATACAGTAAGTCCTGGATATGGGATATGCCTCAATTCTCCCATGGTGTTAGATTTAGGGATGGAGTGATGAAGTGTAAGGTGGAAATTGGCGTAGGGATTTGTTTATTGTCTTTATGTATCCGGTTGTAGGTTAAAAGGTCATACCAGGCGTGTAAGAAGGCTTGTATACAAGGATGTTTGTGTAGGGGTTTAGGTTGAGATGTTTGGGGTAGGAACAGCATTTTTATAATTGTGTGTGGTAGGTGTGGGGAGGTTTCCATGGTGGTCCAAGTTTTTTCAACAGTAGGATGTCACCAGAAAAAGAGCTAGTCTAGCAGGGTGGCGTGGTAGTATGATTTTAGGTGCGGGAGACCGGCTCCTCCTCTAGAGGCTGGGCGTATTAGGAGGCTTGTGGTACATCTGGGTTTCTTTGAATTCCAGATGAATCTGGCTAATATTGCTTGGAGATTAGAAAAGAAGGTGCTGGGAACCGGGATAGGGAGTGTAAAAAAATATAAAGTATTTTAGGTAGTATGCACATTTTTAAAGTTGCTATGCTGCTCATTGTTGACAGAGTTGATGTACGTAGATTTTTGAGTTCTTGTGGGATGGTTTCAAGTAGTGGTTTGTGGTTGGCAGTATAAAGTTGGTTAGTTGTAGCAGTGAGTTTAATCCCTAGATAAGGGATGCTGTGTTGCTCCCAAGTGAACGGGAAGTGTTTAATGAGTATATTTTTGGTCTTGGCAGTTGTATAGAGATTTAAGATAGATGATTTGGGTTTGTTGAGTTTGTAGTAAAAGACTTCTGCGTAGTTATGAATATGTGTACGTATTGATTGGAGCGATTTATAGGGATTCCTGATCATTAAGATGATATCATCCGCAAAAAGGCTGATTTTGTGTTCTTTTTAAGGTGAGTAATTCCTGTAAATGTTGGGTCATCTCTAAGTTTAGATGCTAACGGTTCAATGAGTAAGGTAAAAATTATGGGGGATAGGGGGCAGCCCTGTCTGGTTCCATTGGATATATAAAAGGGTTGTGAAAATGTGCCATTGGTTTGAACTTTGGCAGAAGGGTTGGAATAGAGGGATAGGATTGCCGATAACATCCAGTCTGTAATTCCAAATTTTTGGAGTATAAGTTTCATGAATTGCCAATGAATTCGGTCAAATGCTTTTTCTGCATCTAGTGATAAGAGTAAGGAGGGTTGGCTAGTGGATTCAAGATTGTGTAGGAGGGATATGATTTGTCTGGTAGCGTCTGGTGCTTGTCGGCCAGGGATAAATCCCACTTGGTCTGGGTGGATTAATGTAGGTAGGTGGGGGAGCAATCTTTGGGCAATTATTTTGGCATATAGTTTTATATCTGTGTTTATTAGTGAGATCGGTCTGTAGTTCTGGACCAATTGGGGATCTTTTCCTGGCTTTGGAATAGTTGTGATTATTGATTGTAGCATTTCAGAAGGAAATTCCCCCGTAGAGGCAACATGGTTGTATAGGACAGTTAGATGTGGTGTAAGATTGGGTGCGAATGTTTTGTAGAATTCGTTAGTGAAACCATCATTTCCTGGTGATTTGTTTAGAGGTAGGGTTTTTATAGTTTTTCCTACCTCTACAGGTGAAATCAGTATGGAGAGAGATGTGAGTTGAGATGGTGTGAGTCGAGGAAGGTTGATGGTAGCTAGGAAGTTTTGAATGGATATAATTGTCGGTTGGGTTGTGTTTGGGTCATCTTTAATATTGTATAAATTTTGGTAATAGGTCGCAAAAGCGTTGGCTATATCTTGCGGGTTTGTAAGCGGGGTGTGCGTGGTTGGGTGTAGGATTGTGGAGATTTTAGATTTAAGCCATTTTTGTTTAATCATTTTCGTTAGGAGTGAGTTTGCTTTGTTACCGATTTTGTTTTTTTGGAGGTTAATGTCATATTTGTGGAGTAAGATGATAGTGTATAGCTTGTGGTAAAATTGCATCTGATTGCTATTAGGACCGTAGATATTTGCTAGAGTGTAGATAACGTCATTTATTTGGCAAACTAGAATATGGTAGCGACTGTGAGGGTCGGCGATTTCTGAAATGATTCGGAATTGAACAGAGTCTCTTATGGCTGTAATGACACCATTCTTTTTCTTGAGATTAGTAGCCATATAGATTTGTGAAAATCGATGGAGTTGTAGCCTGGGGGTCTTGTTTGTAGTGAAGTGGGTTTCCTGTAGGAAAAGTATGTCGGCCTGGAACTTTCTGGGTTTTTTTTTGAAGCATCGATCTTTTGAAGGGAGAATTTAAGCCACGTTATATTAATCATTGTTAAAATCTCTTGTTTGGTGAACAAATAGTTGAGTTGTTGTTTGAGAAAATTGCGATTGAATGAATGTCGCTATGAGAAGGGAGATGTTGTCAATGTTGTGATACGGACTAGGCTCAATCAAGGAATTAGGGTGTGTATTCCAGAAAAATTTGGTGATGGTGGATATTGAAGTGTAGATGAATGACTGATGGTGCCAAGGGAAGAAGGGAAAGGGGAGGTAGAAAAAGATAAAAGATAATGCAAGTGACCTGAGTAGCTCGACTTAATACTTCAGAACTGGAGGGTTTGAACAGACTTTGACCGTGAAAAGGGTCATGCCAAACATTTTCTTGTAACATGAACATTGTCGAAACATGGCCGATAGCCAGAAAATAGTAGATCGGGATATATCAGCTGAGATGAAGTATAGGTGCTGCATAAAGAAAAAGTATGCTGTGTTGCTGTTTATTCTGCTTCCATATGTTGGACATTGGTAGGTGTAGATTGCTGTGTGTCCGCGGGTAGTATGTTCCAAGCTTTAAGTAGATCTAGGCCTGCTTCGAGGGTTTTGATTGTGAAGATTCTGCCTTGTTGCTTCACGATTAGCTTCATGGGAAAACCCCATTGATAGCCTATGCCGCTTTGGTGATAGTAATCATTTTTTTTCCTGTCAAGGAGCGTGGCCTTTGACAGGTCTGCAAATCGTCAGAGATTCGCATGTGATGGTGGGAGCGGAGGTGGGTTTCTGGCTGCCGACATAATTTTTTCTTTAATGTGGTAGAAATGCATGCGTGCCAGAACATCTCTTGGGATAGATGCTGACAGACATGAACCTTCTGAACCTTAGGTAGTTGGTGGGCTCGGTCGATCGCAAGCTCCATGTCAGAGAACGATGGGATGAGGAGTTTAATATATTGTTGTATATAGGGTAGCAGTGCCTCGTTAGTGACGTTTTCAGGGATAGCTCTGAATTTGATGTTGTTACGCCTTGATCGATCTTCCAAATCGGCTAATTTTAGATTGATTTGTTCGATGTCAGAGGAATGGTCTGCATGTGCGTTGATCAGGTCATTATGTGCCGTAATTATATCTCCCATTTTAGCCTCAATATGGAGTAATCTGTATTCTTGTTGCTGAACCACATTAGTGATTTTGGCTAGTGATGACGATATATTGTTATGCAGGGTTTGTCTGAGCGAGGAAAGCATGTTTTTCATGCATATCTCAGTGATGGGCTGATCTGACGCAGGGAATACGTCTATGTCAGGCAGGTCCATGTTAAGCTGAGGTGATGGATGGCTTAGGGCCTGGTAGGATCCTGTTCGGGATCAAGCCACGGCCGAGATTTAGCTGGGCTGCTAGTGTTGGGGGACATAGGAGGTGATAACTCACCAGGGTCCCCTGGATACAGCGGATATTGCAGCCTGGGATCTGTCTGCTGGGCTGTGTGGTCCCTCTCCTGGCTGCCGCCATTTCTCAGATCACTGCACCCGGCGCCATCTTGGATCCCTGCTGTGACAGCAGGGAATTTTTTTTTATTTTACATACTGTCACCCTAGCATTACAGTGTCACCATAGTGATACTGTACTACTTATGGGGGGTGATGAAGATTTTTTTTTTTTACACTGATTGCTTTTACACCCATAAAGACTGTAAAATGAATAATCTCCTTCTCTCTGGCTGCATTGTTGCAGCCATTGAGAAATACTGTGTGAGCTGCGATTGGTCACAGGTTGTGAATAGCCTTGTACCATGTGACCTCTGTCATCATTCAGGAAGTGACATCTTGCTTACTACTCTGCATGTGATCACTAATTGGCCAATCAGTGATCACATGATCAGGACCTCGCACAGAGGTCCTGTATGACGATCGGTATTCCACTGTGTCAGGAGGACACAGCAGGCACCAGATCGCGGTGCTGCGCGCTCCCAGGGAGCGCGCACAGTCCAAAATGGTGAGCGTCATTTATGAACGGCAACCCGCCCCTGGACTGCCACCGTCAGGTCGTTTATATACAGCGGCCGGACGGCAAGTGGTTAATCAGGTCACATACAGAATACAATTGAAAAGTGCAAAAATATTTTTAACCACTTCAGTACTGGGCACTTTCACCCCCTTCCTGCTCAGGCCAATTTTTAGCTTTTAGCTGTCACACTTTGAATGACAATTGTGCGGTGATGCAACACTGTACCCATTTGACATTTTTGTCATTTTCTTGAGACAGATAGAGCTATCTTTTGGTGGTATTTAAGCCCTTCACGCCTATGGGTAAAACAAATTTTAAAGCCTAAGTAAAATTTTACAACTTTGACATGTTTTAGTAAAACTGTACATATCATCACAACTACTTTGTGCACCCAGGTGAATTATACCTTTTTTTTTCAGGACAAATCGGGCTTGGTGGTAAATGGTAATGGATATCTCCTGATTTTTTTGTTATTAAAGGAAAATGGGGCCAAAATAGTAAAAAAAATATGTTTTTTAATTTAGCTGTGTGTTACTACCATAACCTACCACCAAAGAGCAACCCAAAATAAATTTTCCAGCTCTTGACGATTGCAGCGATACCATATATGTGTATGTTATTTGTTGTTTGTACCCATAGTACAGCCCAGAAACAATAGTGTGCATTTTTTTTGTTTTTGTTTCTTTTTACCTAAAACACACTGACACTAACTGACACCAAATTAAAAATAAAAAACCCTGACATTTGATACTGACCTTGATCCAAGCACTAACCCTGGCACGGAACTAGATCAAAGCTTGATCTAGGTATTTTTTATCTTTTAACCACTTCCAGACCGCCCTATAGCAGAAATACTGCTACAGAGTGGCACAGGTGTGCAAAATCACGTATATATACATGATTTTGCATTTCCAGGTAGGGGGCGAGCGCACGCCCTACCCACATCACGATTTGCGTCCACAGCTGTCAATCACCGGGTTCTGGGCAGCAATTACTCGCCGGCGCCTGGTGATTACCGAGGATGTCTGATGGGGAGGAGAACTGTTTTGTTTACTATCAGATTTCCTTCCTGTCACCTCGGGCAAACTGCTTTGGATGGCTGGCACAGCCATCCATCCAAAGTAGTGTTCTTACAGTGAAGCACACAGACACCCTCCCTTAGTAAAACACACAGCACACAGTTAACCCCTTGATCACCCCTCATGTTAACCCCTTCCTGCCCAGTGCCATTAGTACAGTGTCAGTGCTTTTTTTTAGCACGGATCACTGTATTGGTGTCACTGGGGAATGTCTGCTGCAGCCCAGTATTCCCGCTAGTTGCTGACTGCCGCCATTACTAGCAAAAATAAAAAGAATGCCTAGTATATATACCACCATTTGTAAACTCTATAACTTTTACATAAACCAATTACTTTACACGTGTTGGGACTTTTTTTTTTTAGCAAATACATGTAGCAGAATACAGTTTGGCCTAAATTTATAACAAAATTTGATTATTTACATTTTTTTATTGTTTTTTTCTCAAAACTTTGTTTTATAGCGCAAAAAATAAAAACACACAGGTGATCAGATACCACCAAAAGAAAGCTCTATTTGTGAGAAAAAAAGGACGTACGTTTAATTTGGATGCAGCATTGCATGACCCACAGTTGTCAGTTAAAGAAACGCAAAAAATGGCCTGGTCAGGAGGGGGGTAAATCCTCTGTGAACAAGGTAATTTAATATCTAGCTCAGCCCAATTCTGTAATTATTTTTTCTTAAATAATTAACCACTAGCCTACAGGGCACTTATACCCCCTTCCTGCCCAGGCCAATTTCCAGCTTTCAGCGCTGTTGCACTTTGAATGACAATTACGTGGTCATGCAACACTGTACCCATATGAAATTTTTATCATTTTTTTTGAGACAGATAGAGCTTTCTTTTGGTGGTATTTAATCACCTCTGGGTTATTTATTTTTTCTTAAATAAACCAAAAACCACAGAAAAGTTTGAAAAAAAAACATCTATTCTTAGTTTTTGTTATAAAATTTAGTAAAGAAGTGATTTTTCTCCTTCACTGATGTGCGCTAATGAGGCTGCACTGATGGGCACTGATAGGCTGCACTGATGGACACTGATAGGCTGCACTGATGGACACTGATAGGTGGTACTGATGGGCACTGATGAGGAGGCACTGGTAGATGGCACTGATGGGCATTGACAGGCATCACTGATGGGCACTGAAAGGCAGCACTCATATATGGCACTGATAGGTGGCACTGACTGGCACTGATAGGCGGCACTGATTGGTGGCACTGACTGGCATTCATAGATGGCACTGATGGGTAACACTGAAAGGCAGCTCAGATGGGCACTGATATGTGACATTGATGTGGCACTGATGGGCACTGGCAGGTGGCATGGATGAGCACTGAGAGCTGGCAATGATGGACACTGACAGGTGGCGCTGCTGGGGCTACACAGATCATCAGGGCAAACTGATCATCAGTGCTCTGATGATCAGTGTACATGTCCCCTCCGAGGAATGCTGTTTACCTGCTCTCCTCTCCTCACTAGCTGTCAGCGTGACAGCTCGTGAGGAGAGAAATGCCGATAACCGGCATTTCCCTGTTTGCATGTGAACAGGTGTGTTTGGACACAGCTGATCACATGACCGAGCCGACATCTTCGGCTCTTTCCGTGCATCGGTGATGCGCTGTGTCTGTGGGACACAGCTCACCGGCGATCGCCGTGCTGCGCGCTCCGGGAGCCACGCATGCGCAGCTATAATGGGAGAACGTCCCAGAACAAGAGAACCACTGTGCGTCCGTCATATTACTATATGGCGGCGGGCGGGAGGCGGTTAAAATATAATAATGTTATTGAATTGTACACTTTAAAGTGATATTAAAGGCAGATCAAAAAAATAGCAAACATGTCACACTTACCTGCTCTGTGCAGTGGTTTTGCACAGAGCAGCCCCAATCCTCCTCTTTTTGCGTCCTCCATTGGCACTCCTGGCCCCTTCCTCCTACTGAGTGCCCCCACAGCAAGCAGCTTGCTAAGGGGGCACCTGAACCACTGCTCCATGTTTCCATTTACACACATAGTGTGGCTTGGCCCCTCCCCCACTCTCTTCTCATTGGCTCACTAGCTGTGATTGAGTGTAATGGGAGTCAAAGGCTCAGACAATGAGGTGGGGAGACACTGCTCTCATGCACATTGCTGGATCAAGATAGGACTGGGGTGGGCTGCATAGAATCCATGAAGGTAAATAACCTTGAGCCTTTCCAAACACTTTAAGTGTTAATGCAAAAAGACAAAACAGATAGAGCTTTACACAACAACAAATACTATAAGCCCAAATAATCAAGCATTAAGGCAGTGTTTCTCAACTCCAGTCCTCATGGACCCCGTACAGGTCATGTTTTCAGGATTTCCATTATTTTGCACAGGTGATTTGACCAGTTTCACTGCCTTAGTAATTACCACAGCTGTTTCATCTGAGGGAAATCCTGAAAACATGACCTGTTGGGGGTCCATGAGGACTGGAGTTGAGAAACACTGCATTAAGGGAACAAGGAGTAGCCAGCTTTCATGATATTTAAGTGTATAGATAGCAAAAAAACAAAATTGTATACAAAGTTACAAGTGTTGTAAAAAAAAAAAAGCATTAATATTGCTAATAGTCCTGTATAGAGCAGGTTAACAACCCAATTCTATAATTCTAATGGCAAAAAAATGTTTGAATGTGAAAAATGACTTAACTGCATGTTCAAAGATTATTACATTATCATTTTAAGAGCTGTCAATTACTGCAAAGCTCCTCTGCTTAAAAACGATTCTATGAAATATGAAAACCCTACTACTGATCATATAACAAGATAAATCCTTGCAAATGTAATTAAAACTGTTTTGAAATTCTTTACCCAGTCCAATAATCAAAAAAAAGAAAAATGTAAGTGTTAAGAAGAATTCATACTACCTATTGATTTGTCCATTTACGTTCTGAGTCATTTGATTGATTAACAAAAATAAATTCCTGCAGGTTTCAAGATTTTATGCTATCTTTGACCCTAAATATCCCCTTTTGTTGTTTGAGTGGTGGTGGGTGGGAAAGCCATTAAGTAATTATGGCTGTAGAGAAACTTGTCCTTCATTGCTTCCTGGGAAATTAGACTGCAGCTATGCAGCAGAACAAATGAGCCTAATCAAAGTCATAATAATAAATAGAAACACTCTTGTTGAACAGGCAATGCACACAACATTTTACATTTCCATAGTGAGTAAACCAGTTAATGTCACTAACACCCAGCATAGTTGGAGTAAGATTTACCAATCAATATTGGTGATTCATTAAAGGAGTAGAGTATGTTCACCTTGCAAGAGCAAAGTAAATAAGGCAAACATTTATTTTTCAAAGAATACCTAATCATATGCAAGAAAATTAAAAAACAAAACATGATTTTTGCTTCCATGTGATCAGATGATTTAATGCAGCACAGCTTCACCTCATCCATAGATCCACTTCATCCAAGTGAAAATCATCAAATAAAATGAAAACAAGCATTGTAGAGTGAACATGTTCTCCTTTGTAATCAACCACACTGAGTCAGGTGTTTTAATTAGTTCAGGTGGTTGCTGACCTGTCCTGCAGGTTGATCTGCCCATAATATAAAAAAAAAAGAAATATACAAATTTGATTTCAAGATCTTTAGGACAAAATTATATTGACTTGTGATTTGGAATGATGAGAACAGATTTCAAAGGACCTCAAAAGACTGTTTGCAAAGCTAATAGTATTTGAAAGGGTTTTGGAGATTTTCTAAAGGAGTCCGCATTCATTCATGAAAGAGAAATCTAATAGATCCCATCATTCACACTAACACCTGGTCGCACTGGGTGCGACTTGGCATGTGATTTCCTTGCCATTGGACTTGCAAATCGTATTCCAAGTAGCACCGTATTACAGCGATCAAATTGGTGCAGTTCCGACTTGGTCAGAGCAGCACCGATTTCTAAAGTAGCACATGCACTAATTTTGGTGCAATTTGCATAGACATCTGTGTTAGGTGTTGTGCAAATTGCACCTGAAATCGACATGTTCCCTGACTTTGAAATTGTGCGACTTCACTGTTAGTCCTAATGCACACTTGGACGTTTTTACAGCTGCTGTGTTTGGCTTTTCATTTTTTTTTTCTACAGATAGTAAACCCCCCAGCATGTTATCCTATGTGTCCATGCATACATAGACTGCAGTCAACGTGTTTTTGCAGAGACGTTTTTGGGCTGAAAAAAAAACCCAGGACTAGTGGGTTTCTACTGGAGTATTCTAGCAGTAAAAATGCTGTAACGCTGAAAAATGTGGCAAAACGCCACAAACCAGCGTTTTTGGACTTTTTTTGACCAAAAAAAAAATTTTGGGGGGGAAAAAAAACTCTATAAAATGCAAACGTGGGAAACCCTGCAAAACGCCACTAAACACTAATGCAAAAATGCTAGAAAAAGCTGAAAAACTCGCGTTTTTAACATAACTTTACACAGCTAAAGTTACCAGCGTTATCAAAATGTCCAGTGTGCATGAGGACTAAGTCACACGATTTCAAAGTTGGGCTTGATGTGACCGGGGTGTTAACAGCATAGATGAAGGAATCTTCCCTTCTGTCCCTTGTATTCAGAGAGCTGCAGCACCTGCGGCTGTCTGAATTCCCAAACAGTGACTGCATCTGATAGTTTGCAGTCACTGTTCAGCTGGTAAGTTTCCACCCAGCTCCTTTGAATTTTGAACCAGTTTCTCAAACAGTGGTGTTGTGTATGTCTAGCTTTAGAAGACAGTAGAAGGGCATGTTCAGGGGCAGACTGACCATTTGGAAACTCTGGCACTGCCCGAGGGCTCGGGGTCAGTAGGGGGCCCCATGAGATGCCCCTGGTACCTTTTTCATAGGCTTTTTTCAGTTTGGGCAAGGACACAGGGGCCCCATGATCCCCTATTGCCCAGGGGCCCCATGAGTTGTCAGTCCACCACTGGTCATGTAATTTTATTCTTAACATACAGTAGAAAATCTAGGATGACAAAACATAAAGCAGTATTAAGTCCAAAAGCCAAACATTTAGTATATTGCAGCCTACCAATTCTTATATGTGATGGCTGTATTAATATATTACATATGTACAGTATATAGTATATTCTTTCTTCTATTTTTATCTGGTGATCCAGCCAACAAGTCTGATGTTTTCAGAAGTACAGGATCTAAAGGAGAACATATCTGTTTAAATGGATGACAGACCATTTAACACTGGCATGGGTGATACAATTTATCAGCCTTTATTTATTTATGTAGAATGTTTATCCCAAAGGAAAAAAAACTGTTTGCTGTGTGGGCTGCAGTTTGGCTTCAATTTGTTATTGTGTTTAAATCTGCTGGTATGTTTAACACGCCCCTCCCCCCAAACTGCAATGCTGCTTTCTGCTGTGCCTCCTGTGCTCATTCCTCCAGAGTTGTGCTACACTAATACAAGAGATGTGTTACTGGCCAGATCTCCAGGTGAAAACAGAAGGGAAAAGCCAAAAAATAAAGCTGATGCAGCCACCAATATTATTTTTTTTCCAGTTTTTGGTTTAATACCACTTTAAAGGCATGTCTTTATATTAGTCCTATTCCTGATTATTGTTTAAACAAATGAAAAAGCTATTAGAAAGCTATGCTCTAAAAACACAAAAAAAAACAAACACTACTGGAAGGTTTGTGTACAGATGGGAAAAAAAACGTGGACATTCAAGGGAATTGGTGAAGGGACAATTGGCTGCCTCTGAATGTGGACAGCTTATAGTCATTAATAGATCAATAAATTCCAGGAAATATCAGGAAAAATAGATTCCTATTGTCTAAAGTTGGCCAGAGATGATTCATTTGGACAGATTTTCCCATCCATACATTTGAGGTGGATGTGGGAATCCCCTGTGCTATTGTATGAGTGTATTGTATACTGATTAGCTGCAAGTGCTGACATTTGATTGGCTGCAAGTGCTGATCAATCAAAACATTTCTAATAGTCCCATTTGATAAGAGTTGATGACTAGACTGACTCCTCTTGGATGGGAGTGGCCATAGATGGATTGAAATTTGGTCAGTCCCTGCTGAACTGGCTGAAATTTGATTCATCTATGGCCTGCTTAAAACTCAGAAGAAGTTAGTCATTTAACATGACAATGATTTAAAACATCAAAGTAAATAATTTATAGAGTGGCTCATATAGAAGAAACTTTGTAATATTGTATTAAAAATAAAACAGAAGCACCCTGTAAAAGAATCAGCCTAATACTAACTTTCAGGAAGGCTATATGTTAACTCTTTGCTCTAATGAAATACAATGGGCATCCCTCTGTTCCACTCTTCCAGGTGTGTCAGACAGGGGGTCTCCTGCTGCAGACTGTGGTTCCTTCTGCCACTCTCTATGGGATTGATTTATTAAAAGAAAATAGACTGTTCACTTTGCAAGGGAAGTTGTACTTGCCAAGAAGTTTACCCTGAGCTTTGCACTTTGCAAAGAATACAATGCAATGAAAAAAAGATAGCATTTTGCTTGCACCTAATTGGATGATGGAAGTTAGCTGGATATATAGCTATAATAGCGGGAACTACAATGTTGCTGCATACTTTGGTTTCTCTCACCACCCTCTATGTCACTACAGAACACAATAGTCACTTAAGGACCAGGCCTTTTTCTGACACTCTTTGTTTACAAGTAAAAATCAGTATTTTTGGTTAGAAAACTACTTAGAACCCCTAAACGTTATATATTTTTCTAGAATAGGGCCTAGAGATAAAATGGTGGTTGTTGTAATTTTTTATGTCACACAGTTTTTGTGCAGCAGTTTTTCAAATGCAATTTTTTGGAAAATATACACTTTATTATATATATATATATACATATATATATATATATATATATATATATATATATATATATATATATACATACTTGATGTTATGCTGAGTAAATAGATACCTAACATGTCATGCTTTAAAATTGCACATGTGTATGGAATGGCGCCAAACTGTGGTACCTAAAAATCTCCATAGGCAATGTTTAAAAATTGTTATAGATTACCAGTTTAGAGTAACAGAGGAGGTCTAGTGCTAGAATTATTGCTCTCACTCTGTTTACAAATGTGGACATGACCTGTGTATGTGTTCACCGTTGTGTTCGAACACAGGAGGACTGGGCTCTTTACATTTTTTTAAATTGTATTATTTTTTTATTTTTACACTGACTCTTTAAAAAATGTTTGCTCACTTTTATTGTTATCACAAGAAATGTAGAGATCTCTTGCGGTAACAAAACTCCACTACTTTTAACAACAAAAGAATAAAAAAATTGCTAAAATTTGCTTTAAAAAAAAGGCTTTGTTTACATTGGGCGAGAATCGGAAGTGGCGTAATGACGCCGCTCTGGTTCTCCTAGGCCAGGGGTAGGCAACCTGCGGCTCTCCAGCTGTTGCAGGACTACAAGTTCCATCATGCCTCTGAAAGTCATAGCTGTAACTGTCAGTTTTGTAATGTTGCAATGCCTCATGGGAAATGTAGTTCCACAACAGCTAGAGAGCCGCAGGTTGCCTAACCCTGTCCTAGGCCATAGAGAGGAGCAGAGGCCTCTCATCTCTCTGACCAGCCACTGCCAGCGCAAGATTGGTTCCCAAGTTCACTGATCAGCCAGGTAAGCCCAGGAAACACTAGAAAGCAGTGGGAGGGGGTGACCCCTCCAACCACCTCTAAAAATGATCCAGCGGGAAATCACATTTAGCAGAAAGACCGGCACCTGAGGGACAAAAAAATACCATATTATGGTATCTAGCTGCAGAGATAACCCCAGTATTAAACAGTAAAAAAACAGGACGTATTTTCCCAGTTAGGCAGTTGGCAAGTGGATAGTTATGTAGCAGCCATTGGGAGGAACCACACCATCCACCAGGAAACATGCTATATTACATTAGCAATTACATATTATTAGATGGAACATCAAAGAAAAAGTACATTTTATTTTAAGCACAATATACAGTATATTTGTACTTAGTATCAACATTTTATATGTCTAATTATAACTAAGAAAACAAAATTGCTTCCATTAAACAGCATTGTCATTACTGGCACCACATATGCTATTGACTTTGTCTTTGTTTAGACATTTAACTGGCAATTAAGGAGGCATTATACTGAAAAATTGCTTTGTTTGAAAACAATTCATTCATTTTTGGCTCTAATGGGTGAGTTCATTCATTGTAAAAGAGACTGGATATGCATATCAAGCACTGTAAAATCTTTACTACCACTGTCAATATGCTGACTTTAATACTATACTCTTTATACTGTAGAAACCCTAAACTAAGCCTTAGAGCAGCTGTTCCAATATGGTGAGTAGCATATGAGAGAATAGGGGTCAAACAGTTACTTTGGTCAGTGAGCTCTGCCATCACATGCGTATCTGCAGGACACTGCCAGCCTATTAGCTCTAGATGCAGACCTGATTGCCTGTCCAACTCATATACTTTTTTTTCATTGGTTGTTAAGGATGTTTCGGATAAGTTCAAGAAAGTGCAAGAAAAAATTTTAATCAACTATTTCATGAGCATTTTTCAGTTTGCCATAGTGCTTATGAGGAAATATAAGAAAATAGGTATATAAACAGTTTCTTATAGCAGAAATCTTTTTCTTTTCATATGAATGTTAATGAGTTTTCAAATGTCACTCTTGTGATCATTTTGGCTGGTCAGGACTCATAGATGGTAAGATGGCTCACTAAGAATAATGCACAATGAGACATCTGCCCATTTTTGTTCTGCCAGGACTTGCTGTGATCTTTGTACTGTGGCGAAACGGTCCTGAAACATTGGCCGTTTGATTTCATCATGAAAATATAAATAAGTATTCCTAATGGGACTCTCTCCTGAAAGAAGTACGGGGGCTGCCTTTGCTGGCCTTGTTTAGAAAATGCTGGTTGCCTTGCTATGTCAGACTTATGTACTTTTGAATCATAAACCCAGAACAAACATGCTGTAAATGAGTGTCAAAATGCTAGAACTACTTATTTTCATACTTGTCAGCAACTCAGACAGATATTAAAGCTAATGCCAAAGCATGAAAGCCAGGTAACGAACAATCTCAAAGGAGAGTTCTGCAATGGCAGCCTGAACAATTATCCTATGACAGAGTCCTTTGAACCCTTTTGCTGCCAGCATCATTTTTCTGTTGTTTGTACACATGTTCGGAAAATCACTTTAGGCCTGAAGATTATTTAAAAGACTCAAACATTTTATATTTTTTTTAAAGCAAACATCCTGGAGAAAAAAACAGCGGTAGTTCCAGTTTTTTATGCCACACAGTATTTGCACAATGGTTTATCAAGCACATATATTCAGTAAAAATACACTAACATTAATTTATGGCACACAAATGCAATATGTTACCCATTTTTGTTTAATGTACAAGATGAGATTGCACCAGGTAAATAGATACCTAACATGTAAATCTTTAAAATTGCACCCACCCATAAAACAATGACAAACTTTGGTACCCTATATTTTCCATTGGTAAAAGCCTCTACAGGTCATCCCTTTAGAGTTAACCAGAAATAATGGGCCTAGAATTATTGATATTGCTCTGTGCATAGCAATATATAACATGTGTAATGTAAGTGTTATTTTCATATAAAGAGACCCCCAACAGTTGTGTATGGGGACAGGGTGCACTCAAAATTTTTTTTTGGGGAGGGGGGTTCTTAGTGTTTAGGTGTAACTTTATTTTTTGACACTTTTTTTCCACAAAAACTTTATTTATATCACATAGGGGACAAAAGTTCCCTGTGTGATCTAAACTGTATGACTTGTTCTCTTTAATGAGACATCAGGGGTCTAAAAGACTCATGATGTCTCACCTGCCATCCACTGAAGCTAACTGAGTGCAGACAGTAACATTATATTCTGTATAACTTGGGAGATCAGCAAACGGATGTCCACTTGTTTCCCTTCCTTCCATGCAGGTCCTAGCCCACAGGTGGGACAGTTGAGCCCCGGAAGCATGGTGGGGAGGTCACAAGGAGGAGGGCACAGTTTCAAAGGTCATGGAAAGTGATCAGGTGAATGTACAGCCACCCAGTAGCTTACATTAGAAAGTTGATAGTTTGTGCAGCGTACACATATCCCCGGTAGGGGCGGAATACCATTTGGGAAATTGGGTACTGCCCAAGGGCCCAGGGACAGTAGGGAGCCCCATGAGATGCCCCTGGTACCTTTTCATAGGCTTTTTTGGGTGTGGTTTGAGGACACGGGCCCCATGATCCTCTATTGCCCGGGACCCCATGAGTTGTCAGTCCGCCCCTGATTCCCGGCATATGTTGGTGGCAGTAAAAGAGTTCAAGCACATCTAAATCCAAAAGCAAAAGTTTATTATATTACAGCTTAACAGGCCTTGGATTTGGCATCTGCTTTTTTCCCATTATTTTCATCTGGTGATTCAACCAATGACACACTTCCAGTGCTGGGTTGACAATGGTCACGCAATGCACTGTATCTATTGCAATGTCACCTTAGACTTCTCTCCTGATTTGGACTACAATCATTTCCCCCTCTCCTCATCTACATTAGAATTATTTTGTAGTTCACAGAAAATAACTAAAGAAGACAGTTACATACAGTTAAATTCGTATTCCTGTTCTGCAACAGAAAAAAAACATAACAGTACTAATAAAAAATGTAATATTAGTATAACAAACAAACCTGAATTATAAATATATCATGGATTTTTCCCGAGTCATCTTCTAGGACAGCTCACTTGAGAGATAGGGCTCCTCCCAGGAAACACCCGCTCCACCTTTTTTTCCCCTTATAGGCGTCCTCTCTCCCATTGGCCCCCAGTTTTAGTGTTTCCTCCACCCAGGAAGGAGCTACGCCCGTTTTTTATTTTTGTCTGGGCTCTCTGGCGGAGTACAGAGGGTCCCTGGCTGAGGCCCCCCCCTTCCTCCAAGCGAGGCAGGGGCCTTGTGAGGGGGGGGGACCTTTCAGCCAGTTTCACGCTGGAATGCCCGTTGTAGGGTGGGGGCGTCGGCCCCAGATGGTCCCAGCGGGGCTCTCCAGGGGGGTAGAGCCCGCTCCGCCGACCGAGGCATTGGTGCCTTTCCCTGCGGGGTTTCAGGTAAGTCTTACCTGCTCCTGGATCCCGGCAGCATGGCCAGGAGGCTCGGCTGTGGAGGGTCTGGACGCTGCGATCGCGTCACTTCCGGGCGCCGGGTGTCGTCACTTCCGGCGCAGGAGCAGGGAACGGCCGCCGCCATCTTGGAAATGGGCGGCGGACCGTGGAAGGAACCCGTGCAATGGCCGCTTCTCCACCGGTGGCCGTGAGAGGGGGGTCGGCGAGGGGGGATCGCAGGGGGGGGGGCGGAGCCCACCAGCCCCTGAAAAACCGCCGCACCGAGGCAGAGTCTGCGGCAGCATGGAGGCAGATCTGTCAGGAGCGGGGGAGGCCTGCAGTAAGGTAAGGGCCTTTGTTTGGCAACTCTCTTTTGTTTTTTACCCCCCTCCTCCCCCCCCCCTCCCGGGATGATTGGGTACCCCCCACGCACGCACAGCCCCCCTCTCCCCCCCCCAGGCCCACGGCTGGAGCTTTCACAGTGGCACAGGGGGGGAGGCGTTGCTGTTACAATCGCATGAACGCGTGTATCTCCTTGTCCCCAGATGGGCCCACAGGAGGAGGATAGAGGGGAGAAAGAAGCTCCTTGTGAGCAGAAAAAGAAGTGTGCCACTTGTAGGAAGAAACTGGCGAGCTCCTGGAGGAAACAGCTCTGCCAGGGGTGCATAGACAAGCTCATCAAGAAGGAGTCTGGATCTCTTTTTAAAGACTTCCTACAGAATATGACACAAGAGATGTCCAAAACATTTCAAAGCTTCAGGGAACAGAAGCCGGGACCGGCCCAGGATGAGCCCCAACCGGGCACTTCTGGCACCCAAGGGGGGAAAAAGAGGAAGCTGGTAGCGCCGGTAAGGGACTGGGAAGAGGCCGAACAGTCGGACACCTCAGACTCGGAGGAGGGTGAGATTGAGGCTCAGGGCCCAAAGGCAGACAGGTTCCTTTTTCAGGTGGAAGACACGGAGGACCTGTTAAAGGTGATCTATGAGACCCTGGATCTGGAGGAGGAACAGCAGGACCTCTCTCTCCACGACCAACTGTACGCAGGGCTACAGGCAAAAAGCAGCCGTACATTCCCAGTACACCCTGCCCTATGGTCCACGATCAGGAGAGAATGGGAAGAGCCAGAGAAGAAGGCTTTCCTTCCCAAGAACCTCAAGAGACGTTTCCCCTTTAAGGAGGAAGATGCCTCGGTTTGGGAGACTTGCCCAAAGCCAGACGCCCCTCTCTCGAGGATCTCGAAGGACACGGACCTGTCCTTTGAAGACGGTGGGTCCCTAAAAGACCCGATGGATCGGAAAGCGGATGCCTTCCTGAAGAGGGCATGGGAAGCGTCCGCAGTGAATTTTAAACCTGCAGTGGCAACGACCTGTGTGTCCAGAACCCTGGATGTGTGGTTGGGGCAGCTCCGTTCGCATCTGGAACAAGGCACCCCGGGGGAAGAGATTCTGAAGTCCCTTCCGGTGCTGGAGAAAGCGGTAGCCTTCATCGCGGACGCATCAGCAGAGACCATCAGACTCTCTGCTAGATCTACAGCGCTCATAAACACGGCAAGGAGGGCTATCTGGCTGAAATCTTAGCAGGGGGATCTGGCCTCCAAATCTAAACTCTGTGGCCTGCCGTTTGAAGGAAAACTCCTTTTTGGCCCGGAGCTAAATTCAGTCCTGGAAAGGTCGGCCGACAGGAAAAAGAGCTTCCCGGTCCCCAGCAGGCAGGTTGGACGGAAGGGGTTTCGCCCATCCAGGCGATACGCGTCGAGGGAAGCTAGGTTCCAAACCCAGCGCCCAGGCTGGGGCGCGAGAAGAGGCAGGAACGAGCCGAGAGGCAGGGGAGGTTTCCTTTTCAACCCCAGCCAGAATAGACCCAAAACCCAGCCGAAGTGACTGGAGAGGCCAGGTGGGAGCGAGGCTGGGGCGCTTCCACGCACAATGGCTAAGGATAACCCAGAACACCTACATTCTAGAGGCCATCCACAGGGGGTACAGAATAGAGTTCACAAGGGCCCCCCCTCAGAGATTCTTTGCAACACCCCTGCCAAAGGACAGGGCCATGGCGGATGCGCTGGTGGACCTCCTACAAGATATGCTCAGTCAGAACGTTATCTGCCAGTTGAGAGAAGAGGAAAGGGGAAGTGGATTCTTCTCCCATTTCTTTCTAAGGAAAAAACCGTCAGGTACTTACAGGATGATATTGAATCTGCGGAAGGTGAACGAGTTTGTGAGGCCCAGCAAATTCCGTATGGAATCCATATACACGGTGAAGGAACTCCTTTCACCTGGGGTGTTCATGGCCTCGATAGATCTGCAAGACGCATACCTGCATGTCCCGATAAGAGAAGATTCCAGGAGATTCCTGAGGTTTGCGCTGGAAGGAGAAAAGGGTCCGGTGCTATTTCAGTTCAACACACTCCCCTTCGGCCTGTCGTCGGCCCCGAGGATATTCACCAAGATTTTAGCGGAGCCTTTAAGAGTTTTGAGACTGGAAGGGATAAACATCATCCCCTATTTGGACGACCTGCTTTTATTTGCGGACACAGAGGGAGGCCTGAGATCGCACATCGAACCTACGATATCTTTTCTGGAAAGTTTGGGGTGGCTTATCAACAAGGAGAAGTCACAGCTAACCCCCTCCAAGAGGATTACGTACTTGGGGTACGTCCTGGACTCCGCACAGGCCCGATCGTACCTAACATCAGAAAAAGCCCTCAACCTGCGGCAGGACACAAGGGCCCTCCGGAGGATGTCGACCTGCACGGTCAGAACCGCGATGAGAATAATCGGGCGGATGACAGCAGCAATACCAGGGGTGCAATGGGCGCAACTTCACTCCAGGGTTCTGCAAAATCACACCCTTTCCCACTGGGACGGCAGCCGAGCAGGTCTGAGTTCCAGGATCCGCATCACGCACGAAGTGAAGGAATCGCTAAGGTGGTGGGGAAGCATCCTCACCTTGGAACGAGGAAGAAGTTGGAGGCTGGCCAGCCCACTGCGGATCACCACGGATGCAAGCATGACTGGTTGGGGCGCCCATATGGAAGACGGCCTGGCCCAGGGCACGTGGGGTGCAGTAGACTCCAGCAGGTCGTCAAATTACAGGGAGCTGTTGGCAGTTTTCAAGGCACTTACGACCTTTCAGGAAAAGATAAGGGGGAGAGGTGTCCAGATTCTCTCCGACAATACCCCTGCAGTGGCGTATTTGAACAGGCAGGGAGGCACAAGGTCCCCAAGGCTGATGGAGTTGGCCGGATCCCTCCTGAGCTGGGCGGAGGAAAACCTGGAGTTCATCACGGCAGTACATCTGAAAGGGGACCTGAACCAGTTGGCGGATCAGCTGAGCCGAAGAGAGGTCATCCAGACAGAATGGTGCCTCAGCCAGTCAGCGTTCGATCAGATTTGCGCCAGGTGGGGCTCCCCCTCTATCGATCTATTTGCCAACGGCCAGAACACAAAGCGGGAAAGGTACTTCTGCCTGCAGAAGGACCCCAAAAGCGAGGGGATAGATGCACTAGCCCAGCAGTGGGAAGGAGACCTCCTTTATGCCTTCCCTCCATTCAGACTACTGCCGAAGGTGATACAGAAGATCCAGTTGTCTCGAGCCAAAGTTATTCTGATCGCGCCATTCTGGCCCAAGAGATCTTGGTTCTCCCGGTTGAAGGAGCTCAGTTTAGCAGACCCTTGGATGATACCACCCACACGCGATTTACTCACCCAGGGGAGGGTGATGCATCCTCATCCAGAAAGGCTGTCCTTAGCGGCGTGGCTTCTGAGCGGGACAGGCTAGCAGAAAAGGGGCTCTCGGCAAGAGTGGTCGCCACCCTCTTGGATGGCCGGAAGAGGTCGACGAACGCCTTGTATGACAAGGTCTGGAAGAAGTATTCCGCCTGGAAGGTCAGAAACGAAGCACCGGGCACGCCCATTCTGCATACAGTTCTTGAATTCCTTCAAGCCGGGGCGGATAAGAATCTGGCCGCCAATACCCTCAAAGTGCAGGTAGCGGCTCTGTCAAACTTTCTCGAGCTGAGGTTGGCGGCAGACCCATTAGTAATCAGATTCCTGAAGGCTATCTCCAGGCGCCGTGCCCCGTCGTTGCCGAAACTTCCAACATGGGACCTGGGCACAGTCCTGAAGAGCTTTCAGCGGGGGCCTTTCGAACCGCTGGATGAGTGTTCGCTCAGATCTTTGACTCTTAAAACCATCCTCCTCACGGCACTAGTTTCTGCCCGCAGGGTCAGCGAGTTGCATGCCCTTTCAGTGATCGAGCCGTACTGCACCATCTTATTGGATAGAATCATCCTCCGCACGGACGCGGCCTTCCTACCTAAGGTCACGTCACACTTCCATAGATCTCAGGAAATAGTAATACCTTCCCTGGAGGCCGATCCGGACAGCACGGAGGACTATAGCAGGTTAGACGTTAGAAGGTGTTTGATCACGTACATCGAACGCACAAAGACATGGAGACACTCGTCCCGGCTTTTCGTCCTATTCCAGGGGCCAAGGAAGGGGGACGGTGCCTCCAAGGGCACCATCGCCAGATGGATCAGGGAGGCAGTTTCGGAAGGTTACAAGTCGGCAGGCCTGTCACCACCGCCCGGCCTAAAAGCCCACTCCACGAGGGCCACTGCGGCCTCCTGGGCGGAAAAAGGGGGGCCTCCCCCGGACAGATCTGCAGAGCCGCAACGTGGTCCAGTTTCGCCACCTTCACTAAGCATTACAGGCTGGATCTGATCGGCAGCAAGGACCAGGCATTTGGCAGGAAGGTCCTACAAGCAGGGTGCCCGCCCTAATGTACGTATTTCTATTCTACTCCTCTCAAGTGAGCTGTCCTAGAAGATGACTCGGGAAAACGCAGTTATTTACCTGTTAACTGTATTTCCAGGAATCTTCTAGGACAGCGTAACTCCCCCCCGATTACTGTTTGATCACACAATTATGTGCAGGTATGTTGCGAACCTATGGGGGATGTCTTTATTACCGGTTTTCTTCTTTGTTTTCTCCTAGGCCTTCGGTCATATTCTTATACTGGGGGCCAATGGGAGAGAGGACGCCTATAAGGGGAAAAAAAGGTGGAGCGGGTGTTTCCTGGGAGGAGCCCTATCTCTCAAGTGAGCTGTCCTAGAAGATTCCTGGAAATACAGTTAACAGGTAAATAACTGCGTTTTAAAAGTTAAACTGATTGTAAACCCTCACCTTGTAAAACAGCTTACTCAGTTTAAAATAGAAATGAAAGGCAAACATTTGTGTAGAGATATAAAAACATTATAAATAAATTTTTTCTCTTATTTTATAAGTGATCACATTTTTTCTGTTCTCGGCTGCATAAGAGCTCGGGTAGGAGAAACAGCAGTACACTGATCTTCCAAGCTAAAGACTGTGCAGGGGGAGGTGTTTCAGCACAAGTCTGATCATTGGAAAACAGCAGCCTGAGTCCCTAGTATAGCTAGAGAACTGACCATGCTGTGCTGTCCTCCTAAGCGTGCGGTCAGTTTCTAATAGGAAAGAAGGGACTGGCAGGAACACCAGGGATTTCACACAAAGGAAGCAATACAAAAAGAGCAGAATACTTTTTTCATACAAGTACATGGTAGACAGGCAACAAAATATGTGTGGGATATCAACATGTGTGTAAAGAATTACATGGTCATGATCGTAGCAGGTAAGGTGTACAAAAGTTTGGCAGATATGGATAAAAATGTAAAAAAAGAGTAATAAAAGTTTTTGCAGGTTCCTAAAATGTGTGCATACATTATGCAAACATGAGTAGAAAGACAAGTAATTTTATAGGTAGATAGATAGATAGATAGATAGATAGATAGATAAAAAGATAACAGCTTGGGTCATAACTTCCTTAAAGCGAAGTTCTAGACATTTTTGTGTTTCTTAAAAGTCAGCAGATACGAAAACTGTAGCTGCTGACTTTTAATAAACACACTTACCTGTCCCAGAGTCCCCAGCTATGTTCTCACCTGCGGCGTCCCTTCTCTCCTCCACAGCGCCGGCATCTCTACTGTGGGCACCAGGCTGTGACAGCTTGTTGCTTCAATGAATTTACATGTATTGGGATTTTGTTTTTAGCAAAGACATGTAGCAGAATACATTTTGGCCTAAATTTATGAAGAAATTAAATTATTTTCATAATTGTCGGTCTTTTTTTGTTTGTAGCGCAAAAAAAAATCTCTATTTGTGGGAAAAAATGACATCAATTTCACTTATGGACAGTGTTGCATAACCGCACAATTGTCAGTAAAAATAATACAGCGCCGTATCGCAAAAAACGACCTGGTCAGGAAAGAGGAAATGCTCTGGAGGGCAAGTGGTTAAAAATGTGACTGGAAGGAAAATCGCATGATCCTTTGGACCATGTGATTTCCCTGTGGCTCCCGCACCCACAAACGCTGCAGGCTGAGATGTGTGGGGGTGTCATTCAAAATGGTGGTTGCGGAAACAGGTGTGATTCCTGCACCCGCAACCAGGGGCGGACTGACCATTTGTAAACTCGGGCACTGCCCGAGGGCCCATGGTCAGTAGGGGGCCCCATGAGATGCCCCTGGTACCTTTTTCATAGGCTTTTTTGAGTTTGGGCAAGGACACAGGGGCCCCATGATCCCCAATTGCCTGGGGGCCCCATGAGTTGTCAGTCCGCCCCTGCCCGCAACCATCATAGAGATGGCGGGCAAGGGTGAACCTAGGCATATCCCAGAGAGTACAGCCAGCCATAACTTTTACTCCTGGATCTATGCCAGTAAGGCAGACGCTTAGCCCTAGCTCAAATTCAACCCTTATTTACTAGATATTTCCAGCAGTGAAAAATTTCATTTTATTATACCATTCACACAGCAGAATCTAAGTAGTTTATTTTCCCATAATTGCATATTTTTAGCTCTTAAAGATAGAATTAGTGTTAGTTTGTTTTCATTATTTCCCCTATTTGCGCCTACCAGCAACTATTATTCCTTTTCTTATAATTCAAAAGATCTTTTTGTCTCATGTCCTGTGCTCTATGAGACTTTCTTTCAGCCTATAAACAGAATTCTGCTTCACGCCGAGCAATAAATAGATGGATCTGTCTCTAATAAACTGCTGTATTCTTTGCAGAGAGTTCTCTAAATAAAAGAACTAAGTGCAGAAAAAATGTTCTGCTTCAAATTACGTACCTAAAGTACTATTCACATCTTTAAGTGTTGAGTGTGATTAAAGGAAATTAGTGATAACCTGACAAGCTCAAAAACATGTTACAAATAGGCAGGGAAATTTCACTAAAAATGTGTGCAGTAATTCAGTTAGTAGTGCTAAGAATGTGTGGTAATCTGATTAATTCCTGTTTTAAGAACCTTGTTGTTGCTTTTTAATTAGAGAAAGCACATCTTTATTTTACAATTCTGACCTGCAGGAGCAGCTAGTAATAATCCTGCTCTTTTTTTTTACTGATACAATACGGCTGACTGCTGAAACTGGTGTGCTACTAAATATTTTTTTGCTGAAAAGCAGTGTATTTGTCGACGGTTGCATTAAGCCTTTTAAAGCTAGTGAGGCTGGGAGAATACTGATAAGCAGAACTTCAATGATTACAGCTTAAAATGGAATCCACAGACAGTTCTACCTCAAGGCAGACAACATCACTTAATAATTTATTGCCAACATCACGGGAAAATATCCTGATGGAAAGACAATAAGAAATCAAAAATTTGTTTATTTTTATCTAAGGCAATTTGACACTGAAATGGTATTTACTGACTGCAAAGTAAGTGGATGCATAGATCAATGTGTTTGTACAACTGTGTGTCATGCAGAGCATACCTGTTAATATTAAAAGAGCAAATGCCCTCAGAATGTAATAGCTCATATTTCTCATCTATTCTAATCTGCTTAAAAACTTCACAAATCAGAAAGTCTAACCGTTTTCAAGTGTATCTCCTTCTATTTGATTGCCTTCATCTGTGACTGCCTTCAGAAACTTTGAAGGGTTGCAAAACTGGATAATTGATAATCTACTGATAATTGTTTTTTAGAACAATGACTTCACTGTTTGGAGCATGGAACTTTAAGGTCCGTTCATTTCATTGGTTCGATCACATTTTTTTTCAAAGAAAAAAGGATGAAGTTTACGTAAGTTTTTCATCTGTTTACCATCAGTTTTTTATCAGTTTTCACATCAGGTTTTTACATCCACTATCAATGCAAAAATAGACCATTTGTCTGTTTACATCCATTTAATTTTATTAACTGCTTTCCTGCTGCCCTATAGCAGAAATACTGCTATAGGGCGGCAGAGCTGCTCAAAATCACGTGTGTGTGTGTGTATATATATATATATATATGTGTGATTTTGCACTTCCGAGTAGGCCATTGGCGGCTTCAGCTGTCGATCACCTGGTCCCGGCCAGTGATTTCCCACCAGGACCCGTTGATTACCAAGTATAACTAACAGGGGAGAGACCTGTATGTAAATAATACAATATCTCCCCTATCAGCTCTTGCACATTGCTTTGTATTGCTCTGCATAGCAGAGCGATAGAAAGCAATGTGCTGACACAGTGAAAGACACTCAGCACACAGTAAAACAGCACACAGTTAACCCTTTGATCACCCCAGATGTTAACCCCTTCCTGCCCAGTGCCATTAGTACAGTGTCAGTGCTTTTTTATTAGCACTGATCACTATATTAGTGTCACTGGGGAAGTCAGTGACAGTTAGTCAGTTTCTCCCCAGTGTCAGAATGCCCGCCGAAGTCCAGCAGTCCTGCTATAAGTTGCTGATTGCCGCCATTACTAGTATAAAAAAATAATAATTCCAGTATATATACTGTCATTTGTAGATGCTATAACTTTCATGTAAACCAATTAATTTACATGTATTGGGATTTTGTTTTAGCAAAGACATGTCTCAGAATACATTTTGGCCTAAACTTATGATGAAATTTGATTTTTAACTTTTTTTTTACTGGACATGTTTAAAAACAAAAAGTCAAAAATATTTTTTCTCAAAATTCTCAAACAAAAATGCGCAGGTGATCAAATGCCACCGAAAGAAAGTCAACATAAAGCCCTATCTTGCTTAAAAAAATGTACAGTTCATTGGGTTACAGTGTTGCATGCTCAATTTATTGTCAGTCAAATTACCACAGCGCTGAAAACTGAAAAATGGTCAGGACAGGATAGGAGCTTAACATGTCAGCCCCCAAGTTGTTAATGAACATTCACTGCAAAGTGAACATACACTGTACAGTGAACATTCCCTTCGTTAAGTATACAGTCTCTGTGTTTATTCAGCCAAAAATATTTATTTTAGTTTTGAACACAGCAAGGAACGATTAAAACCTGGTTAGGTTTTTACTGCAATCCGAGGCTCCCTTAGAAATTTCTCCTCACTTGATGTCATAGGGACAGCAGTTTCACTGGGCAGAAAGTAAGAAAAAGTCTGTAACAGGACAACAGACAGCAATAAAAAGAGCTAACATTAGTTACTTTGACTGTGACTATCATCAGCGCCCCCAAAATATTAATGCTACCCACACTTGGAACATTTGTATGCAGTGTTGCTTGTTTGCTGACAAAAAATTAAAAAGCTAACGTTAGTTACTTTGACTGTGACTGTCATCAGCACCCCAAAATAGTGTGCTGGAAACATGCACCTTGTCTTAAAAAGATAGTTATTGACTGCTGAGACTTATGCCTAGTACATACGATGAGAAAATTAGATGGGAGAAAAAACTTTTGGAGCAATTGTCCAATAATCTGATCATTAGTACAAAGCTTCTGAGAGCCGATCACGACAGTTCATGTGAAAATATCTGAAGGGACTAGCACAAAAAATGTTCTTGTGAGATAACAGAACAAACAATTTTTAAGTACCTTTGTACTAAAACAATTGAGTGACCAAGACCACCCATGCTCAGAAACAAAGAATACAATACATTACATCACTTCCGAAGTTGTTTTCTCTCTAACGAAAATTTTCATAACTTTAGTAACGTATTCACTTTCGATATGTGACTAAGCATGCAAAAAAAAAAAAAAAACAGACGATCATTCATCTGATATACTCATTGTGTGTATGAGGTCTAACTGGAGGTCTTTAGTGGCCTTTGTGCTGTGCTGGGCTGGGCTTCGGGTGTGCCTCTCCAAATTTAAGGAGGAATTGGTTACCTCTAGGCATACCTGCCTTTCATCTATTTATTGTTGTGTATGTCCCAGAACAGAATCTCTATTACATTCGAGTTAAGAACCAAACTGTACAGTGGTGGCTTGATAAGGCATTGTGGTTTCCACATAAATTAGCAAATATATGCAACTAACATCTCTATTTTTAATATATCATGTTTAAGAAGTTCTTGTTATTTCTTTAAAAAAAGCTGAATGAGCTTCTAGCCTTTCCTTACTTTACAGGAAAAGAGCATATTTTATTTTGTCTGTATTGCTTTTGAAGATTTTCCCTCATTTTATTTTTTGTTAAACTGTTGTCACCAAGACAGTGAGTGAAGGGAAATTTGTTAATGAAGCCAAGAAAAACAGTATATTCCCAACAAGGGTTCTAATCCCCCTCTCTCTATTCAAAATGAAAAATAATGTTTGGCTGTACATGCACTTTAAAGCAAGCAGCTTTGATTGCTCCTAGTTTTAAAAACCCAACTGCAGCAGGACAGACCATTGTTATGTTAATGTGATTATGAATCATGCTCACGTAGATATAACAACAAGCCCTTCATGAACCAGCATCTCAAGTGCTGTTTAATAATTGGGCTATAGGTAATAAAAGATAAAAAAAACTGCACAGATAAACACCATAAAAAAATGCAGCCAGATAGCAAGCTTAAAAATAAAAATCAAGGAGACCTAGATCATCAATATGGTCACCTAAATTGGAGTTGCTGGTGGCTCTGCATTTTAGACAATGTGGACATACACCAGCGCAGCTCAGATTTAGGGTGATCAATCATATTCTTGTGTCTGAAAAAGGAGGTAACAGGGAATTGAGATTAAAGCAGAATGAGGCTGTGTGGATTGTACGATTGAATACTTTAATGTCTAGATGACTGAAGAAGGATTATGACCTGCATTTATTTTTGTGAATTATGTCAGTGACATTATATTGTGGTTTTTTTTTCTATAGGGTTTTTGAAAATGGGCTTGTCACATGAGTATGAGTATTAGTATGAATATGTATTTTCTGATAACAAGTGGATCATGTCATTAAAGTGGTTCTAAGGCTCAAGGTTTTTTACCTTCATGCATTCCATGCATGAGGGTAAAAACACCTTCTCTATGCTGCATCCCCCCCAACTTCCCCTAATACTTACCTAAGCCCCCTCGCGATCTAGCGATGATCACTGGAGTCTTGGCTATTCTAGGAATCCCTCTTCTCATTGGCTGAGACAGGAGGCTGTCAATCACAGCCAGTGAGCTAATGAGAAGAGAGAGGGGGTGGGGCCAAGCCACGGCTCCGTGTCTGAATGGACACAGTGCAGCAGGTGCCCCATAGCAAGCTGCTTGCTGTGGGGGCACCCAACAGGAGGGAGGGGCCAGGAGCGCCGGTGGGGGACTCAAGAAGAAGAGGATCTGGGCTACTCTGTGCAAAGCCGCTGCACACAGTAGGTAAGTATAGACATGTTAGTTATATTTTCTTAAAAAAAATAAGCCTTTTGAATCACTTTAAAGTGGAGTTCCAGCTGAAAGAAAAAATTTTTAAAAATTACTTTTAAAATAATTACCTGTCCCTCGCTCCAGTAGTGTCCTCACCACCACTGATTTCACCATCACCGTCTTCTCTCCCCGGCCCCGGCATCTTTAGTGTGGGCACCCGGCTGTGAAAGCTTGCGACTTCACAGCCGGGTGCCCACTGTGCATGCACGAGAAGCACTGCGCTTTGTGAATGGCCCCGTAGTCTTCTGGGACCTGTCACGTGTCCCAGACGACTACAGGGGGGCAGGACAACTTCCGCTTCTTATCGCCTAGGCCAGTGTTTTTCAACCTTTTTTGTGCAAAGGCACACTTTTTTCATGAAAAAAATCACGAGGCACACCACCATTAGAAAATGTTAAAAAAATTTACCTCTGTGCCTATATTGACTATATATAAAGTAATTCTCTTGAATAGGAATCAAACACAAAGAAATTATTTTATAATTACTTTATTATGAAATAATAAAGTATTTTATAATTGGACCCGGGGGCCGGACCAAGAGTAGATGAATGATGTGTATGTGTCATCCATAGTAAGTATAGTAATATTCCCCCATAGTAAGCATAGTAATTAATCCCCCATATAGTAATTCATCCTCCATATAGTAATTCATCCCCCATAGTAATTCATCCCTCATATAGTATTTCATCCCCCCATATAGTATTTCATCCCCCCATATAGTATTTCATCCCCCCATATAGTATTTCATCCCTCATATAGTAATTCATCCCTCATATAGTATTTCATCCCTCATATAGTATTTCATCCCTCATATAGTATTTCATCCCCCATATAGTATTTCATCCCCCCATATAGTATTTCATCCCCTCATATAGTATTTCATCCCTCATATAGTATTTCATCCCCCCATATAGTATTTCATCCCTCATACAGTAATTCATCCCTCATATAGTAATTCATCCCCCATATAGTATTTCATCCCTCATATAGTATTTCATCCCCCCATATAGTATTTCATCCCTCATATAGTAATTCATCCCCCCATATAGTATTTCATCCCCCCATATAGTATTTCATCCCCCCATATAGTATTTCATCCCTCATATAGTAATTCATCCCTGATATAGTAATTCATCCCCCATATAGTATTTCATCCCCCCATATAGTATTTCATCCCTCATAAAGTAATTCATCCCTCATATAGTATTTCATCCCCCACAGTACTATTCCCCCCCCCCCCTTCTAGTAAGCCAAGTCCCCCGTGTCAATTCACTTACCTTTTGCGTTCCTCTCGCTGTCTTCCCGCGCCGTTCGGGTCTTCAGGGCGGACTGTGAGAGGAGCCTAGCTCCCCTCCCCTCACGTTCGGCACGCTGCCCCGCCTACACACATCCTGACAGCCACATCCGCAAGCCGGATTAAAAGGTCCGCGCGGACTTTTGGGGCTGCCAACCGAGAGGAGGCAGGGGAGCGGCCGACCGAGAGGAGGGAGGGGAGCAGGCGCCCGGCACACAGAAGAGCCGCATTAGACTGGGTAAAGAGCCGCATGTGGCTCGCGAGCCGCGGCTTGCCGACCACTGAATCATTAGATTCTAATGATTGGTCTATTTGTGAGCCGAAGCCACATGTTACAGATGAAATTGGAATTTTTCCCACGGCACACCAGACAATATCTCACGGCACACTAGTGTGCCGCGGCACAGTGGTTGAAAAACGCTGGCCTAGGCAATCGCAGCAGATCTGGGATCCAAAGATGCCAATACTTAATGGGGAGCGGGGGACAAAGCATTAAAGCGGAAATTCCTCTTTTGGGTAAAGCTCCACTTTAAATAACATGAAAAAGAGAGGAAGGCTCCTCTAAGTGCAGTATTGACAATTTATTTAGTAAACAATAGATAAATTGCACGTACAAGATACATAGTTAAAAAGACTCATCGTGTGATGTATTAAGATCCAGGTGGGACATCCAGCAGTCCAGCAGCAAACTCTGTCTATATGGTCAGGAAGTAGAGTCCAGGATTTGCCTGTGCATCAAAATGAGGCTTGGAGAGCAGAGTCGGATGTAGGAGGTGAAGGTGGTGGTAACGTGTTTTGGAGCATGCTCAGTAGGCTCCTTCTTCAGACCTGAGCCCCAATAGAACCCTGACATTTTTATAGTATGAAGGGAATGGGAGGGAGGCAAGTTGTTCCTGGGTCTTGTACTATAAATAAAAAATTTATAAAAATAAATATAAAAGCAAAATTAAAAACAAAGTTAGAAAAGCGCATTTTAATAAATGGACTTGCTATGTGAATTTTGTGTATCTTCTTATTATCCCTTTGTGATGTACAAAAAGGGATCGTAGTTAAATGAGAGAGGCATAAGGAAAGGATATACCTAAATTTGTTGGAGGAAAGGACTACTAGTGATAAAGTACAAACAGCTGTATAAGGATATTGTGTTGATATTTATACTGTAACCACCATTTGGAAGGAAGCGAATGTCTCTATAAAATCAAGCTTATTTCAAGCTTTTCATTTAGGCCACCAGGGGATAACACATTCAAGGTGTAGATCCAAAAAGTTTCCCTCTGACAGAGAATCAAAAAGCGCTCTGCTAGAGGGAGGTGCCATGGCATTCCTTCAATGATCCACACACTAAGACCGTCGGTGGATTTTCCGTGGCATTCAAGGAAATGTCTGGGTACGCTATGCTGATCTTTCCCATCCTCTATAAGACGACGGTGCTCGCCAAAAAGTTTACGAAGGGCACATGTGGTTCTACCCACATAGTTCAGACCACAAGGACAAATTAGACAATAGACCACGTATTCAGAAAGGCATGTGTAAAATTCCTTAATCTGATATGATATACCTTTGACAGTGAACTTCCTTTGTCCATGATGAATAAACTGGAATGTCTTACATAAGGGTTTTTTGCACTGATACATACCAACAATAGGGTGAGAGAAACTGTGTTCTTTGTCTTTGTTTTAAGTTTGCTAGGTGCTATTTTCCCTTTTAAGTTGGGAGCTTTCCTGTTTGAAAACTTGGTCAAGATTGGCCAGTGTTTGCGTATAGTATATTCTATTTGCTTATGATGACTATGGAATTGAGTGACAAATCTAATCTGTGATGGCATATTGTCGGTAGGATGTACTGATGTTGTAAGGCCATTGGTATAAAGTGTGTGGGCTTCATCTACAATATCCAAGGGGTAACCCTTCTCAATACTTTAAGTAACCCTACTGGAGAAAATGTGTATCAGCTGTAATTTGTTTCCGGTCAACAATAGGTGTTATGAAGCTACTGGTTTTTTACATTTATTTAAGATTTTTGTGTGCCTGATGAAGGGTTCACGGAGATCTGAAACTGTTGTATCAACAGATATTAAATAATTATTTTTTTAACCACCTCAATACTGGGCACTTTTACCCCCTTCCTGCTTTTAGTGCTCTCATACTTTGAATGAGAATTACTCAGTAATGCTACATTGTACCCAAATTAAATTTTTATCAATTGTTTCACATACATAGAGCTTTCTTTTGTTGGTATTTATTCACCGCTGTGTGTTTTTTTTTTTTTTTTTTATATAAGCAAAAAAAGTGAAAATTTTGAAAAAAAACTATTTTCTACTGTCTGTTATAACATAAATATCCAACAAAATCAAATTTTATCATAAATTTAGGCCAGAATGTATTCTGCTACATGCCTTTTGGTAAAAAAAAATCCTAATAAATGTATAATTGGTTGGTGTGAAAGTTATAATGTCTAAAAGCTATGCTATGTATCAATGAAAATTGATCAATCGTGATGTACTGACATCTCATCTCTTGAGGCCCTAAAGTGTGAGGACAGTATAAAAATCCCCCAAATGGTCCCTTTTTGGAAATAGAAAAGTCCGAGGTATTTAGTAAGAGGCATTGTGAGTTTTTTGAAGTTGTAACTTTTTTCCCACAATTGTTTGGAAAAAAAAGAATTTTTTTTCCCACAAAATTGTCATATTAACAAGTTATTTCTCTCACACGGCACAGGCATAGGCATTCTCGCAATTACATACATATTAAATACATTTTGCTACTCCTCCTGAGTATGGAGATAATGGTGATGTGTGAGACTTTTCCACAGCCTGGCCACATACAAGTAGTACCTTCAGGCATTCTAGAGGCATAAATTACACATCAAATTTCCTCACTACCTATCACACTTTAAAAGGCTCTGGAGCACCAGCACAATGGAATTACCCACAAAATTACCACATTTTGGAAATAAAACCCTCCGATGTATATTATATGAGGCATAATGAGTCTTTTGAACATGTCATTTTTTTTCCACAAGTTTTTGGAATATGTGGAAAGAAAATGAAAATGTATTTTTTTTACCCAAAGTTGTCAATTTATAAGATATTTCTACTCCTCCTGAGTATGGTGATACCACATGTGTGAGACTTTTCTACAGATTAGCCACATTCAGAGGCCCAACATCCAAGTAGCACCTTCAGGCTTCTAACACTTAGCATGTATTTACAAAGAATTACACCCCAAAATACATTCTGATGAGCAAATATTACTCAAAAGATTACTTGTGGTTTTAGTAATGCAGCTGTCCACTGAGGAGAGTATTGGTCCAGGCAGCAGGCAGGGACATGGTCAGTGACAGTGAAAGCAGGCAGCAGTCAGAAATGCTGTCCATAGTAAGTACAGGCAGCATGCAGAGATGTGGTCAGCAACTGCCAAATGAATTGTCCAGGCAGCAGGCAGAGACATGGTCAGCACAGCCAAAGTACTGGTTCTGTCAGTAGGCAGAAACATGATCCGTAAGCAGGCAGTACATGTAGCAGGCAGAGGCATGGATTATTATCAGGCCAGTGTCAGATGGCAGCTGACAGAAACATCAGGTTTAAGTACTTGGTCGTGTAAGACCTGGACACAGGGGTAGAGTTTTTTTTTCCCACCCAAATCTCTTCAAAGCCTCTGGTCTGCAGTCCCTAATCTGAGCATTACAAAACCCAGATAAAGCCAAAAAGTTAATTTTGTCCACTTAGAAATGCTATTCTGGAGCCCCTTACATATGTGAGACAACCCCTGTGTTGTCTTGAATCCCACTAATACAGTGGCAGGGCAAACGATCAGTTCAGGAGGCAGGCAAAAAGCATGGTCGAATAACAGGCCAAGGTCAGTTCATGTGGAATGCAAAAATGCGGTTGATAATTCAAGCTGCAGACAGAGTCATCATCAAAAAACAGTCCAGGGTCAGTTCAGGCAGCAAGCAGAGGCATTGTCGATAAACAGTCCAGATCAAACATGTAAATAGGAGATAGCGGACACTGGAAAAATATCTTCATTTTCCATATACTTCACTAATAATGTAGTGATGTGTGATAGATCAGGAAACACTCTTCAATACAGAGGCCTGACTGGGAGGGATATTGGAGACAGTGTTATCTTTTGTCAAGGTGAATTCCATTACTGGAACATACACAACATTTTCTTTGGATTTTGCATCCTGTTTGGGTAAGAGGGAGGATATGGGAAAAATGCCTTTCATAGAATCTGGTCAATGAATCAGAGTAAATTTGTTCAGGGGCATGGCCATTGGATAGAGAAGGGCTGTAACAATGTCCTCTTTTTTTCAGTTAGGTTAGGGATCTTATCTATTAGGAAAGGATATAGACATCTCTTTTATCTCTCCACTTTAGGGCTAGTATCTCTTCATTCTGCAAAATGCACGTGAGCTTTGCCGGTGGCAAGCATCTGCTGTGAACACTCACAGCAGAAGCTTGTCTGCGAGTCCCGGTGAATGGATGTTCACTGGCACCCGCTGATCGTTGGGCAAGACAAAGAACAGAGCTCTGCCTATGGAAACATGGAGGGGCTCTGTTCTGACAAGGAGGGAAGTGAAGGATCGTGTGTCCCTGCAAAGCTGGAAACAGGATCCTTCACTTCCCCTAGTAACAGCATCACCTAGTGTATACCAAGCACATAGTTAGTCACACAGTTAACCCTTTGATCACCCTTGATGTTACCCCTTTCCCAACCAGTGTTATTAGTACAGTGATCATTGCATATTTTTAGCACTAATCACTGTATTAGTGTCACTGATTCCAACAAAGCATCAGTGCCAATTAGTGTAAAAATGTGCACCACAGTATCGCAGTCCTGCTATGAGTCGCTGATCGCTTCCCTTACTAGTATAAAAAAAATTCTTGCATATGTCCCATAGTTTGTAGACACTGTAACTTTTGCATACACTAATCAATATACACTTATTGGGATTTTCTTGTACCAAAAATATGTAGAAGAATACATTTTGGCTTAAATTTATGAAGAAATTTGATTTTTAAAATGTTTATATTGGATATGTTTTTATAGCAGAAAATAAAACATATCGTTTTTTTTCAATATCGTCAGTATTTTTTGTTTATAACGTGACAAGTAAAAACTGCAGAAGTGATCAAATATCACCTAAAGAAAGTTCTATTTGTGGGAAAAAAGGACATACATTTCATTTATGTACAGCGTTGCATGGTGCAATTGTCAGTTACAGTAGTGCAGCGCCATATCACAAAAAATGGCCTGGTCAGGAGAGGGGTAAATCTTCCACAGGGGAAGTGGTTAATGCTAAGCCTTCTGGTGAAGTGGACTAGGAACTCATCCACACAAATATTTTTGTTGGGAGTAAACATTTCCTTGACGATACAGCAGGTGATGTCAACAAGGGCACTGGGTATTATTATTGAAATGTAAAAACCTCATTATCATCTCATACTGTGTTCTGGGCATACAAGATGAATAGACTGGCATATGATGTATAGGTTGAGTAGACCAGTAGGCATGGACTTCATTTTTTTTTCAGTCCCATGTTCAAAGTAAGTTCAAGAAAAATGTTTAATTCCTTCATGGCGAAGGGTTTCCACACAAATGGGCAGGCTTATGAAAAAGTAGGATTGCTGGCAATATATTGGCTGGTATACAGATTACACTGCTCCACAATGTAATTTAGCAGATGATCAGTAAAAAATAGATAAAAAAAATAAATTGGGGTAACATTTTCTGTTTGTATCGGAGGGCCTGGCTGTACTGTAAAAGGAGAAATTGTAGGTTCTGCTGAATTAGCCGGCAGGCATGTGGGATATAAAAGTAAGTCTGGGAGGCTAGTATAGGCTCTACCTTGTTGTTTTGGATGGGACACCTTGTTACTAGTGTCTGGCTTATCATCTGGAAATGCTTTCCTACTTGTACTTGCCACTGCACCAGGATTTGTAGTACTACTGGTGGATGCCTGCTCCTCCTCAGATCTCCTGAACAGGGGTGGACTGACAACTCAGGGGGCCCCCGGGCAATAGGGGATTATGGGGCCCCTGTGTCCTTGCCCAAACTCAAAAAAGCCTATGAAAAAGATACCAGAGGCAGCTCATGGGGGCCCCCTATTGACCCCGGGCCCTTGGGCAGTGCCCAAGTTTCCAAATGGTCAGTCCTCCCCTGCTCTTGAAGCTCTTTGTTTGGACTCTCTCCTCCTCAGAACCTATTGCTGGCCCACTGCTTTCAACTAGCTCATACTCAGAATCTGAGTCTGACACAGAGAGTTCCTCGCTACTGTCGTCCTTCATACTCAGCATCTGGAAAGCCTCCTCGCTGGTGTATAATTTTTTAGACATGTTGGTGCTGCACTTCTGATATTGCTGAGATTGATCACTGGTACTGTGTGCCAAATTTTGATGTTCACTGATACACTGTGACAGATGTTGATCATTGGTACACCGTGACAGATATGGATTTAACACTGGTATACTGTGACGGATGTTGATCACTGGTACATACAGTATGCAGATTTGACACTGGTACACTGTGACATATATTGATCACTGGTACAAATTTGGATTTGACATTGGTGCTGTGTGACTGATGTTGTTCACTGGTACAGATGGTGATTTGACATTGGTGCTGTGTGACTGATGTTGTTCACTGGTACAGATGGTGATTTGACACTGGTACACTGCAACAGATGTTGATCACTGGTACAGATATGTATTTGACACTGGTACTGTGTGACAGATGCTGATCACTGTTGCAGATGTGGATTTGACACTGGTACACTGTGACAGATGTTGATCACTGGTACAGACGTGGATGTGACACTGGTACACTGTGACAGATGTTGATGATTGGCAAATATGTGGATTTGACACTGGTACACTGTGACAGATGTGGATTTGACACTGGTATACTGTGACTGATGTTGATCACTAGTACAGATGTGGATTTGACACTGGTGCTGTGTGACTGATGTTGATCACTGGTACAGATGTGGATTTGACACTGGTACACTGTGACAGATATTGATCACTGGTACAGATGTGGATTTGACACTGATAATGTGTGACAGATGCTGATCACTGGTGCAGATGTGGATTTGACACTGGTACACTGACAGATGTTGGTCACTGGTACAGATGTGAATGTGACACTGGTACACTGTGACAAATGTTGATCATTGGCAAAGATGTGGATTTGACACTGGTACACTGTGATAGATGTTGATCACTGGAACAGATGTGGAAATGACACTGGTTCACTGTGACAGATGTTGATCACTGGTATGCTGTGACAGATGTGGATTTGACACTGGTACGCTGTGACAGATGTTGATCGCTGGTACAGATGTGGAAATGACACTGGTCCACTGTGACAGATGTTGACCACTGGTATGCTGTAACATATGTGGATTTGACACTGGCACACTGTGGCAGATGTTTATCACCGGTACACTGATAGATGTGGATTATCACTGTGACAGATGTGTGGTGGACACTATTTGGGTGATCAGTGTGTGTAGTGCTTTTATAACTCACTCATTTTGGCTGGCAACACAGATCAGTTCTACTTCTCCTCACTGGAGGGCTCTGTGTGAGAAGAAATGGAGCTGATCAACTGACAGGTGGCACAGTTTACATTACATGATGGTTGTGATTGGACACAGACATCATGTGATCAGAAGGGCCAATCACAGAGCCACAGACACATTGAAAGTGCACAGCGGTGTGGCCACATTCTGAGGGACCTAGGGGTACATCCACTCAGAACATCGAAGTTCCCATCTGACCGTTTAGGTGCAGTGGCAGGGTGAGAAGCAGTTAATTAAATCAATGAAATTCAATAATCAGTTGAGGCAATGCAGACTGGATTACTTGGGTTGTTAATGTAGGTATTTTTACGATATATAATAATAGAAAAATAAAGTTTAAGTAGCAACTTAAAAAAAAACACTCCCAAAATATTAGTAATGGAATGACATAATGATCATGATTTTCTTGTGTGTTTTTGTAGGTGTAATTTTTATTTGAAGAGTTTTAAAAAAACTTAAGGTTTGTATTACATTTCCCATATTTTATGGTGAATTTTATTCTGTATGAAGAAACATTTAAATAACAGTGAGATACACTGAAAACCCCTAAAGTGTATTTTTCATTTCATTTTTTTATTAGATCTAACTTTCAGCTAGTTCATACTATTGCCTAAAACACCTCAGCACAGCAAACTACAACCAATACCATAAACAAAAGACACCTGGAAACTATTAAAAGCCCTAAGGATATCTTTACGCAGCGCTTTACATATACATTGTACATTCACATCAGTCCCTGCCCTCAAAGAGCTTACAATCTAAATTCCCTACTTCACATTCATACATACTAGGGCCAGGAACACTAGATTAAAATAAACAAGAAAAAGCCTAAGAAAATAAAAGAAATATATCTATTATATCTAAGGACTGTTAACCTGCATAAAATGTACATTTTTGTTTTCAGGTTTACACTTTAAAAAGAAATTTGAACTACGATAATTCACCATAATTGACTCCAAAGCATTTACTCTACAGGGGAGTTTCACAATATTTTGACAAAGCAAAATTGGACAAGTTTGCTAATTTCCATTGAAATTTAATCTAAATAGTCATTAAGCAGTTACACAGAGTAACTGAAGTTGCTAATATACCTATTATTTATGGATTATCTACAAATCTGTACATTTAACACCATAACAACAATGAACGAGAACAATATGTAAAATTGGTGAAAGTCACATCAGTAATTATTTTATGGTTAACAGTGAAATAATAAGTTTGCTGAAGAAAAGGCATAGGGCTTTTCTCATTGTAGAGTAATGGTGAAAGTCATTTACCAACATTACAGCCCACATGGCTTCTATGTGGTTCTGGGAGACAGCCCAAAGTGGAATTCTCTTCCATCACTCTACATCTCCTCTGTGAGTCCATTCAGACAGCACTGATGTTATATAAAGTACTGATCATGTTGCCTAATTTGATCTTTCCTATTTACAGACTACTTAGATAATTCAAATATGCAAAACTGGAAAGCAGACATTGTAAAGTAATGAGTGCACCATCTGTTTCTCATCCTGCATATTGAAAGCAGGTACAGAATACGCACTATAACATCAGATTCCTGTACAAACTACAATTAGTATCTTCCCTTAAAGCTCCAGACATATGAAGTTTGACAATGTGTGCATAGCCAAATCTGTTAAAGATTGGATCACAGAAGTTTGTTTGGCGAGGGAAGTACCTTTACAGTGAATGGAGACATTTTAAGTAAAAACAGGAAAATGTAAGTGGGCTTTTATTGTAGTCCTCTTTCTGATAATACTAGTTGACAGGCTGTCTGTGGCTTCAAAACTCACCTGAAACAAAAATTCAGGTGGTGTACAAGAACTTAAAGTCTTGAAGTTTTAAAGCCTTTGGATCAGAATAATAGTCCGACAACTAGCATTTGCAAATAGAAAGTTCATCAATAGCAACTTCTTTTGCCAATAAAGGTTTCCCTAGTTGGCCTTCACACTGTTGTGCTGTGGTAGTGCACATTATGTGCATCAGTGTGCATCAGTGTTATTCATTTTAAATGGCACCCCAATGCACTAAGGCAAAAAAGATCCCAATTTTTACTGCTATTACAAATTGACGGCCTATTGAGAATGAATAGGCTGCCTTAACGCAGAACACAATCTGAGATCTGGCCTTAAAAGACAATCTTCTGCTAGTTAAGACTGAAAATACTTATGTCTACTTTATAGTCTGTATATTCCCAAAACAGTATTTTTGCAAAACCAGGTAGTATTTTCTTATGGATAAGTACAACTCTGTTGTTAAATTCAAATATGTCATTTATTCTGTCTCAGGATATTCTACCAGCACTTGCGGCAGTAAGTATATTTGTACTATATTGTACACTATTCATAAATGTCAGCTAGAGATACACGTTTCCAGTAAACTGTTTATAAATGATATACACATTATCTAGATGGCTGTGTACATTTATATCAATGCTTTATGAAAAACAATGCTGTAGAGCACCTGATTATTTTTTTGTACCATGCATGAAAATACCAGAAAGAAATAAGCATTTACTATTTCCTTTTTGTCAAACTATTATAAATTGTCTTTGCTACAGCATTATATATTCCTGTGTTTTTTATTACCTCTGAAACTTGAAACATGTGTTTACTAATGCATTAATAACACACCTTTTTGACAATATTCCACTCATGGATTTTAACTAATCAGAGGTGTACGTTGTATTCTACACATTGAAAAATCAATGAAAAGTCATTATTTATAGTCTGCTGGTGGTAAACGAAACTGATTCTGTTTTTAACCGTCTGTAGTCAATAGATGTAATCCATATTGATTTTAATTGCTGTGTAATGACATAAAATATGAAAACTGTAATATGGAATGTTTGTTTAGGTTTATTATGTAAAGGAATATAGTGGGTAATAAATTGATCATAGCATTAAATCTATATTTTAGAATTTGTAGTAGAGAATTATGTATTGTATAATATAGACTGCCCTTTTCCTGGAGGTTCAATAAAAGTCCATATGAAATAACACCTAAAGCCCAACTCCAGCCCAAACTTTTTTTTTTACATTTTTGATAGAGTGGGCAAGAGTTAGAAACTCTATCAAGCTTTTATTTTTGTATGTGTCCTCTTTGATATGACCTGCCCTCAGCCTGGTTCACAGTGACACCAGTTCCAGAAATTAGAATATGTCTCCAGGAGAGAAAGACATATAAATCAATGAACAAAACTGCAAGACATTCTTCTTCCCACTCTACCCAACAGGGATAAAGTCAACAATAAAAACCTCAATAGGGAAAGGGATCACTACACCAATAGTTTTTAATAGTAATGGCTTCAAAAATATTTATTTCATCATAAAAATTCTGAAAAGGATCTCTAACATGTCTTAGAATTTCTGAAGGGCACCTTTAATCAGGGATAAAGCAAAATATACCGTATAAGTAATATTTTTATTTATTTATTTCAGGTACCTCTAAAATGTCTATTTGTTTTAAGAATGATATCATTAAAAATTATCATTATTATACATATTTATTGCTCATGTTCTTTAGCTCTGATAACCTTTAAAATTACATTACATTTTTTATCATTTTTTTTATGAAATAAATATACAGTACTTGGACTCTCAATATTTGATGTGGAGCTTCCTATTTCCTATCATTTAAATTTTCTAGCAATAGATAGGAGCCTGAAAATTGTCCCTCCCATACAAAATGTTACAACATTTGTGTGATGTCTAAAGTTGAGATTTTTCAAGAATAAAATGTTATTGCTATTACAAAACAAAGGAGAGAAACAGTACAGTAGGCAGCCTCGATAAACATCTGTACATACATCACAGCACAGCAGGAGTATTTTGTTTTCTAAAAAGATAGGTTTGCCTTTTCAAAAAATACAAAATTTAAATTTTTTTGGCAGGTAAAAAAAGTGCAAATATTATTTTAAGGATCTTGCAGAGTATTGCACCCTCAGGCTGCTTGCAATCTCAGGCTCCTGCACAATCTTAGCATAGCTATCTTGCATGGGCAGGCAGTTACCTGTGAGCATCAATGGACTACGAGAGTAGTCACCAGCTTAATGGCTGGTGGTACTTGAAGGATTATTTGCAGGGAACTGTGAATGAACAGCACCGCAGTGTGGGCAGAGCCCTGCACAGCCCTGTTATTTTCAAAGTGTGACAGCAACAGAAGATCCCCTACTCTCTGTCACAGGGAGGGGGATTGTGGGGGAGGGGAGCTGCAGATGCTGGAATATGTTACAAGGTTTACCCTAAATTCAGGTGAAACGTGTCATCTTACCGAAGGTGAACTTATCCTTTAAAACTATATAGAGGAACACCTAAACTTGGTGGAAGGAAAACACAGATGGAAATTTTGAGCCATTGGAGGTGACATAATCTATACCATATATATGTCAGTAAGTTAAGCAGGAGATAATGAATAAAGCAGGTGGGCTGGTACTGTCCTAGCGTATAGCACAGAGAGAAAAGCAGAAACACTAAAGAAGCAGAGGGAGAGAGAAAGCAAGAGGAAATAAGTAAAAAGAAGTGTGCTCAGTGCAGTAGCCCAGAGCCAATAATGGGTACCATATATAGGTTCAGTCTTTGTCAGGCTAGTGACAATGAGTGAAATATTTATTTGGAACCTTAGACCTAATCTGATCATGGAAAAGTATTTTTCTTATTAGTGGGTGAGTCTTAAAATGAATCCAAAGCCTCCATAATGCATTATATCATTCCTCATGTCATATAAATAGGTTGTCAGAGATTTCATTCTCATCAATAAGCATAATTCACAAATCCAAATTTTAATGGGGTGGACTGTAGTAGATCTCCAGTGTCTGGGGATAATGGTTCGCATAGCAGAGATAAAGAAACAAAGCAATGTTTGGAAAATAAGAAAATGAGGCCAAGTGAAAATAGCCAGTGATGCTATCTTAGGAGTGTTGGATATAATTGCCCCTGTAACTTGACTATAGATGTTAAACTGTGAATCCCATAGTGGTATAATTGCAAATCCATTTTATATGCAGCATATTATCTATTGGACCATTGCAGTGCCAGCAATTAGGGGTTGTAGCTGCATATCCTAGCTGTCACAGGAAGCTGACTATTTTATGCAGGGCATAGGGACCTTTGTACTGGCAGTGAATATTTGGTAGTCCTTATCTGTGGCTACTATGGCTCTGTATAATTATGGTAAGGAAAAAGTTTTCATGATTTCCTTTTGGGTAAATTTGACTACTAGTTCATGCTTCTATGCAGCTTATAGGATGGGAAGGAGGTATGTTGTATATTTAGAATAAAGTCTTAAAATGGTGAAATAAAATGTGTTAGATTGTGTGCGTGTTGGCAAATGAGTTTAAGGAGGGAGCATGGCCGATGTAAATGAGCCAACTTCTGAAGAAAGTAATAGAAGTTTCAAAGTTGAACCAAATTTTCATTGGTTTGCCATCAAGTTTGAAAGGGGTCAAAAGCCTCTAGTGGCAAACACTTGGTAAATGGGAGAGGGCTTAGACTACAACCATTGGAAACTTTTGAAATGGTCTTTCTCAGGGACAAAAAGTGGGTTGCCCATGATGGGAGTCATGCACCCAAATTATGAAGACTTTTTCAAAGATCAGACAAAGTCTCAAGCCTTGGGAGAGTAAGCACAAAATGGTATGAACTTAGAATGGGGTCTATCAGTTGGAGAAATCCAATTGAAAGACTATGTGAAATATATTTTTCTATGGTAACCATAATTTGTGGTCTTCATGGAAGCAAATGTCTATAATATGGATGAGGATGAAAGCTTAAAAAAAGCTTTTTCAGCCTAAGATCTCATAATGTAAAAACTTCCTTTTTTATTAATCCTTGCAAGTGAGTGGGTATTCTTTACAAAGTGAATTTCTTTTTCACTTATTGGAGGATGCAGCCTCTGCTTCAGATTATTACCTACTGAGTAAAGTGCTATCTGCAGGAGAAGGATTGTAAGTACTGTTATCAAGTAACTATAAAAAACAAAACAGAACTGTCAGGAATGGACTTGCCAATAACGGTGGGACTCACCTGCCTTGTGGGCTGCAGTACCAGGGCTGGCCAGCGGGTGCTCTCAGCAATCAGAGACTCAGCCCTGCAGTCAGCCAAAACACCTGAAGCTGATTGCAGGGGTTGTATTTAAGGAATGGCCAGACTCACAGTCAGGGCCTTGGTGTGTGTTTTTCCATGGGCCCCTGTATCTTGTTAGCTGCATTCCTGTTCCTGTTTCTGCCTGACTTGTTGCCGACCCTGCCTGATCCTGACCTCTGCTGACTTCTCCTGTTTGATCCCTGGCTTGTGACCCTGACCATTCTCTCCGCCTGCTCTTCCTGTACCTACCTGCCCGATAGTTGTCGACCCGGCCTGCCTGACTACGTTGTGCTCTATATGTGTATGTACCTGTGTATCTATATCAGTTTAGGTTTGGGTTTGTTTCACCTTGTTGTATGTATTTGTGTTAGCTTGGGGTTTGGTGCACTGCGTTTGTATTTGTATTGTTAGTCTCAATAAATTATATTATTTACTATATCTGAAGCCTACGTTTCCCTGTGTCAGTCCACACACTTCTGGTCACACCTGCATCCCTGACAAGAACCTTGCTGGTGCCCAGGGGCGGACTGACCATTTGGAAACTTGGGCACTGCCCGAGGGCCCGGGTCAATAGAGGGCCCCATGAGATGCCCCTGGTAGCTTTTTCATAGGCTTTTTTGAGTTTGGGCAAGGACACAGGGGCCCCATGATCCCCTGTTGCCCGGGGCCCCATGAGTTGTCAGTCCGCCCCTGCTGGTGCCCCTCCCCCCCACAAAAACACACTGTAAATCATCTCAGTTATTAGTCTAGTGTCTCAGATTGAGAACATAGAAATTCCCTCCTGGTAAATCGTTTTGACTTTACCCAGTTGCAGCAATTGTATTCAGATTTAGCCCAGTTTCCTTGGGAGTAGCCTGTGGGGTGTTTGCCCTGAGAGCCCCACTGAATGGTCAGTCACAGTGTTCCCCTTACAGGCTGGCAACACCCTGCCTTTGGTCAATGGTTTCTTTCTAATGTCTCAAGTGGATAACGGACAGAGCTTAGCTGTCAGGTGGTAATTGAAGTGTTTTCCCCTCTTGTCTGCTCCCTACTCCTCCCTTCCCCTTCACTCCCACCTGTCTTTAGGGGTAAAAAGGTTATTCATCTATGGTGGTGACTTCAAAGTTCCCACTGGAAGCTGGAGGAGTGACTGTTTTACCATGTGGGGCACTGGTCCTTTAAGGCACTATGGAAGGTGCACTGGCCCTTTAGGGAATTTTGAGCTTGCTGCAGACCTAATAGGGCCACAAATTAGAGTATTCAAGGCACTTTTCCATCAGTGGAGCAAGAGGTGGAATGGATGGTCATTCAGCTTACAAGCTGCTGTCTTTAAGACCCACATATGCAATGCGGCTGCATTGCTTTTTTTTTTATAGCAGCTGAACCAGGGTTGCTTTCTGCTCAAGCCTTCACAACAAGCTGCCTCTTGTGTAGGATGCCTGTCAGCTGCAATGAACAGGGCTGGATTTAATCTCAGGAATATAAGTTTCTCTTGGCCAGTCCTAACCTCACACTATTATAGACTGTCAGAGAGGGGCAAGTCAATCATCTTTTTACCCCCAAGGTGGTATGGCAATGCAGTGGCATGGGGAGGAATCTATTATGTAATGCACACAAACCACAACCAGCAGTATCCCTATCCTCTGGCTCCCCTCTCCCAGCCTTGGGTATTCCTGGTATATCCACATTATTAGATTTCCTAGCATCCATGTTGTAAGGTTTTGTGTCTTGGGTAGAATGTGCTTTTCTCAGCCATGGCCAAAATAGAAACTCTCACCTCCAATATGTTTTTATTGCCCTTAAAAGACTTTTGAGGGGCAGCCTTCTTAGCTAGGGAGCATAGTCTTAGCACTTAATGAGGAATTGGATGCAGGGTCAGCCTCCACAGGTAGCAATGAAAAGGCTGTCAGCACCTCTGGTAGTGAGCTCTTGATCCACAACTTGGGGTTCCCCAGGGCACAGAGTCTAAGCCCCAGCCTGCTTGTTCACCAGGGCCCCTGATGGTGGGGATGGATTTGCAGCAGGCTGGGACCAGTTCGTGGCCTCCAGGTACATCCAGCTGAGGTAGAGGAGACCGCTAGCGGGAGCAGGGTACATTGGGAGAAGACACAGGGAATCCAGTAGGCAAGCCGAGGTCAGGACAGGCGTAAAACAAGCAGGGTCAGGAACGAAGCTGGGGTCAGTACACAGACTATATAGGATTCACAGTAGTAACACAAGAGAGCTCCAACAACAAGACGTTGCTCAGGCAAAGTGGGACAGACTGAGCATGTCTTAAATAGACAAGCCAGCTAGGAGGCGGGACAGGAAGTGATAGAAGGGAAGGACATAAAACCCAGAGGATAGCAGACAATATCCACAGGTGAGCACAGACAAACACACGTGAAGGAATCAAGAGCAGCAAAGAGGTAAGAATAAACACACAAGAGGCTGCAGGCTAACTTGTGACAAAGGCATTCACATTAACTTTATTCCAGAAAATGGAGTTGGCGTTAATGCTAATTTAATGAGCCAGGAACGCTCTGAAAAATGTTTATTCCCCTGCCATTGCATCTGACAGTATCTATTGGTGTGTATGAGCTGAAGTGTTTCGCTAAGATTTTTCCTTACTATTTATATTTTAATGATTTTATATAGGCCTTACCAGGGCTATTGTTTTGCCAGAAGCTTTTCTGGCGTGTTGCCACTTTGATTTTGATAAAGAGTGCCCCATTGTGATAGAGCCTTCAGTTTCTTGATTAAACAAGACCATGTTTAATGGAGTAAATAAACCTAAGTGCTTTGGATTCATAGCTTTGGATGTTGTAAGGAGTATCTCAGTCTTGCAGGCAAGGAGACTTGGAGTAATTGACTTCATAATTACTAGGATCCTCAAATTCCTGAAATTCAGTATGTAATAATGGGAAGGTCTTTTTGAGATTGGAGATATAAATACACAATTAAAGGGCCATTTAATGTTATGCCTTGTGTAGAGGAATTGTTTCATATAGTGAGAGCAACATGCTCCATGGTCAATATGTAGAGGTAGAGGATAGAGGACAGTCTAGGTGTGTTCCTCTTCTAATGCAAATCAGTGCAGATAGAAGTCTATTGACACAGGTTCTGGCAGAATTTTGGTGATTATAGGGGCATTATTTTGTGTAAGAATAGTTGAGGGAGGCCTGTTTGTTCAAGGGTGGTACATAAGAAGTCCCAATCATAGTGATCAAATACCTTCTCAGAATCTATGGAGAGTAGACAGCTTCAGTTTTAGCATGATATAGGAGAGTAAACATTTTAATGGTGTTCTCCCTCGCTTTTTAGTTGTGAAGGAAGCTAGTTTGCTCCCTTTGGATATGGAATGAAATACAAGTCTATTGGCCAACAACTTGGCATACATTTTTAAATCAACATTGATTAAAGATATTGGTCTATAGCTGGTACAAGGGGTATGATTCTTGTTCTTTTTTATGCACTAAAGTAATATGGGGGTCCAGTGAGGGCTTTTTAAGTATGGGAGTGATATGTGTATGCTTTAGAGGGGAGAGGAATGTGCCTGTAGAGAGGGAGAGATTGAAGATGTGAGTGAGGGAGCAAAGGATAGAAGAAGTTGGTGACTGTTGTGAGGGAACAGGGTCCAAGGAGCAGGTGGTGAGATGGGCTTCTGAGAAAACTTTAGTTTTCAGTAGTAGTGTAGTGGAGATGTCCTATGAATTGCATCAATCTTGTGTCTCAATAATGTGTTTGTAGAAGGTGTCATAAAGAATGTCCAGTCCCAAGCTTTTGTTAGAGGACAAAGATGTGACGGTGGTAATTATTTGATTTACTGTAGGAAGTGCTGTACGGCAAATGTATGTATCACAGAGAGGTTCATGATATCTACAGGATTAGGGCTGGAGGTATTAAACATATGATAGAGTTTGGAACAATACTGATGAAAGGCATTAGTTATATGTTCCAATTGATGCACTGTATTATTAGTATATTAATAATTACAAGTCTATTTTGATTTAATGGACATTTTAACATCCTTTCATACTTGCCTCCATGTTTGTAAACTACTCCTGCTAGTGAATCTCTCTGTATTTAACGTTTTCTAACAGTTGACATACAGAAGTAAGGCACCTGAGTCAGAAAAATTGTAATGTCCCTTTTGTCCTTAAGTGTCACTTTTAAGGAATATAAGAAAGCAATGTTGTTATTTATTAGTTTTCTTTTTTGATGCTATAGCTTGTGCAACAAGGGTGCTGTGAATCCTACGTTTAAGAGTGTTTCACTTTATTGGAAGGTCTGTGAGGTGATCAGCTATAAAGTGACAAATAGTTAGAGTAACTGCTACTCAGAAATGTCTTTCAAAAAGAGTTTATTAAGTCTCCAATAAGGTGTACATCAAGATGTGTCAGGGATGAATATTTGAAAGAAAACAGGATGATGATCTGGCCATACGTGGCTGACATTCAAGCAGTTGGCAAAGAAAAGCAGACCCAAAAATAATTAATGATAATATATGATGAATGGGAATGAGAGAAGAACACATAGCCCTTGTTCATGTAGTGTAGGATATACCAAATATCAACTATCTGAAAGCAGGGAGAAGAATGTATGTAATCAATTAATACATGATAAAGAGATTTGTGATTTCTTTCAATTGTATTATACAGTTTTAAGAGAATATACAAAGATCATCAAAGTAAAAGCATTCACATGAGTTTAGCATAAACAGAGATATTCTGAGTATACAGCACATACTTTGGGAAATTGCGAAGGAACACTAAAGTAAGTAGGTCAGGTGGAGGAACATTACCATCAAGACCGGTTCAGGACACAAGCTGGCCCGAACCTATGTCCTATGTTGGTTGGGTGTCAGCCATAACTATGGGTCCCACCATTAGCCATGGACAGATAACTTAATTCTGTTTAAAATGCCAATATACACAATTACATACCTCCATAGACCCAGTGTGTGTGAAGAGTATGACCAACTGTTGACTTGGCAGAACTAACAGGCAGCTTAACTCTTTAGTAAGATGCACAAGTTGAAACCAACATAGTTTTACTGTAGATAGGTACAGTAGTAAATTATATTTTTTCTGCATTTTGAAGTTAAAACAATTCTGCTACCCCTAAGGTTTTTCTCTGCTTGGAAAATGAAACTTGAAATTAATCAGTACAATGAGAGGCAGGTAGCTAGAGACTGTGCTAACACCAAACAGAAGGAGTAACAGGGGGAAATACCAAGAGCACAAAAATAATCATGTGACTGTGTTTGATTAAAAATTGCTCATTATAAAATGAAATGGGAGACAGGTGTAATATTAGCATGAGGAGGAACAGAAATAAAGTATGCAGATAATAACATCCCATTACTTTGGTCTGGTGTGGGAGAGGGGGATGCAGCAAGTTAACCCCTGTGCCATCACCCCGTCAGAAGTCTTATAGGTCTATAAGGCAGCTGAAAATGAGGTTGATTTTTTTTTAGGCAGAAATCAGGACTTAATGTTTTATGTTACCAACAAAACAAACAAAATTTATTGATTTGAATTGTTCTCCAGGCATTTCAAATTCAAGTTATGTGAGAAAAGGCTATATTAACAAATTAAGACCATAAAAGTAGTACTGAGGATGCATATCTGAGAACCAGAGTAAAAGGCAAGGGACAAATGTGCAGCTATCCCTAGACATCCACACACAATCTGAATGGCGTGATGGGGGCCTGCACTTGTAAGTAACAAACATAATGGTAGGCCACAGAAGGGTAGTCTCATCTTGTGGAAGGAAAGAGAAAGGATGCTAACAAAGCAAAAGCACAGTTAGATGTGTGCATAGTAACAGGATCCAACAAATACAAGCCCAGTATACTTTGGAGTATGTGTCTCCAAAGATTAAAAAACAACAATGGTCTAAAAAAGCATGCATAGCCTGGATAAAAGATTCAAAGTCGAATAACATTCAATGAAAAAGAGATCCAAGTACAAGAAAAGCAACAGACTAGTGGAAAGCTAGGTAATAACATAAAACTGGTAAAGAGGTTTCAAGGTCCAATCTGAGAATTCCTTATTTGTGATATTGGAGGGATAATGCAATATAATAGGGCCAGGTTCAAAGCTACTAGCCTAATAAACTATGGCTTCTAATCATAAAAAAGCATTTACAGAAAAGGCAAAGGCTAAATAAAGGTTGAGGGCATTCTTGCCAAAGGTTCCATTAATGTTGACAAATAAGCAGTTTTTAACATCTGCGAGTCAGAGTCTAGTCCCAGGCAGACATAAAAAACAAAAAGGTTAGCAGACCAGATGGCTACAAGATGTCCCGAAGGTGTATTCAATCAAGGTCTTAGAGGTTAAGGCTGGGCATTCGAGCCAAGTCCTGGTGTTTGAGAAGAGAGAACTGCTGTTGTCATATAGGAGAAAATCCAACACTCGAGAGTATGAGATATAGCAAAACAATAAAACAAGTCTCTCAGAAAGAGGCAATGTGAGCAGGTAAATACTAAAAACAGAGTGAGCAGCAAATAACTATTACATGAAGTCACAGTGCACAAGCTGTACATGGTGTACAGCTAAAAAAGGGGTATTTAGCTCCCAGGGTTCTAGATCTGATGAGTTGTAAGCTCTGGTTCTCTGAACAAATGGGGGAGCAATCTCCGGTATGGTTATCAGCAGGGGTAACAGCTTGCCAGTAATCTAATGCTAAGAGTTTATTTAGTACAGGCAGCAGTGGGTACAGTCATGGTTCAAGTTCGAGAATTGTGATCCCCAGGTGTTTGGTGAAGGGTTATAGGCCATCTTTTTTCTGAAAAAGGGAAAGGGAATAGATAACCACAGTTGTACATGATGTACAACTCTCAAAGAAACTTGGTAAGGGGTCACAGAGCTCTACATCTGGCAAGGATAGATTGTGAAAGGTCAGGAAATAAGGTGATTGAAGCACAATGAAAGTCAACAGAACCCCTTTCATTTGCCTTTTAGTTTTTAGAGTTTTTAGAGGTGTATCTCTTCGTTAAGTGGAGCCAGGATCTCTATAGCCTGCATGTTGCTTTTCATTTTGTGTATCCTTTGTTAGTGACCTGTCCAGAAGTGTTATGAGGTTGCCTTTGGTGGTATTTTCTAAGTCAGCCTTGCCAATATTAGATATCAATCTAATATTTTTGCATTGTTGTCTATCATTTGTTTATTATTTTATTTATCTTAAAAGCTCAGACATTTACAAGTCTTACTCTTAGGGCTCGTTCACACTTGACTTATTTCTAATGCTTGCCAAACGCCCCTATAGCATTTGACAGGCTTAGACAGGCTTTTGGGAAGTGTTTTTAACGCTCCTCAAATGCTCCCCAAACGCCCTATGCAGGTTTTCAGGCATTTGCCAAGCATTAAAACCGCACCACAAACGCCTATAATGAAGTTAATTGGTATTAATGCTCTGCAAACGCCTTGCAAACGCCTCGCAAACGCCCCCCAAACACCTGCCAGACGTTTGAGGAGCAGCACCATAGACTTGAATGGGAGGCTTTAACTCTTTGTGACTCGACATGAGGCTTCAGTTTTGCCGTGACGCAACACGACGCGACGCTAATGCTTCAGTGTGAACAGCACTGTGTGCTGCCATGTGCAGAATTTTCATAGGCATTTGAGAAGCGTTAAAAACGCTTCCCAAATGCCTGTCTGATGCCTGCTGACAAAGCTAGTGTGAATGTAGCCTTAAAGTGAGAAATTTTGGGTCCTCTGGGATTTCTGCACAGCATAGGGATGACTGTGAGTCTCGGAGCAGGAGGATTCTGAGAACCCTTCTCCAAACTCTATCTTGTGTACATGGTCTACATCTGGAGGTTCAGGGTGTGACCTAGAAAAAAGATTCTATGTCCAGTTTTTAACCCTGGAAAGTAGGCAGTTGGAGTCTCTGGAATTTTTTCATGCTGCAGCTCATGGTAAGTAAAAGGGAGCTGAGAACCGGAGTAATAAGATATATTATTTATTGTATGTAGTGACTATGACACGACTGTGTACTGGTGTCCTTTTTCATAGCTTTACCACCTGTTTAGATTTGGTTAGCAAAGTGGCAGTAAAGGCTTGCAGCTTTCTTTGCTTGTGTTTTAAAAACTCATGCATTATCTGCCTATCAAGACAGCATTCTATTTTGAGAACCAAGGATGCGGTGGCTGAGGAACTGGCAACTACACCCAGCAACTTTTATTCCAATAAGCATAGGAAATACTGGTTGTGACTCTTGTTCTTTCTTAGAGTCAATATCCTACTACACAGTGCCTTTCTAGTTGCATTTGATTTTATTTGTTGTGTTTAGTAACAAGATTATTCATCAGTATGTTCAGCTATATTGTCAGCAAAACTGTGATAAACCGTGATGGCATTTTACAGTTTAATCCCCGTTCACTTCCTCCAGAGTTTGAGGTGCTTAAAAACTAGATAATTAAATGTTTAAAAGCCAGGTTCTCAGGCTTGAAACTACAGGAATTAGCCATATGATTGACATTTTGATCAATAACAACTAGTGCAGACTTTCCTTCTTTGTCTGCACAGTTTAGCAACAAAATGCCAATGAATAAAAATGTGAAATACTGCGCACAGCAATTGCTTTCAATACGTGTTATATTATAATATACTACTGCCACAAAATGACAGATCCCTGGCTGACTGATGTTTGTAAACAAACCAAAACAATTAAGTTTGTTTGTTCCTTACCAGCAAAACATTTACACCATTTGAAAAAGAATACATTTAGGCACAATAACAGGCCATTATCCAGGAATGCAGTCTGGCTGGCCAGAAAAGAGTGGGGCAGTTAATCTGCCCCCCTAAATCATGCTAGGCCACATGCTTTCAACATTGGGAGGGTACCTTAAATGGGACAGGGAAGGAGGTATCACAGGCTGGAGATGTTTAGGTGGCTCTATCTACACAACAATTTGATTTTTATAGAATATCTACCTGCAAATTATTATTATTATTATTATTATTATACAGGATTTATATAGCACCAACAGTTTGCAAATGCAACTAACTAAAGCTTGCTGAACATTTGGTGTTGAGAACTTCCCTAGAAATATAATATCATGCTTATGTAGTTGGCTTACTACTATTCTCAGTGCTTTTTTTTTTTTTACAAAAAAAATCAGAAAACCCCTCCTGCACTGTAATTGGGTAATGAGTGCAGGAAATACGTGGAATGTGTGCTTTTGTTAAGATTGACAGGCTCATAAAATTGAACAGACATGAATTATACAGCCTCTATGGCAATAAATTGATTGAAATAGTTAATATAATGTTCTTAATCAGCTACAGAATGTGCATAGGTCATATACTGTACACCAAAGGTCTTCAAACTGCAGCCTGGGGGCCAGATGTGGCCCTTTGATTGCCCTTATATGGCCCTTGGAGCATTATTCCACCATCTGACACCAATGATGGAGCACCATTCCCTCTACCGAAAATGGGGCACTATTCTTCTCATTCATTTCAACAAGGGAGCACTAATCTTCCCCTTTAAAACCAATGATGAGGCACTGATGCTGGGGTATTTTCTACTCCCACTGACCACAGTCCGGCCCCACCTAAAGCCTAAAGGACAGTGAACTGGCCCTTTGCTTAGAAAGTTTGGAGACCCCTGCTGTACACTTTTATTACAAATAATAAATGGTAAAACTCACAATGACTTTGCTAGAAACCCTTATTTTGCATATAACTGGTGAGTAGAGGTTGCTTTCTTTCTCTGCAAAAAACAGTGTTAAACTTTTAACCTAGTAGTTATCAAATAGACAGGACTGAAACAAAGTTGAGCTTGTAGATTATCAGCATGATGAGCAAGATTATAATGGTTATTGTATATAACTTTACAATTGGCCTTAATGAATATACAATAGCAATTAAATAAAGGAAAAAAGACTGAATGACTGAATGACTGAAGGACTTATAAACCCAATGTGAGCTTGTCCAGCAAAAATTGTAAAGTAAAAAAAAAAAAAGATTTTGCATCAGGGCTCAAGGGTCAGCCTGTCTGTAAGTTAAAACTGCCACACATTCTGTACTATTAGCTATTTGTGCTTCAAAAAAGAACAGCCCAGCACACAGCTGTCAAAAAGGTTATTTTTCCAGAAAACTAAAAAAATATATATCTTGTGAAGGGGACTTTTTTTTTACAACCCTTGGCACCCCTTGGCATCATTTGACTGTTCTTCTTGATATGGCATTGCCCTAACATCATCTTTACTTTAGACAAGAAAAAGACAGAAACTCCTGGACCAGACAATTATATTCCTTTACAGTTTATTATCACTGATAGCTAGAACTAATATCACAAGGGTATGAACAGAAATTCAAAGCATTTGCTGAATCTATTATGACATGACATTCATACATTCAGTTGGAAGTTCAATAAACCTACTCCCACCTAAATTGCTGTGAATAATTCCATCTAGAAAAATTACGACCTGATCTCAGAAAATTGAGGGGTAATGTCTTTCAAAGTTTAGAATTTACGACTTACAAAACAAATAATTAAAGTCCTTGCCTGTCTTTTTATAATAAGAGTGTTAGTTACTAACAGTTATATGTAACCTTCAAAACATATTCTTAAAGATGTGTTTAAACTTTACATAATAAAACGTTTTCAGAATAAAAAGAATCACTTCTTGTAAAGAAGATCCAATTCAATGAACAGTTGTACCCTGCCTCAGGGTGAAAAAAAAAACTAGACTTTTCTAAACAAATAGTTAATTTTCTTTCTGTACTGTATGACACAATAGGTAAGAATCATGGCTCTTCTGTTCCTTTCCAATGCAGTGCAATATCATGCACATTAGTATGGGGTATTTTGCACATGAATGTGTGCTGCATTAAGGTAGCCCATAGCTTTTGAATTACAAAAACAAACCAAATCTGTAGTATTTTTTTTATCACAATAGTATAATCATTGTATTGCACTGCAGCTAAGTTCATTTGGCACACACTATACTTATGAGTTAGGGTAGCATTCACCGCATATCACTACGCATACATTTAAATGTGGGCCTAAAGCAGGTGGGAATAGGCAACAAGAAATTCTCAGTTTCTGGTTTGGAAGATCAGATATATTGTTTATGAACAATTAATACACTTTCAAAATCCAGATAAATTATAACCGCTCTGCCATATACTGTACCTTTCATAATATATTCATAATATTTATGATTTCTATCTCACTAGTGTAATACAAATGCTGGTTTATTAGCACTATACACAAATACAAATATGTGACATACAAATGAAATAACAGGCATCATCAGACATTTATATTACACTTTCCCATAACTGAATGTTAATGTACAATAAACTAATACTATATATTAATATTCTGTTATAGAAATGATGCTATACAATAAACAAACAATGAGAGATTAAAAAGGTCCATAAACAATCAACCATGAAAAGAAAAAATAAATGTTCAGATGCTCCAACATTGACACCCAAGTAAATAAGGACTGACCCTCTAACATGGACCTCCAACTATAATAAACTTGATATTAATATCCAAGGCTATCTTTAATATTGATTGGACCCTGGACAAACACTTTCTTGGGTCCCCTCATGCAATTTCACTCTCTACCTTCTCACTGACATATAATAAATAGCAGCTAGACTCAAAATCAGTTTACTGCAGCAGATCAGGCAGCAATTGCAATTGGTTGCCGGAGGTTATTACCGCTCACTAATTGGTTGCTAGAGGTTACTGCACATCCTTACCACTCACTGGCTGCTAGAGGTTACTGCACATCATTGCTGCTCACTGAATACTAAAGGGTACTGCTCATCATTATTGCTCACTGATTGGTTGCTAGAGATTACAGCAGATCACTACTTTTCACTGATTGGTTGCTAGAGGTTACTGCACTTCATGAATGCTCACTGATTGGTTGGGGGGATTTACACTGATGACCAATGTAAGAGGGGATTTACATTGACCACCAGTGTAAGGGCAATTCTATTCTTACTACCAATGTAAAGGGAAATTTTGCACTGACCACCAATATAGTGAACAATTTAAACTGACAACCAATGTAATGGGGGATTTTACCTGAAATTGCCGCTATTCCTTAACAATAATGTAAACAAGAAAGTTCCTCCTTGGTGAGAGACTTTGAAGGCAATTTACTACAAATGTGTTATAAAATGCGTAAATCCATCTTTATTGATACAAAATAATAAAATATTTAAAACTCAGTGATGGCTGTTTTTGTTAATACATCCATCACATTTTAGCACATGAGTATACAAACATCCCACATTTCCAGCTAACAGAAAAAAAACCTTAAAATCCAGTGATATTATAGATTTGATATGTCCTACATTTTACACCCCTAAGGAAGGAAATTATTTTTGGAATGCGTTGGGTTATCCCATTTAACATTATCTCCAGATGGAATCCCTCTGTTAGTGGGAAATGTGGGATTTTTGTATACTCGTGTGATATATGTGATGCATATATTTTAAATTTTGAATTTTTTTGTGTAAAGATGGATTTATATATATTATAGCACAGTTGTAGTAAATTGCTTTCAAGGTCCCACTAAGGGGGAACTTTCTTGTTTACTTCATTGATAAGTCTGTCTGGATTTTGTCCAACTGTTGATGGTCATTTCCATTGGAGTGATAGCAGAGTTAGCTACACATGCATTGAAGCTGAGGTCTGGGAAGATTTTGAAATGTTGCATGTGTTGTGCCAGACAGGCTGCAAAGTGAAAATTGTTGAGGAGCTGCAATATAGGCAAGTCTGTTCTTTTACAAAAATACTGGGGAAGAGAAAGGGGTCCTAAAATGCACTTATTCTTAACAGTTAAATGGCAAAATTATCAATATTATGAAACATGATTAGGTCTGTTATTTCAAGGTACTCACTCCAAATTGCACTCCATGTCTTCAATTAGCATAGCGGACTTGCCATGAATAAAAATCATGCCCAAGCTGGGCTAAAGATACCTGAGGCAATTACCATGCTGATGTTAATATGTCCAGCAAATCCTCTAAGGAGTTTTTTCGTGATGGCTGCAAAAATAAATGACAGCAAAGCCTCACCAATGCCCAGAGACATGTTTAGTTAAAAGAATATCTAATTTGTCTCATTTAAAATGCAGTCCACCAACTTCAAAGGCAATGGAACCATTTACCGTTATGCGGATGATCAATGCAATGTTGACAGAAAGTTAATTATTATTATGTTATGTTAAAGGCCTGAATTTGTATTGTGTTTTACCCAGCTGTATAGGCAAAAAGAAGTCATTAATAAACATGATGTATTATCATATTTAATCTAGTAAATTGTATCCTTAGTAAAAAAAAAAAAAAGTCTAAAGATGCATTCTAACTGTTTAGTAAACATTTATTTTTCTTACACAAGACTAATGTGAACATTAAAAAAGACCGTTTGAGCTACAGTAAATGCTTGCAAGATGAAAGCAGACTAGATTTAGAATAGAGTTTCAGCTAAGCAGAGTCTTACCTAAATGTCAAGGTCCACCTGCTTTCAAGGATATTAGTGTTTATTTGCTTTTTGGTCAAATAAGGAACTCAAGATATACCTTAGAAGTGAAAAATAATTTAGTGGGAGGGACTTAATAATGGGTAAATTTGCCAGGGCTTGATTGCCTGGGGTTCGGCAAATCCTGCTTAAAATCCATTGAGCCAAACTTAAAAGAAAAAAGACAGAAGACACAGTAAAAAATTATTTAGTGAAAATAAAAGATGACAGGTCTTAATTGGTAATAATAGTGGATATGTATAGATTATTTTTGGAGATTATGGATATTGTTTAGTGTCACTTTAACTCTTCCCTACTATATCCAAAATAAAAAAAAAATCTTTAGATATACTTTGATTATTATTTAATATATGATTTTCAGAATAACCCATTAGCTAATTTGTTGCATTTCTGTTCCCTAAATTATTGTTTACCAGAATAAGTATTCAACTAAATGATGGGGGGTAACTGGGCGGAATCTAAGCCCCAACCTGCTTGTTCACCAGGGCCCCCGATGGTGGGGATGGACTTGGAGCAGGCCGAGACCAGGTCGTGGCCCCTGGGTTCACCCAGCTGTGGTAGAAGCACCGTTGGAGGTGAATAGCAGGTGAGAGCCTGATGTGAGGAGGTAACAAGAGCAGCGTCAGGCAGACCGGGTCGGTAATGGTGGCAGCGGCATAGTACAAAACCAGCAGGCAGAGGGATAAACCGGTCACAAGCCGGGGTCGGTAACAAGAGATCAGGACGTGCAGGGTTAAGCAGGAGAATGGTCAGACAAGCCAGGGATCAGGACAGGAGACAGACAGCAAATCAGGGTCAGGCAGGGTCGGCAACAAGACAATCTACTATTCAGGAACTCAGGAAACAGGTAAGACCATACGGCAATTACACACAGTCTTTACCTGTTTTAAATAGGGCGCCCTGATTGGTGCCAGGCTCGCGTGCGCATGTGCAAGCGCCGCTGCAATCGCGAGTGCCCTGGTCCCAATGCTTGCACGCTAGTGCAGGTGGGCACACCGCGCATGCGCAGACCCGTGCGCGATCGCGGCAAACACTGGGGTCCCTGACACCCCATGAGTTGTCAGTCCTCCCCTGGTCCAGGATCACAGGGGTGTGTGAGAAATGGAGAATGGAAGTGGCCTGTGCCTGTATCTAAGCATGCTGAATAAATGATCAATCTGCATTCTGTACAGCTGTACAAAGAACTAAACCCAGTAACTAAAACTGCTTACAAACTTAAACAATAATGAGTTTGTGAAATTTGTTTTTGATCTTTTTAAATCTGCAGCTTTCAATACAACAAATCTTGTACTCCTGCAACATCTGCAAATTAATCCCTTTCCTTATGTTCAATGTTCTGTTCTTGCACTCATTTCATGTACTGTCTAAGGTTTTACTAAATATACTTGTAAATCTTAAAACAATAAAAAATGTTAATTCTTGAATAGGAATTTTATGTCATTAAAATTCTTGTTCAGGAACTTTATGTAAGGGGGTAACAACTGTCTCCCGACTTTGATTCTGCATTGTCAGCCTGCCATGTGCATCTCTGGTGTAGAGTACAAGTGGATCTGCCAACATACACTGCGCAAGCATGGGCTATTATTGTCACTATTAGGAAACTGTTCCAAAGCAATCATGAACAGACAAGGCTGGAGTGAGTTAAAATAGGTGTGTGTGTGTCAGTGCATGTGTATGTGAGATTTATGTATGTTGTGCTTATCACAGAAGGATTCACGTTCTAGAAGTTTTTCAATTTGTCCATACTCCTAGCTGATACCATGACTATGGAGTTCAATGTTTTTGCTGCTGTGACTGTAAAGAACTCTCTCTGCAATTTCAGTTTAAACTTCCATCCCTCCAGTCTTAAATTGTGACCACATGTTCTCATCAGGGACCCAGAATTAAACATGCTGTTACCACCTTTAGGCCCCTTTCACATGAGCAGGCCAATCGACCCGTTTTTCAGGCAGACCTGATCTGACCACCCATTGTTCTCTATGGGGAGACAGATGTAAACATACATGTGTCTGTTTACACCAGCCTACATCGGTCCGCAAAAAGCAGACAGATGGGGATCCATTTACCATCCATCTAGTGGATTAGATGGGATGACAGTCGGATGTAAAGTGACCACTCCATAGAAAACAGCAGGCTGCGTCCATGTCCTCTCTGCACATGCGGAGCAGACCCAGACCTCTCATCTGCCTGCTGAGTGGGGATCAGTGGACAGATCCCCCCGCTGAGAAGGTGCATCCGCTTAACAACGTCTTCCCCGTGTGAAAGGGGCTTTACAGTCACCATTGATTATTATGCAGCTAGTTATATCTCATCTTAAGGGCCTCCTCTCTAAGGTAAGTAAGTTTAATCTGTCCCCATAGCTGGAGTCCTTGAACCCCTTCTGTAGTCCTTTTTAAGTTTAATAGAGCTTTTAGGTTAAAGCTCTATTAAACCTAAAACCAAAAATGTAATATATTGCAGCTTACCAATCATTAGATGTGGCAGCTGCATTAGTTTTCTTTAATTAGTAACTTTTCCCTCTGTTTTCACCTGGTGATCTGGTCAGTAACACACCTCCTGTATTAGAGTGCCCCCACTCTGGATGAAGGAGCACAGGGGTACCTTTGGACAGCAGCATTGTGAGTCTGGGGGAAGGAGAGTGTTGGGTGTGTTAGCTGTACTAGCAGATTACATACACTGACAAATTCAAAGCCAAACCCCAGTTAATACTTTATAATCATTTACAGCAAATAGTTTTTTTTCCTTTTGGGATAAAGGTTTTACATAAATAAAAAGAGCTGATCATTATAGGCATCCCTGCTAGTGTTAAATGGTTTGTCTCATCTATAACTGATACATTCTGCTGGGGAGATTTTCTTTTGAAAACAATTTACTGGCTGGATTACCAGACTAAAATAAAAGAAAGCCTAAAAAAGAAAATGAATGTAGCCATGACATATATGAATTGGTAAGTTAAACTATAATAGATGTTTCCTTTTCATTTTAATACTGCGTTAAGAATTTGTGGGATACAGTGTCAAATGGTTTTCATAACCAAGATAAATTACATCTACTGCCCTTCATTTACCCAAACCATGGCTCACTTCCTTGTAGAATATTAACAGGCTGGTCTGATGGATGCGGACTTTCACAAATCTTATCATTTCCCATAGCAAATTCTTCAATAGAGTCCAATAGCATTCCCTCAAACACCCCTTGGAAACTATTATTGTTATGCTGATAGGTCTGTAGTTACTGGGCAAACATCTAGACCATTTTTGAATATCGGAACACATGAAATACGCCATTAGGTCAGTACCATTCCTGTTATTAAAGCTGAGCTCCACCTAAAAGGGAAGTTCCACTGTAAGGATTGGTCCCCCACTCCCCGTTACAGATTGGCACCTTTGGGAAGGGGGGGGGGAGTGGTTACCCAAAATTGACAGGTACCCGCTCCCACTGTTTGCCTAGGCAATCGGAAGTTGTGCCCCCCCCCCCCAGCCGTAGTCTACTGGGAGACATGACAGGTCCCAAAAGACTACTGGACCATTCACAAAGTGCAGCGCTACTCGTGCATGTGCAGTGAGCAAAGTTGAAGATGCCGGTGTTGGGAACACAAGGCGGCCAGTGAAACTGGCTGTGGGGGCGACAGCATGGGATCGAGGAACAGGTAAGTGTCTGTTTTTTAAACAACAGTTTTTGTAGCTGCTGACTTTTATTTATTTTTTTTTCACTGGAACTCCGCTTTAAGGAGTCTTTTGACATTCAGTGAGCTAAGCTCCTTGAGGACTCATAGATATAAGCCACTAGGCCCTGGTGGTTTGTTTATATTTAGCTTTTCAAGTCTGCTTTAGACCCTGTTTCCTGACAACCACAAGGGTTCTTCTCTCACTTTGGTAGTATCATTACTATTCCTTCTAACAAATCCTTCTTTTTCCTGTGTATAAACTGAAGAAACTAATGTACAGTACTTATTTATTAGCCTTATCTATTAAATTTGTAACCAAAGTCCCAGATTCATCCTTCATGGGGCCTTGTTCTGTCGTTACCTTTTTACTGCTGATATATTTATAGAACTTTTCAAATTGTTCTCACATACAGTTGTGCTCAAATGTTTTCATACCCTGGCAGAAATCAGGAAATTATGGCATTGATATTGAAAATATGACTAGTCATACCAAAAAAACTCTTTTATTTAATGATAGTGATCATTTGAAGCCATTTATTATCACATATTTGTGTGGCTCATTTTTAAATCATAATGATAACAGAAACCACCCAAATAGCCCTGATCAAAAGTTGACATACCCTGGAATGTTTGGTCTTGGTACAGACACTAAAGGTGACACACACAGGTTAAAATGACAATTAAAGGTTATTTTCCCACATCTGTGGATTTTTAAATTGAAATGTGTCCGTGTATAAATAGTCATCGAGTTTGTTAGCTCCCATGTGGATGAATTGAACAGGATAGATAATGAGCCATGGGGACCAGAAAAGAACTGTAAAAAAGCATGCATAACAAAGTAATGGAGCCTTATAAAGATGAAAAAGTATATAGAAAGCTATCTAAAGCCTTGAATATGCCAGGCAGTACTGTTCAATGACTTATTAAGAAGTGGAAAATTTGGGGAACTCTTGATACCAAGCCAAAGTCAGGTACACGTCTTTTGACAGTCCTTTTCTGCTCCCCATGGCTTAGTATCTAGCCTGCTCAGTGCATCCATGTGAGAGGTAACAAACTCATTACTATTTATTTGTAGACACTAATTGCAATTTAAAAATTAACCTTTAATTGCCATTTTAACCCATGTGTGTCACCTTGTGTGTCTATACCAAGGCTAAACATTCTAGCGTATGTAATCTGTTGATCAGAACCATTTGGGTGATTTCTGTTATCATTATGATTTAACCACTTGCCTACCAGGCACTTTTACCCCCTTCGTGCCCAGGCCAATTTTCAGCTCTCAGCACTGTCGCACTTTGACAATTGAGAGGTCATGCAACACTGCACCCAAACAAAATTTTTATCTTTCTTTTGCGACATATAAAGCTTTCTTTTGGTGTTATTTAATCACCGTTGTTTTTTTATTTTTTTGCTAACCAAACTAAAAAAGCCTGAAAATTTTGAAAAAAGTTTCTTAGTTTCTGTTATAACATTTTGTAAATAAGTAATTTTTCTCCTTCACTGATGTGCGCTAATGAGGCTGCTCTGACGAGCACTGATGGGCACTGATAGGTGGCACTGATAGGTGGCACTGATGGGGAGGCACTGATAGGTGGCACTGATGGGCATTGACTGGCATCACTGGTGGGCATTGACAGGCATCACCAATAGGCACTGAAAGGCAGTACTCATATATGGCACTGATAGGCGGCACTGATAGACGGCATCGATGGGCACTGATAGGCGACACTGATAAGTGGCACTGAGAGGTGGCACTGACTGGTTCTAATAGGCAGCACTGACTGCCACTGATAGGTGGCACTGACTGCCACTGATAGTTGGTACTGAAAGGCAGCTCTGATGGGCGCTGATATGTGGAATTGATGTGCACTTGTAGGCACTGATATGTGGCTTTGATGTGCACTTATGGGCACTTGTATATAGCATTGATGGGTACTGACAGGTGGCATTGATGGTGCTACACTGATGATCCTGATGATCAGTGTACATGTCCCCTCTGAGGAATGCCAATTACCGGTTCTCCTCTCTTCATGCGCTGTCAGCATGAGGAGAGGACTGCCGATAATCGGCATTTCCTTGTTTACATGCGATCATCTTTGATTGGACACAGCTGATGACATGACAGAACCAATGTCATCAGATATTTAGTGTGATCAGTGATCTGCTGTGTCCCAGGGACACAGCGCACCACCGATCGCCCCCGGGGGGCGCACATGTGCAGTTAGAGTGGGGGAACGTCCTATGACGTCTTCCCAGAACGAGAGAGCCACCGTCTGCCTGTCATTTCCTTATATGGCGGGTGGGAGGTGGTTAAAAAGGAGCCAAAAAATTATGTGATCATAAACGGCTTCATATGATCACTACCCTTAACCACTTGCCTACTGGGCACTTTTACCCCCTTCATGTCCAGGCCACTTTTCAGCTTTCAGTGCTGTCACACTTTGAATGACAATTGTGCGGTCATGCAACATTGTACCCATATGAAATGTTTATAATTTTTTTCACACAAATAGAGCTTTCTTTTAGTGGTATTTAATCGCTATTGGGGTTTTTATTTTTTGCATTAAAAACAAAAAAGAGCAAAAAAAAGTTGTTGTTTGTTTCTGATATAAAATTTTGAAAACAGGTAATTTTTTTCCTTCACTGATATGCGTTGATGAGGCTGCACTGATAGGCAGCACTGATGAGGTGGCACTGATGAGACGGCACTGGTGGGCATGGATGAGGAAACACTGATGATGCTGCACTGATATGCAGCAATGATGGGCACTGATGGGTGTTGCTGACTGGTGGCACTGATGGGCGCAACTGCTGAGTGGCACTGATGGGCAGCACTGATGGGTGGCATTGGTGGGCTCTGATGGGCACTGGTCGGAGGCACTTCTGGGCACTATTTTTTCATGGGCAGCACAGTGGCTAAATGGTTAGCACTTCCGCCTGGCAGTACTCGGGTCGTCGGTTTGAATCCCAACCATGGCACCACCTGCCTGGAGTTTGCATGTTCTCCCTGTGCCTGCGTGGGTTTCCTCCTGGCACTCTGGTTTCCTCCCACACTCCAAAGACATGCTGGTAGGTTAATTGGCTCCTGTCTAAATTGGCCCTAGTATTTGTATGTATGAATGTGAGTTAGGGACCTTAGATTGTACACCCCTTGAGGGTTAGGGACTGATGTGAATGTGCAATATATATGTAAAGTGCTGCATAAATTGACGGCGCTGTATAAGTACCTGAAATAATAATAAATTATTAAGGCTGGATTCACACCTATGTGCTGACACATTAACATGCCAAATGCACAGGAATGCACATGCACTGCAATGCACTACTTTTTTGTGATGTGTTACATTGCTAATGGTGCATGTCAATTTTTTTCTTTTTTTTCGTGTGCATTGGCTGCTTATGTATTTGAATGGGCTCCCTTAATGCAACGCACATTAATGTTCAGCATAATATTTGTGTAGTCTTAAAATTTTAACGGTGCTATTAAAATATAGAAAGAAATATTAAAATATAAAAAATATAGAAAAGGTTTTTTTAAACTCAATAGCTTTAGGGCTTGTTCACACCATAGTGCAGAGACCTCAGTTTTTCTCCACGCATTCTGCAAGGGCACAATTAAATCAATTGTTCTCTATGTGCCCTGTTCACACCAAAACACTAGGATCATGTGCAGATTTTTTTCTGCATAGTAATCTGCAATGTGTATAAAGCTAATTCAAATATGCATGAAAACTAATGTAAACTGATGTCTCTGCAAGTTAAATCTACATGTCAGTTTTTCTGCATGTATGGTGTGAACAAGGTCTTAAAGTCGGTGGACTGTTTCTGTTTCCTTTTACACTAGTCAAGGCTCATGTTTTTAAATGCTTTCTCATTACAATGAGTGATGAGCAAACCATGAGACTCTTTGGGAGTTGAATTTTATGTTCTTCTTGCCTTTTCATGCTAGGCTCACAGTTGCCCAGCTGGTTGCGGTGAAGGAATCACACCTGTTCTCACACCCACAACCACCCACAGCCAAATTTCACTGCTCTTACGAGAAACATGTGGGTGTCGGAATGGCATCCCCATGCTTCTGAGCCTGCAACATGTTTGCGGGTGCTGAAACCGAAAGCATCTTTTTTCTGCGGCATACGCGTGCACAGTAGCCCATTCAAATGAATAGGCTGGCGTGCGTGAGAAAACGCTGACCACACGGCCTGCAGTAGTGTGAATCTAGAGTCAAAGTCAGTTATTAGAGAAAAAAAGAGTATGGGTTGCTGGGTACTGCCACAGGGGACATGTGACAAAGCCAACTTTATTTTTTAATACTGTTCAGTAGGGAGAAGGTTTTTAACTGGACAACATTTAAAATACAAAATTCTTTAAATAACATGCCTGAGGTGTGCCTTAGCTCCCGTTCGCAACAATGAGATTTGACAGTTCAAAATCACATAACATGTCACACCCTATTTGTGCCTATGGAACTTTTCAATCGGTTCGATTCTGACTTGAAGTGATTTTGAAAAAGGTTTCTACACTATTTTTGGTGATTTAATGAGCGACTTACATTGACATCTGTGCATGAAGTCGCACAGATGTTGGCGAGCCACTCATGAAATTGCACTGACTGGTGGCTTTGAAATCACACTACTTCAGCTGATGTTGTGAACCAGGACATAAACCAGTACATGAAGTGGCACACCTGTACTAAAGGGAAAGTGACACTTAGAAAGAAAACAAAAACATTTGCCACTAAATGACAGTTCCTAGTCACTTTGTTCTGTTTGTAAACAAAGCAGCAGGAGATTCTCTTCAACACCCACGACAGATCCTTGCTCTAGCATGTTAGAAGGAGAAGTCTATAAGCCGCACATCAAACAGCAGACACACTGCTGTTTGATGTGCGGCTTACGGACTTCTCCTTCTGACATTCTGCAGCTTGGAGCTTGGATGAGCTCCTTTCCCAGCCAGCACTCACTAGCGCTCTAGCCTGGACTTTACCTCTCACCTGATCGGCATCCATTTCTTTGCTTTTAGATCCTTACTCTAGATGAGGGTCTGGTATGCATTGGAAGGGTACTGTGTGTTGTGCCATCAAGAATCCATGCCAGACCCTTCTTATTTTACAGAAAACGAGAAAAAAAAATGCATACCCCCATATCAGACCTTTTTCTGAGCATGCAACCTGGCTGGCTAGGAAAGGAGGGCAGAGTGTATGTGCCCCCTGAAACCATAACAGATTACACGCTTTCAACAAGGGTACAGCGCCTTACAGGGTTACCCCCTGGAAAAGGATTCCCTCATTCTTTTTTTTTTTTTTGTTTTGTTTATCATACATGCAAACATTTCTATATACAGTATATTTATCATACAAACCAATATTAAAAGAAAATAATAGATACACTTGCACTGCCCAAACCCCACATCTGCTCTCAACTGGTGCGGCCACTTAAATCCCCAGCCCTTGTTCTCTCTTTTTTTGCATTACTGTAAATGGAAATATCATCCAGATTATCCAGTATAATTTTTGGGTCCCGGAGATTAATCTGGGCAGGTAATTGGTTTTATTTTTAAAAAAAAAGACATATATTTTTGTTACAGGAACTGGCAAAGGGAATGTCTGATAGCTTTACCAGTACAGATTTGTTGTCGATGATAAAATATAGGGTTGTGCATCAAGGATCCTAAATAAGAATTTGACACTAACTGCTCAGAAACATGAGCATAGGATATTAAAATGCACTTGTTACTGTTTCCGTTCTAGCATCACTCAGCACTTCAATGGTTTTCTAAAGGAAAGCTACAGTATCTCATGGAAGAGACCTGTGGCATCGATCAATGTGCACAAAGACACACACAGAGCAGACTGTGTTTAATTTAGCAAAGTACATCAATAACTTAACCCAATATATTCCATGCTATGGGTATCTAAATATATTGCCTAACATTGTGCTATATCTATAGGAAATTTACACACAACCTAAAACAATATTGGAATTTAAAATGTTATACATTTCTAAGAAGCCATGGATTTTATTTCATTAAGGTAAATAAATTGAAGAATCAGTTAAAAGCTCGCACACTAAGGTGGTTTTTATTACCAATTTCATGTATGGTTGGCATTTTATGTTATCTTCTCACATAAGTGTTTTACCATCTATAGAAAATGAGTTGGACAGACAACTCGGTCTGAGGCAATGTCATGTTGTTTTAGTGTTTTCATTTTAAATTGGATATTGCATGTATTGCCTCTAGAAATATTATTTTATTTGTACAGGCTGATGGCATGACACCTGCTATTGACCTATATATCATTCGATGGCTCCTAGGCTCTTAGCAAATAGAACTGCATGTGCTTATAATTAATCTCATAGAATGCTAACCAGGGCAAGGCATCCTACATCCTATATTAAGTTAGCTATTTTACAATATATGAAACTGCAGAAATATATACTGTCGATAGATGAAATTGTGCCGTAAGACATAAAAAACAAGATACCTGTCTACTGCATAATTCCAATCTGAGTGTAATCCACTTGAATACGAGCCTATATATACCCCTTCATTTCCAGGCCATTTTTCAGATTTCATTACTGTGATAGCTTGACTGGCAATTACTCAGACATGCAACACTGTACCCAAATCTTTTTTTGTATCATTTGTAGAGTTTTATTTCAACAGTGTTTAAAGCGGAAGTTAAGGTATGGAAATTTTCACAAAGTTTACATTGGTCCAGCTTGGATCAAAGGTGGTATGTATGTGCCATATTGGTGGGATCCTCATGGAAGCTGAAAATTATTGTAGTAGGCACCGCTACCACAGTTTTCTCTTCTAGGTCCCATGCTCAGCAGCTTCCTAGTTGCAACACTTTGCATTCTCTAATTGGACAAGGTGAAGTATGTTCCCTCTAAATGGCACCATGCCAAGTTGGCAACCTCCTGTGTTCAATAAGCAGCAGGGCAGACTATCAGCATGGGACCTAAAAGCTAGCGACAATCATTGTTTACTGGTGCCTACTACAGTGATTTCCAGCTTCCATAGGGATTCCACAGATATGACACATACATACTTACAAAGGTTCAAGCTGGACCAATGTAACTATGTGAAATATGCCATAGCTTAACTTTAGCTTTACTCACCTGGGTTTTAATATTTTCCTATATAAAGAAAAGAAGACAAAACATTAGGATTGCTTTTCACTTCTTTATCTTTAAAGAAATATTTGTTATTAATAGTTGTTAGCACATTTATAACCCCCCGACAGTTCAAAATCCCAAAGACAAGCACTGCTTAAAACTCCAGTGTGCCTCTCCGATCAGTGGTGAACCAGGTGCCAACCTTGGAAGCCCATTCTCACTGAGTGTCACACAGCAAATATCTAAAAAAGGCTGCACACAGATAATGTCTTGCCACTAAATGATTTACTCCATCAGACTGCCTTACTGGTAGTCCCTGCATGTGGTCATACCCCTCTGATGCATTTCAACCTGATTGGGTGAATTAATGTGACATCATCACTGACTCTTGGATGGTTAGCCCCATACACAAACTCACACCTTTAAATAATGATCCCGCAATCATTGGTGCTCAGTGGCACTTTACCCCACCCCCCTCACCCCCCACTCACACACACATTGCTGTAATCCTCCTTCCTGCATGTGTTTCCTAACATTTAGATCTTCCCTTAATCTCCTTCCTTCATTGTGAATGGGCTAGTTTTGCTTATGATCTGTGCTGTCCAATGATAGCTTTTTTACAGACAGTCAATGGGCCTGCTAGCCGTCCATGTGTGTTTTTGGCAGAACTATTTATAAACAGCACTCCATAGATAGCACCCACCTACCACCCACCATGTTTTTTTTTTTTTTTTTTCAAAAGAAGGCCCGGAGATCAAATATTTGTGGTGCTTTCCAGGGTTTTTATTTTTTTATTACATGCATGTTTTAATATGGGTATAGAATTCATTGGGCACTGTTAGAAACTTACAATATCACTTTTTAAGACAAGACATTTATAGTGTTAGACATTGGAGTTGTCTATTCCTGTATTACTCTTCACTGTTATTTCAGATTTAAGTATGGTGCCATGTAACAATTAATATAATGTGGGTGACATGTGTATGTTACTGTTGGTTTGGAATCATCTTGATGTGGATAACTAGTTTTAGCTTTCCTAATTTAGAGAATGCAGGGTATTGCTTTAGGGAGTGCAAAAAAGATAATATGAAGGGCTCTGAGCAGGACCCGTGAAAGTAAAATTAAATCACACAGTATTCTTGGAATGACTTTCAGATGTGAGAATTTTGCTTGTAGCAGAGGTTGGGGCACAAATGTCAGCATTAATCTTCTCTAAAAGTATTGTCTAATCTAGTGTTATTTTCTATAATGCAATTTAATTACTTTCAGCAATCGTTTTCCTTAAAACAAAGATCTGGGAAAAAGAAATAGTCCTCTTTTACTATTTTTTTTATTGTCATTTCATAATTAGCCTAGATTTGTTAAAGCACTGGCATTAGTAAGTAAGTATAGTGCATTGTAGATTATCCTGTGTCCAGTGTTAGCCTTGATCTTTGTCCAGTCTGCTAACATTCGCTGTGTTTTTCTCACATCTTTATATAAGTGATCTTGATATAAGTGATATTAAAAGCAATTACAAAAAAAACCAAACATGTCATATTTACCTGATCTGTGGTTTTGCACAGACCAGCCCTGAAACTCCTCTTCTCAGGTCCCCTGACTGCGCTCCTGGCCCCACCTTCCTGCTGTGCGTTCCCAGAGCAAGCAGCTTGCTATGACGGCACCCAAGAAGGCTCACTCCAAAGCCACTGCTCTGTGTGTCCATTCACACACAGACTTGCTGCTTGGCCCCACCCCCTCTCTTTCCTCATTGGCTCACTGGACCAATGGCTCATGCTGTTGTCTCAACCAACGAGGAGGGAGAGTCTTCTGAAAGCCGAGGCTCTGTTCACATTGCTGAATCATGATGGGGCTCATGTAAGTATTAGGGGGAGCTGCTGCCCACAGAAGTTTTTTTACCTTCATGCCTAGAATGCAAAAACCTTGAGCTTTTACAACCACTTTAAAGCATAATTAAAGGCAAAACTTTTTTTTCTCCTACACATAGAGCAAAACAACATGACTAAGGTTATAATGTAATACGTGGCTCAAGGGCGGACTGAAAACTCACGGGGCCCCCTGGCAGTAGGGGATCACGGGGCCCTTGTGTCCTTGCCCACACTCAAAAAAGCCTATAAAAAGGTACCAGGGGCATTTCATGGGGCCCCCTACTGACTCCGGGCCCTCGAGCAGTGCTCGAATGGTCAGTCCGCGCCTGGCGTGGCTGAATCCCTGCACTGTATTTTAAATTCAATACTTTTCTTTAAGTTAGATAGAACAACTCTCTCTGTATTTCCAGCCTGCTTCAGATGAGAGCAGCAGGTTTCATAGACTGCTGAGCAAGTGTTGTGTTTCCATTCCCTTCTTGACGTAGCAATTTACAGAACACTGTGTATTCTGTGAATGGCTAAGGAGAGAAGGACAGAAAAGTTACACTAGTGGTCCAGAAGTACAGTGGGAGCTGTACAATCCAGCATTAAAAATAGTATTGATTTTAAGGTACAGTGCAGTGATCTGACCATGAATTACAACTGAGCAGACGTAACGTTTCCTTACACATCACATGTAACTACCAAAATCTCTGTGCCTGGAGTCCTGCTTTATGTATACATTCTGGGTCTATAGCTACAATATTTACTGAAGGAATAGGATGCTAGCTAGAGGGAATTTCCCAATCTGATGTTTAAAGCAAACACAGGGTTGCTAAACCAAAAGTAACACCTCTGCCTTAGTAAATCGCCTCCTATGTTTTGATTTTACTCTGACATTGCTTACCTTCAGTCTCTCTCCCTTAACCTCTGCATCTTTCACTATCATCCCTCTGTGCTACTTCACCATCAGGGGCGGACTGAGAACTCATGGGGCCCCCGGGCAATAGGGGATCATGGGGCCCCTGTGTCCTTGCCCAAACTCAAAAAAGCCTATGAAAAAGGTACCAGGGGCATCTCATGGGGTCCCCTACTGACCCTGGGCCCTCGGGTCCAGGGTCAGTTGAATAATTTTAGCAGAAAATGTTCATTACTACAATGTGCTGTAGAAAGGCCTGTACATATTAGAATTAACCTCCAATGACGAGATATATTAGGAATGACCTTGACGTTCAATGCCCTGCGTGTTAACTTTATAAGACATTATAAGAATATGTGCCGATTCAATCTGTGAACTTTGCCTTCAGGTGATTACTTATTCTGTTAATTTGTCTCCGCTCTGTATCCCACTTTGTCTTCACTTGTGTCTATTTTCAGAAAAGCCTGGGGTGAGAAGGGTATCCTCCTTCATAAGGATTGCTCATGTATTCTAGTAGCTAGTCTGTTTCTCAGCCTTTTGTTCTCAAATCTTTGGTTTAACATTCCAGTTTGGTTTTGTTTAACCGAACAATTTTCCCCATGTTTAGATTTGATATTTACTGTATATCCTGCATATCAGTCTTGTATGTTTCTACCTTGTGTTACTTAATGATTGTGCTTCCTTACCTATGTCATGCCCCTAATAGTCTCTGCCTTCACACTTCAGCCCTTTTTTCTACAGTGTGTATGTAATGTGGTGAAAAGAGACTTTTTGTGGAACTCAAGGAGATCCATCTGAATCTATTAGAAGGGAGCCTGGTATTGTGCTATGGTAATGAAGAAATAAGGGGAGTTCAGCCAATGTGTGTGTGAGAGAAATAGCAAGTTTGAGCTGTAGCATGGAAGCACAGTGTTTTTCCAACTAGAATGAGGGAGGACCCAATTTTGTGCCTTATGGTGACCTAATACACCAAGGCAAGTGGCTGAAGTTAGTAGAGCTGAGAGAATAGAGAACTGTGCATTTCTATTAAAGATTCCAACACAAGTAAGGAACGTTCTGATTATCCAGAGTGCCCTGGGTTCTTTCAGGGAAAGTTGCTGGCAAGTATATTGTGCAGAAATCTATACTACCCAGAGGTTTTGTAGCTTTGATGAACCAAAATGGCCCAGTATTTAAACAGAGCAGAGGATAGTAGGAGCTGCTGCTGGTATGTGGCTTCATTATTTTGTTCACTTGTTGCATTCATTATGCTGTAGTTGTTGGTCATGCATCTATCTATAGGCATAACTTTAAAGGACAGTTTGTTTATACAGGTCAAATAATTCACAGAGACTATGAACTTCTAATTAGATCTGTGACTTGGTGACAGATTTGCGAACTTGCCTTTTATTCATCAGTTATTAGTATCTTCACTCACACAGACTTCTTTACTTTCATGCTTGATTTGGCTGGTATTTTCTGGTTACTAACTTTGACTTGTCTAGCTGTTCTTGCACTTGTCTTTTGACTGTTATCTGCTAGAGAGTTTTTTTTTTTTTATTACCCATATATATGGGGTAGGTGCTGTTTTATAATAAGGATGCATTTTGTTCATTTAATTGTAATTTAAAATTGATGGAGTTGCAACAACATCTGATTAAAGGAAAATTATCATTCAGTTAGGAGAATGGAAGGAAATGTGTAAGGGAATGTCCAATGTGCTGAATCAGAGGAAAAAGTCTGATCTGCCTTCCATTTAGGAAACAGGATCCAGGCTCACCATAATAGTGACATAGCTGTGTTTCCCCCAACCTGGGGGGCCATGGCACAAATCAAAGTCTTAACTATAGGGGCTGCAGGGGTTACAATTGTGACCTGGCCCCATGTTCCAGGGGAACAGTGTGGCTCCCTTGTACACCTGAATAGGAGGGGCGGTGGGGGCAGCATATAGAGGCACCAATCCCCTCCATTTTCATCTTGTAGGCACTGAAAGCCTGCTTCTCCTCCTCTCTCTCCCGCAGGCATTTGGTGCCTGCAGGAGGAATTGCAGGGGTTTTGTTCCTCTATGTGTTGCACCCCCTCCACCATCCTATCCAGCTTCCTCTTCTTTCTGCTGCCACCGGCCCCCTGTGTACTCCCCTGCCCCCCCCCCCCCCCAAGCTCTTACAGCTTCTTCCCTCCCCTTTTTCCCCCAGCTGCTGCGGGGGATGTGTCAGGATGGGAAGGGGACAGTAAATACTGTATTTCATTTACTGACCCCTTTCTTTTCTGAATAGACAGAGTCAGTGGTCAGTACCAATTGCTCCTGTGTCCATTGTGAATGAACAGGAGGCTGTGTACAGAGCTATTCCTGTCCATTCATTCTGTGCAGCTGAGACTGCAGAGGTGGAGATTGAGGGCTATGTCCTCAATCTTCTTTCTCTGTCTCAAAGGTGAAACATTAGAGGTTCATTTAGATCCATGATATTTCACCAAAGCTCCCCAATGGGGCTCCAAGAAAACCTTTAAAAAATAAATAAATAAAATGGTAAAAACTAATAAAAATATAACAAAAATGAAAAATTACTGGCACCAGTGATGGAACTACCAGGGCCACAGAGATCACCCTTGTGACTGAACCCTGGCGTTACATTACCATGAGGGTGCCCTAAGAAGACAGGAAAGGGGCTCTCTGCAGAACATGTGAAAGGGTCCTGCGGTGGGACCTTAAGAAAAGGCCCCGTGATGGGAGTAAAGGGACCCAGGATCTGTTGAAAGGGCCCTGGGCTTAGAAGATGAGCTCAGGCCTGGGGATAGTGGGGTCCTTCATGGTTTCTTGCACCGGGCCCTGAAGGTTTTAGTTATGCGCCTGGTACAGATAGCTTAGTATGAAACAGTTGGACTTAATCCAGAGATGGAGATGGATCCAGAGGCTATATGCAGAGCAAGTAAGAGTGCAACTGACTGCAAAGTACAGATCAAGGTCTGCCAAGTTCTACATGAGTCTGCCCAATACCTGTAACAGACCTGATATAAGAATTAGCAAGTTGTTGCTGAAAATTCCACCCAATGCTGCATTTAGGTTTAGGAGTCTGTATGGAATGAACTCCTGAAGGAGGAACTATTTCCCAGAATGAGCCTGGAGACTAAAGGGTGAATGTCGGGTCATCATGAAGATAGTAAGTATTTGAGGAGTCAAAGGTTTGTGGGTGTAGTAAAATATCACGCAAATCCCTGGAGGTTTTGCGTGATATTTTATATCCTAAAAACACTGAGCAATCTAAAACTATTTTTGGTTGTGAATATGCAGTTTTGTTAAATTACAAATAAATGAAAAACATTTATATATGTTATATGTATAGAAAACAGTGCTTATATGTATGTATGTATGTGTATATAAATAAGTGTAAAACCTCAAATGCAAAGTACAGTACCAAAAGTCCCGTACGAATTAGTGTGAAAAAGTTCAAACGTGATTATCTTCCAGAAACTGTGTGAAATGCTCCCAAACATTCTTGTAATCTGCCTTCCTAGGTGAAACACTTCACCACTGTCTATAGATAAGTGAAAATCAGCAAAAAAAAAAGATGTCCGTTTACAGAAGGTGTAAGACCATTTTATTAATATGTAGGTTTTAAAACAGAGGGCACACTTACACTAAAAAATGCACTCAAAGTGTTATTAAACTTGAATTTTAACTGTGCCAATGATGTCATTGGTTCATGTGCAGTGCGCTTTGCATTCAGGGCACGCTGATTGCACTGTGATTGCAGAAAATTCCATGGTGCAATGGTGACTCCTGTGTATGTGCAGCATCACAGCCTGGCCTTTCAAACAGCCAAACAGTACTAACCCCAAAGGAAGACCTGGTGAAGATTGAAGTGCTGGGAGCCATGACAGCTTAGAGCTGCAAGACTCAGTTTGAAAGATAAGACTGTCATAATTCCAGGCTGCCAGGTGATTGCCTGTACTCTGAACTCTCCTTCCAGTCGTACATCCAATCACTGTCCAAATCATGCCACCTCAATCTGTGCAACATCTCCAAAATATGCCCTTTCTTAACCAATGACACCACAAAGCTTCTAATTCACTCCTTGGTTATCTTAGACTCTGGTTAGACTTATCCACCCTACCAACTGCTCAGTGTCCTCCACTCCTCTTTGCCAATCTCTCTTCCACTCACCCAACAAATTAAATTCAATATACTAACAATAACTTACAAAGCCATCCAACACTAGCAACATCACTAACCTAGTCTCAATTTACTAATAAAATTGTTCTCTTTATTTGTCCTAAGACCTTCTGTTCTCTAGCTCTCTTGTCACCACCTCCTATGCTCACCTTCAGGACTTCTCCCAAGTCTTTCCCTTACTCTGGAACTCCCTACCCCAATCTGTTCCACTAACTCTGTTCACTTTAATGTAATTTATGAAAGCCCATCTCTTTAGAGAAGCATATCCTGCCTCCACCTAACAACTGTACTTCTTTTTTTTTCTGAATCAGATCATCACCCACAATTAATACCTTTTGTATCACCAGATTCCCCACCCTCCCTTTAGATTGTAAGCTCCAACAAACAGGGCCCTCTGATTCCCCCTGTACTGAATTATATTGTAACTGTACTGTCTGTCCTCATGTTGTAAAGTGCTGCACAAACTGTTGGTGCTATAGAAATACTGAAAAAAACCAATAACAATAATAATGGTAATAACTGGTTACTACAGTTGCATACTTGTACATTAACCTGCAGGATGATGTGTAAAAACTTTGATACACAGGCAAGGGCAGTCACATCCAACCAGGCACAGACAACACTGTATTATGCCACCCACAGAGAGTTAAAACCTCCTGCTAGGTGACGCCTCCACAATGCATTTCATGACGATACTTCTTCCAATTGTATTTTGACTGGGGGCTGTAGTGCAACAAACCTTCCATTTAATGGAATATCAGCTTTTGGGTGAACTGTTTTGCAAAAAACACATTCAGTATTTATCATACTGTTGACTGCACCTACCTGACCTAGCTGCCATATTTGTTTTATTTTCAAAACTTCAAAATTAGACATTTTCAGTGTATCTCCAAAGCTAGTTTGATATGCATTTTACCAATTTCTTGATCATAAGACAAAAGTGTTTTCTCTGTGAAAAATGGAACCTATCATCTTATCATGTTCTGATAATCTTGGATACAGTCCCCATATTCTGTTTTGTTCTTGATTATTACTCTTCTTCTTTGTAGTAGGCCAACCATATTTTTCTGTTATAAGCTTTGAGTATTTTTTTTTTTTTTTTGGTGCTCTATGTTCCCGAGCTCAAGATATATGAACTGCAAGATTCACTATAGATGACAGGATTGCTTTGAACAGCCATTAGTCACTTTATATTTTGCTACTGTCCAGCTGGGTCTTTCAAAGAAAGGTGCAGATTCCTTAGCTGTTTGCTGTTACCATTCCTGTTCAACAATTTTTATTTATCATTTCATAAAACCTGGCTGCTATTTATTTTAAATTTATTTTTATATATATATATATATATATATATATATTTGGTTGTATCTATAACATAAAATATAATTATATTTCAAACGATAATTCAAGAACATTTTTTAACATACATTTAGACTACAACAGATACCCTTCTACGTCTTCTCAAGTCTTTTGAATCTAGGGCACTCTGATTTGCAAATACTGACTTTGAGAATCAAAGTCAAGGGCTGGCCAAATCCCAGCTACCTCCCATGTCTAAGTATTGGCTGCCTTTGAATAATATTGCAGCTGTACATAATAGCTTTAGAGCTAACAGTTTTACACAATATGTTTTAGGGGAAAGGCCTACATTACAGCAAATGTATCTTTAATTCATATTGCTCCCTGCAGACAATAGATAGTGTCACATTAGACAAAATATTAATATACAGAATACAGCAATAATCTTTATGGCAAGCATTTTGATTCCTTTTTAGAGGAAGAGAAAAATTGCTTTACATGTAAGTCTGTAAAAAAGCATTATTACCAACACATTGCCAGGATTTGAAATTAATAAAAATGAGGATCTTGTTCTCTCAATACACTTGCATCATTGCACAAAATGGCCAAAACTGATAGTTTTTGAATTTTATGTAGATTCCAAGTACTTCTGATTGTGCCAATATATTGAATCATTAGAGATGTGATAAAATATGAAAAAAAAACACATAAAATAAAATATATTATCAGCTCAAACAGGCTTAAGGAAACTCTGGCACAAGCCTGGGCAATTCAAATTGAATGTATAATGGAAAATGGATATTCAAAAGTTACCTTTAATAAAAAGACACTTGTCAAAGTGAACAATAGACATAGATAGATATACCTAGAGGTATAGGTAGAAATTATATGAAAACAGTTTTCTGCAAAAAAAAAAACTAACTTTAGCATTCTGATACATGGTTTTCACTAGTTTTCACTTCAATTATGTATTTTTTAAATTGTAAGCTGAATTTGAATTGACCCGGGCTGTGAAAGGTTTAGTTTAGGAAACAGGTTTGAAATGAGGAACCACTCAACAAAAATTTGTCAGTTTTGACTGTTCTAAACTGTCGCAGTTTGATTGTCCTTGGGAAATTGTCCAACTTTCTTTGCACTGCCTTTTAAGGTACAATGCACCTGATAAAGTAGTATAAAGCAGGTGACATTGTACTACTTTGGGGAAGTGATCAGTATTTTTTTTTTTTACACAATTTTTTGTGTGCTTAGCTGTGATTTGGCCACGGCTAATCACATGACACAGCAGGGCTGTGATTGGCCCAGCTTGTGCATGTGATCGCTGTGACCATTCACAGCTAAGCACACTAGTATACAATGGATGGCATGAATGAAGCCATCCATTGTATACAACTGTCATGTGACCTGCTGTGATTGGTCAGGCTGTAAACTCCCATCCATCCTATAAAGGGGACCTCTGGCAGGAATATATCCTTATACATCCAGGAAACATCCGCAGGGCTGCACACCATCCAGAGGAAGGAGAATCCGTACCCGGCTTACCTCATCCATTCCACCCTTAAAGGGGACCTCTGGCTATATATATTAAATGCGTATTTAAAATACGCATCTGGTGAGTGCGTATTTTTACCACACCTTATGGCACATCACTGAATACTTGAATAATCAGCAGTTTTGATTAGCACCTTAGCCCAAACTGTCATATTTATGAACATTTAATATTTTAATAACATTCTATCTTTATTTTTATGATTAACATATCAGCAACTTATAATATTGGACAAAATTGGATTTATTATTGATTTCTTAGCTCTGCACCTTTAAGTTCTTATATATGTTGAGATTTTATCTGGTTACCTTAGTGTGCAATAGCGGCTACTTTTAAGCGCTTGCTGATCTTATACTCATTTAAAAGAAATATATAATGTTCCATGGATTCAACATGCCTCTCAGCAAAAAAAAGGGGTCATTTGTGGGGGTCTTTATACCACCCTGATATTTTAGTACCTTAAGAAATGTGATAGGCAGTCAGAAAATAAAAGCTGTGTGAATTCCAGTATACATAACATAGTTTGTAGATGCTATAACTTTCACACAAACAAATTAATTTACACGTATTGGGATTTTTTTTTACCAAAGACATGTAGCAGACTACATTTTGGCCTAAATTTATGACTAACTTGGATATTTTTTTAACCGAAAGTAGAAAATATCTTTTTTTTCAAAATTTTCAATATTTTTTTTGTTCATATCACAAAAAATAAAAAACCCAGTGGTCATCAAATACCACCAAAAGAAAAGTCTATTTGCATGGAAAAAGGACATAAAAAAAGAATCGTGCAATTACCAGTTGAAATAGCACAGTGTAGAATAGCCTAAAAATGGCCTGGTCAAGAAGGGGGTAAATCTTCCAGAGGGCAAGTGGTTAACCCATTCTAGTCAACTACAATCTTCACAACTGACACTAAGGGGGTTATTTACTAAAACTGGAGCGTGCAAAATTTAGTGCAGTTAAGCCTGGAAATCAATTAGCTTTCAGGTTTTATTGCCAAAGCTTAGTTGAACAAGCTGAAGTTAGAAGCTGATTGGCTACCAGGCACAGCTACACCAGATTCTGAATGCTCCAGTTTTAGTAAATCTTCCCCTTACTTTCCTATAGCCAACTGACTGCTTCCTCATAAACCTGCCAACAACATTTCACATCCAATCAAACCATCTTAAAAATCACAAAGCACAAATGTATGTAATAGCTACAGATCAGAAAATCAATCATGCATGCATATCATACACTACCAAACACAATATTTTTAAGACCAGCACATATATAATTTTAGCAATGCTACTACACATTTCTTTCAGTCTACATGTTTTACCATCCAACAAAAATGCACATTTTTGCTTGTCAGCTACAATTTTTAATGTTGTCAAAATAAATTTTTTTATAATAGCTTTTTAAACATATTTCATATGGTGTTATTGTTTAGGCAACAGGTAAAGCAGTTAAAAATATACTTTTTTTTATTTTGCTTTAGTTTTCAAAGTATTGTAACTGCTCAGTTACTTCATATTACATCATATTTATTACAGTCATGAGAGTTCTTTTAAAAAGAAAAAGGGTCAATAAAATACAGCACCAAATAGCATAGCATTATACATTTCTTTTATGCTGCTGCAATGCTGTTTAGAAAAAACTGTACTTGCATATGCAGAAACATGAGGCAATATCATGATAAATATGTCCTCTAATAAACAGGTGAATATGCGATTAAAAAGTAATAAATTGGCTTTGCTCACAAATGTTTTATAGATCTTCAGTTCTAGGATGTTGTATTAGTGAATGTAAAAAAGGCTATACCTGAAACGTAATATATTGAAAACTAAACTAGTGCTGGTGATTTCATTTGTCACTGAAGTAAAATGAAAACAAAATAGGATTCAACAAGAAAAAAGAGAGAGAAAAACAGCTATTTAAAAATATAAATAGCATGGGGTTTTGCAGCTTTAGACTAAATCTACAGTATAGTACATGGTTATTGAATTCTTAATTTAAACCAGAGTTGTGGGCTTTTGGCTGAAAATATAACTGGATGAGGACTGCAGCATCAGTCTGGACCTTCACTAATGCTTTTGCTGCCAGGGCCTGTGCTCAATTTATAAACTCAGTTGACCGGACCATTTTTGCAATTTTATTTTGTTTTTCCCTTACAGCTTTCAGAGTTTGTAAAAGGACCCCCCCAAAACCAATTTATTTTCTGAAAGCAAAGGACCAGTAGGATAAAGAGAAGGTGCTACTGATGCTTAAGGCCTTGTGATATTTGCACAAATGTTTATTAAAACAATATCTTTGCTAAAAATCCACAAAAATACCTACCGTATTTGCCGGCGTATAAGACGACTGGGCGTATAAGATGACCCCCCTACTTTTCCTGCTAAAATATAGTGTTTGGGCTATACTCGCCGTATAAGACTACCCCTCTTCCAATGCACACCAGTGGGAGGAATAGTGCCCCATCATTGATGTCAGTGGGAGGAATAGTGCCCCATCATTGGTATTAGTGGCAGGAATAGTGCCCCATCATTGGCATTAGTGGCAGGAATAGTGCCCTATCATTAGTATCAGTGGAGGAATAGTGCTCCATCATTGGTGTCAGTGGGAGGAACAGTGCCCCATCATTGGTGTCAGTGGGAGGAATAGTGCCCCATCATTGGTGTCAGTGGGAGGAATAGTGCCCCATCATTGGTGTCAGTGGGAGGAATAGTGCCCCATCGTTGGTGTCAGTGGCAGGAATGGTGCCCCATCATTGGTATCAGTGGCAGGAATAGTCCCCCTTAATTGGTATCAGTGGGGGGAATAGGTGCCCCATCATTGGTATCAGTGGCAGGAATGGTGCCCCATCATTGGTATCAGTGGCAGGAATAGTGCCCCATCATTGGTGTCAGTGGGAGGAATAGTGCCCCATCATTGATGTCAGTGGGAGGAATGGTGTCCCATCATTAGTGTCAGTGAGGGGTGGAATAGTGCCCCATCATTGGTGTCAGTGGGGGGTGGAATAGTGCCCCATCGTTGGTGTCAGTGGGGGGGGGGAATAGTGCCCCATCATTGGTGTCAGTGGGGGGGAGGAATAGGGCCCCATCGTTGGTGTCAGTGGGAGGAATAGTGCCCCATCATTGGTATCAGTGACACCAATGATGGGGCACTATTCCTCCCACTGAGACTTGCTGACCCTGTTCTCGTATGGTGCTGCTGCAGCCAGCATATGTGGTTGCAGCAGCACCTCTACACAGAACACTTACCTGCTGCTCCGGCACTCAATTTTCGCGGGGCCGCTCGGCTCCGCCCCCTCGCCGGTGATTGGCCGCCTGTGTGCCTTTCCTGAGCTACAGTTCTGGCGGCCAATCACCGGTGAGGAGGCGGAGCCGAGCAGCCGCACGAACATCCAGTGGCCGAACTGAAGGAGACGCCGCGCTTCCTGGACCGGATCGTCGTGGGACTGGATCCAGGTAAGAGACATCAGCCCCTGCAAACCCCTGTACTTAATGCCGCAGCCCCCCTAAACATGTGTACCGGCGTATAAGACGACCCCCGACTTTTGAGAAGATTTTCAAGGGTCAAAAAGTCGTCTTATACGCCGGCAAATACGGTACTTGCGGACACAAACACAGCAAAACTTACAACATTCCTGTTAATTTCCTTCTAAATATAAAAGTTAAACTGCATTGAAGTAATAAATAACAAATATCTGTACATTTCAAATTGCTCCTTTTTTGTGAAATGGTGAAAACTAAGGGTGCCAAAACTGTAAATAAACACAATATACTATAAAAATATGAAGTTAGCATTTTTCATTTACAGCTTTCAGGGTTTGTAAAAGACAAACCTGCCCCAACCATATATTTTAAGAAAGTGCATGAACTGTAGAATAAAAAGAAGGTTATACAAATTTTTAGCGCCCAATAAAATTTGTGCAAATATTTATCAAAACAATATTTGCTCTAAAAATACACAAAAATCCTTATTTGCGGACACAAACACAGCAAAAAACTTACAAAATTCCTGCTAAATTCCTACTAAGTATAAACTGTATGAAACAAACACAATTTACTATAAGAAATTGAGGATATCATTTCACAAAGAGATTTCAGAATTTGTAAAAGATCCCCAAACCATACATTTTCTGAAAGCACATAAACTGTAGAATAATAAAAATGTGCTACTGATTTTTTAGGCCCCGTGATATTTGCTTAAATGTTTATCAAATCGGTATTTTCACAAATACAGTAAAATTATTATTAGCAGACACAAACACAGCATAACTTTAAAAAATCCTGCTAAATTCCTACTAAGGCCTTATTCATATGGATATATAAAAATACACAGCAAAACAATCCCAATACAATATCCCAGAAAAGTTATCCACCTCCACCCTTGAAGGCCAAGCAAACAAAATATATCAAACATTTCTTTTTTTACCCAAATAATAAATATATCCACCAATCCCACCTTACAAAAAGTGTCCTAAATATCAAAATAGTGTCCCAAATGTCTCAATTATCAAAATAAATCTCCACACATGTAAACCATTAAATTCTTTCTTCTTCAAACTTGTAAATCCTGATGACAGTAAACCTCAAAGAAAAAAAAAACTTAACATAGTGTCATACCATTTAAATAATAAAACACACGTGCCACTCTCTGTGCAACATGCAAGATCTATATATACGTGTATACTCTATAAGTGAGTATCTCTATACATGCAGAAATATATCAATGACAGACACTCACATAAAGTGTCAGCTGCAAACACAAGTGAAACTAAAAATGTCACTCCAAACGATGTGTGTCACCACACTCTGTATACATAAGTGTACACCTTAGACCCAAACCAGCAATCTCCACCTCATGTGCTGATGGATAATTACCCTATGCAGGAAAAGATAGGGCATCACACAACTCTGGGTTACTATCTCATCATTCAGATTTCAGGCTTCCTCCAATACTAGGATTATTCCTCCATTTCCCTCATGAGAAAATTCACAGTTACCGATAGTAGATAAAACACAGTCTTCCTTTATTTGGCAACTTACATTAAAATAAGGGTGAAGCAGCTCCTCCTCACAGGGATACAGATACAGACAAGTTTAGGGAAACATTAGCCGCATGTTCCCACTTCCAAGATGGCCGCGATCGCACTTCCGGTCAGCGTCGATACGTCTGACGTCACGTGTCACTGACGCGTTTAGTCACTTCCTATGACTTTTTCAGAAGGGTCAAAAAAAGTCTGAAAAAGCCATAGGAAGTGACGAAACGCGTCAGTGACACGTGACGTCAGACGTATCGACACTGACCGGAAGTGCGATCGCAGCCATCTTGGAAGTGGGAACATGCGGCTAATGTTTCCCTAAACTTGTCTGTATCTGTATCCCTGTGAGGAGGAGCTGCTTCACCCTTATTTTAATGTAAGTTGCCAAATAAAGGAAGACTGTGTTTTATCTACTATCGGTAACTGTGAATTTTCTCATGAGGGAAATGGAGGAATAATCCTAGTATTGGAGGAAGCCTGAAATCTGAATGATGAGATAGTAACCCAGAGTTGTGTGATGCCCTATCTTTTTCTGCATAGGGTAATTATCCATCAGCACATGAGGTGGAGATTGCTGGTTTGGGTCTAAGGTGTACACTTATGTATACAGAGTGTGGTGACACACATCGTTTGGAGTGACATTTTTAGTTTCACTTGTGTTTGCAGCTGACACTTTATGTGAGTGTCTGTCATTGATATATTTCTGCATGTATAGAGATACTCACTTATAGAGTATACACGTATATATAGATCTTGCATGTTGCACAGAGAGTGGCACGTGTGTTTTATTATTTAAATGGTATGACACTATGTTAAGTTTTTTTTTTTTCTTTGAGGTTTACTGTCATCAGGATTTACAAGTTTGAAGAAGAAAGAATTTAATGGTTTACATGTGTGGAGATTTATTTTGATAATTGAGACATTTGGGACACTATTTTGATATTTAGGACACTTTTTGTAAGGTGGGATTGGTGGATATATTTATTATTTGGGTAAAAAAAGAAATGTTTGATATATTTTGTTTGCTTATTCATATGGAGTGTAAAGTGTATGCCTGTGGGGTGGCCGTGTTTACCTGCACAGGGATGCCCAGGTGTTCCATGAACTCCTATGCAGGCAGTCCTATTAGTGTCAATTGGAATGCAGTGGCTGCAGAGGCACAGCTGCTGCTCCCAACCTGACATCCATGTGGGTGTGGGTGCATGACCCTGAACACAGGCAGTTTGAGGGACATGCACCTGGACCCACTCGAATGTCAAATTGGGAGCAGTAGATGTGCCAGTGGAGTTGCTACATCTCAATTGACATCAATGGAACTGCCTGCATGGGGATGCACGGAACATTTGTCCATCCCCGTGTGGGTAAACATGGCCTCACAGGGGTGTACCCTGCTGTATGCTCTGTGTGAGCCAGCGCTTACTATTTTTTTTTTTTTTTTACAATTTTATTTTTAATATTTTGTACCCCTTTTTTCTTTTGGGGGGAGGTCAAATATCAGAGGTCTAAACAGAACCCTGATGTCTCTTGTTTGAGACACAGAAATGGACTGAAGACATAGAGTTCAGTCCCTTTCTCTGCAGACCCAGCTGCAATACATATGAATGAATAATAATTCTCTGCATTGAGGCTCCTACTTATTCATAAACTGGAGCATAGGGCTGGAGGGCAGAGGAGGGAGGTTGAAAGCTGCAGGGGAGGAATGGTGCAGGAGTGTAGGGGTAGAAAGAATCAGTGCTTCGGGGACTGGTGTGGTGGGGGGGGGGAATAAGAGTGGTGGGTGCATTTTAGGTGACAGTAGGGGAAAAATGTCACTTTACTAGTGGCAATGACCGCAGCAGGAGGGGGTTTACCTTTTTGGGGAAATAGCTCTGATTAGCAGATTGTGATCTGTGGATTGTGAGTCTGCTGAACAGTTCTGCTGTAAGTTCATGGTTACTGAAGTGACCATGATCCTATAGAAGAAGAACTGTCAGGCCTGGACACCATACGGACCAGGCAGCAAAAGAGATAAAGAGACCACATCATCAAGTGCACATTTACACTAAGCCAGTGGATCCAATACACATGCCAAGTGCTCCTTATGACACTTTTATATTTACAGAATACCTTAACCAAAAAATCAACATATTGCAGCTTACCAGTCCTTAGATGTGCTGGCTACCTTAGTTTTCATTTTTCAGGATAACAGCATTTTCAGCAAGTACAGAAATCTCTGTTCAGTGTTGCCAGAAATGCAATGCCCTTGTCTTTTCCTGTGAGCTAAACAGTGGCATCAATCAATGCTATCTTTCTTATGTAAACTACTAATCACCACAACCCCATGTAATAGAGATAAAGAGAGAAAGAAATGTTTAAAGTTTAGCCTGGGTGACAACCATGGCTCTCTCCATAGATACAGTGGAGGTGTAAGCATAGCCACCCAGGGACAGGAAGTGTGTTATTCACAGGATTGCCATGTAAAGATATTAATTCCCCAGTTATGATGTCTAAACATCACATTCCATCTAGATGCTCAACCAACCCAACAAGAAATATAAGGGATATTTGAGGTGTCAGTATGTTATTATTTCAAGTAATCAAACAAATATTTTAAACCATAAATTTTTATTTACAATCGCAGTATGAAACATTCTCATTTAAAATGCGAATATTCCATCAGAATAATATATTTTGAATGTCCACATACATACATATCAAATAACATGACTGCCTGAGAATGTTTTACATTCTGTGATGCTTATCAAACTGATTGTCTACCGCACATTACACCAGCGATTATAAGAGATAGGTGGCAGCTAAAACTGTAACAAGTTTCACAGATAGTTGCTTCTTCTTTAGACAAGAATGGATAAATCATACAATGCTTTACACAAACAGAGGATTACATGTGAACATAAAGGAAAGAAATAGTCTGGAAAAAAGAAAACAAATGAAGCCACCTCATTTAAAGTCATACTAAACACACACTGATTAATTTACATTATCCCTGCTCTTTCTTTATGTGGATGATGGTACTGTACCTTTTTCCTAAGCAATATACAGTTTTCATATGACCCAGCTCTTTCCCAGGCTGCTTGCAAGGAAACAGTGGCAGGATGAGCGTCTAATCCTCTAGTCCAGATTAAAAATAAATAATAAATATCAATAAACTGTTTTAAATAGTCAAACAAATATATATTTGAAATAAAATATGTATTATTTTTGGCAATAACATGTGTCACGCCCCCTCCAACCTGTCTTAGAATAACAGGGAGGTAAAACCTCCATCAATCAAGATGTTATATCCCACCCCCCATTGTGTTTAGTGGTTAGTGGGCATGGGGGAGGAGGGAGGGAGGGAGTTGTCATTTACCACTGTGTATATGCCCACATGTGTTACATGTGATAGGAAGGAAATGCTCAGAATACAAACTCACTGAAAACTAAGTATGTGCAGTAGCTGTCAACACTGCACTGCAAAATCCCCAACTGCATTGGGGACATGGACAGAAGGGGGAGACAGAGAACAGCAGGATCAACTAGGTTTTTTGCGGAATACAGGAAACAAATCCCATAGTGAATGAGTGAGTATAAGCAGCATGCAATATAAAATGTATGAACAGTTTATAATGATTAGGGTTTAATGACCCTTTAGAACTGGAAAGTTGCAGTATATTAAATGTTTTTGTTTTGTTTTTTTTAGATGTTTTTAAAAGCTATACACACCAACACAAAAAAAAATTACACAATTTAATTAGACAAATCTTGCAGGCCCTATCCTTACATGGTGACCAAAGCACTAAAAATGTCAATCAGAGTTTGCAATGCTTTGCACAATAGCATGCCACCTCCCATCTTAACACTTTCATAATGTGCTAGAACATGGGTGCTCAACCTATTGCCCTCCAGGTGTTGCAGAACTACGAATCCCAAGACTGACAGTTACAAAAATTACTCCCAAAAGTCAGGGGCATGATGGGACTTGTAGTTCCGCAACAGCTGGAGGGCCACAGGTTGAGCACCCATGTACTAGAATGTCTGTCATAATGTGCTAGAATGCTTTCAGATTGGCCAGTGAGACCATAAGCAAAATTTGGCAGGCAAACTTTTCCAGAAAAGGCCCAAACTGTTTATTATATATCTATATAATAAACAATTTGGGCCTTTTCTTACAGCATTTGCTGCTTTTTTAGTGAAGTGCAGAGCATTTATAACTTTCACCTCAAGACAAAACTGATACCATTGTACAAGGAAAGTTAGATATATACAGTCGGAGTATAATTTCTTAAAGATAAGGAGAATCTCTTGGAAGATAATCTAACCAAGCATTCTTTGAGCTGTCAAAGCTCTCTATGAGAAAGGTCCCCAAGCAAAACACTTGACAGGAGTTTGGCTGTTAATCATGTTCATCCAGTCATGGAAGAAATGCAAATCATTTTTGTTGGAATTGAACTTTAAAGAGATTATTGATCCTTACTCACTAAGGAAACCACAGGGTTAAAGTAAAATGGGAATCACATGCGGTATGTTGGTCTGTGATCCACTGGGCATTCACCTAACTTTTCACTAAGTGGACATATGAACAGCTTGCAGGATTTTCATAGAGTTTAATGCTTTCTTTTTTAAGGTTTTGTTAAAGTTTCTTTGCTTTACACCAAATAACACATAAATATAGCAGAGATCAAGCAGATGGGCAATGATTAATTAATTGCTGTATTATTGAAGACTGTCCTACCTGGGCTGTTAAGAAGGGAATTTTAAACAGATATAAATTACAGTGAGTATGAATGATAATGTTTAGTGGCTGTGAATTTGAAAAATGGTATTTTGTGGAAAACCTACATTTCTGTCTAATAGCATGAATTAATGTAGTAATAAGGAGATATCTGTATCTTTTGCTATACTCAGCAGCTCATCTACTTAGGTAGAGTGTTATTTTGTCTTAAAGGTAACAATTGCAAAAAAAAATGAACAATTAAAAATGTTAAAGCCAAATACCATGCAGATATAAACCACACAAATTAATACAACTCTTAATTAATTTCTACATCATAAATGTGTTTTAGAGTGTGAGTAAACCCTCTTTTTTTATTTGTACCTACAGATAAGTCCTATAATAAGGCTTACCTGTTGGTACTGAAAATATCTCCTAAAATTGCACAGTTCAGAAGATATTTACATGTAAAACAACCAGTGACATCACCAGTGCATGCGCATTGCGCTCTCAATGGATGGAGCGTTGTCCTTTGAGAGAGCTGTGACTCATGCACAGGAGTGACATCATCATGGCTCAGCTATTCAAGCAGCCAGGGAAAAAAGACAGGTGTCACGTACCTGATAGAAGTCTGATTGCCGAGGTCAGCATCTCTTGTATCTCCAACCCAGGCCCCAATAAAGGTGGAACAGATGGTGCCGGGGACGGGAGAAAAACTAGTGCCTGTGGATATTGATTGTAGAACTTGCGGCTGGTGGTGTAACCTTGGTAAAGCAAGCAGGGCATCCAGTCAGGAACAGAGGAAATGATGGAACTGCCAGCTGAGGTCAAGGAAGCACTCCACTTGAACTGCAAGATCTGGGTACGTGGCTTGCTAGAACATCTGATAAGCGTGAGGCCGGAACACACCATGACAACTGGAGATGATATAATTGATAGCCAGGACAAGCACTCGGCAGGACTCTAGAGCCAAATTGGAACCAGAAGCGTAGTCAGGGTAATAGCCAGGATCAGCAACGAGCAGGTGATGAGGTACCAGAACATCAGACAGGGTCAAGATCAAGAGAAAGCCAGGATCAGAAACCAATGAGCAGAAGCATTAACAGAATCCAAGAGCAGGTCAATGGCAAGCCAGGTCAGTAATGGATACACACAGGATAGCGCAGGACACAGGGAATTAGCAGTCAGCACTGACAGAGTAAGAGCCTCCTTTAAATAGTCCATATGATGCTAGAAACTGTGGGCACGCTCCTGCGTGCATGCACCCATGTGTGCACATTCTTGAGCGCATGCGCATGCCTATTTTCATTTCTATTAGCAATGCACCTGTGCTTGTTTCTGTGCGCTATACTGCGCGCATACACATTTCTATGCGCCAGTCGCCGTACAGGAATTCCCTTACAACCGGGTGAAGACGGTTTCCCTGTCATCAGTAACAGGGCATTGCTGGAAGGATCCATTTCACAGGGAAGTTTGTCGTAATGTGCTAGAATGCTGTGCACTCTTCACGTCACATACCTTATTGGAAGCCAAAGTGGTGAGAGGACTTTCCTTTTGGCTCTGGTCCAAACAAACCTGAATGTTGGGACAGGCATGCAAAGATCAGTGTAGCATGGGTGCTGGGACCTGGACAATAGGTGAGATTATCTTCAGGGATGGAGTTTGATGCAGATAAGAGAGCACCTCACGAACAACAGTGGTAGACAGTCCATGCACCAATTGTGTGGAAATTCCAGACAGGGCCCAGAAGGCAGGTTTGGAGTTAAGGTCATACATAGTCAGAGCTGGGCCAGAGTCATACACAAATGAGCAAAGGTAGAAGAAAGAGAGACTGGACACAAGCTGGGACAATCATAGGAAATCAAGCAGGTGCAAGATCAAGCAGTAAGCCAGGTTCATGATCAGGAGAGAGCCAGAGGGAAATCCAGGAACAGACAGAGTCAGGAACCAGAAGTGAGGCAGCTGGGTAACCAGGAGCTGAAAAACATCTAGCAATCAGCATATCCTTCTGTTACATGGGCAGCACAGTGGCTAAATGGTTAGCATGTCCACCTGGCAGTACTAGGGTCATTGGTTTGAATCCCAGCCATGGCACCACCTGCCTCCGGGTACTCCGGTTTCCTCCCACACTCCAAAGACATGCTGGTAGGTGAATTGGATCCTGTCTAAATTGGCCCTAGTATATGTATGAATGTGAGTTAGGGACCTTAGATTGTACACCGCTTGAGGGTTAGGCCCCCCTTCCCCCCACCCCCATATTACTATGAGAGTTCTGAATCAGCTGATGCAGCTGCTATGGTGTCTAGCGTGGGAAGGGACACTTTAGGGAGGCAATTGAGGCAAACTCTGAAGTCCTTTGAATAATTTATCAGGATCATTCTTGTCTCTATTGTCACAACACCTTCTGTGCAGTAAGGAGCATTTGTTTAAATAAAAACAAATTGATGGCACAAAGAAGGGAACAGATACTAAGTAGTCTAAAAAAAGTTGGCCAGAAAACAAATGGGGGTTAATAAGTCCTCTATGGGGCATATAAAAGTTCAATGATGGCTTGTGGTATTAGTGGCAGCTCTACTCTCAGATGAAGTAAATCTGTGAATAGTAAAAGAGACAAGCAGGGGGCGCAAGCTAAGTGTAGCAAAACAGATTTTTTTTTTACTTTAATTAAAAAGAAGTGGCAACTCACTGTGGGTAAAAACATAGGACTCTCCTCATGTACAGTATATATAGTCACCATATTGAATAGTGGGAGCTGTGGAGGATCTGCCAGCTGATCACAAAGTGCTAGGGACTAGGACCGGAGCTCAGAAACCACTATGGAACACAACAGGCTGGAGATGATGTCATACCAGGGTGTGATATCATCTCCGGCCTAATGCATTCTACAGTGGTTTCCGGGCTTTCAGTTCTGGTCCCCAGCACCTTATGATCAGACTGGGGCTGCTGGAGTAGCCCCAGCCACAGAAGGATTCTCCACAGTTCACACTATTCATCATGGTGATTATATATATGATGAGCGATCTGTTTTAACCCACAGTGAGTTGCCACTTGTCTTTACTTAAAAACTCTGTTTTTAATATTACCTTGTTTTGCCTGGTTGTCTAGTAAAGGTTACTTTGCGTTATAAGCAAGGAAACGTAGACCTCCATAGTGTATTAATGTGCTTTTACTAAATGAAAATGCTGTACATAGAAACAATTACAATTATAGGAATACAATACAAGACTGACAGATATTCCTATAACAAGAAAAATTGCTACCTACTTCCTAGCAAATCTATCTTCTGTATACAATAGTAATATGCTGAAAAAAGGTTACTTAACTCAGGTTAGAGTGGGTTCACGATCTCCATAGGCAATGTGAGGACCTAGGCTTACTCTAAAGCAACTGCAGGAGATCAGGCAAAAAAATTATCAAATGACACAGCAGATCACCCGGTAAACAGTTGCTAGTTATCGGCTGCACTTTCCTCATGCTGTAACAGATAACTGGCAATTGTCAAAGAAGTGATTGGCACTGATCATCAGGGCACTGATTATCAATGCCCAGCAGTGCTGCCCACCTGTACCCATCAGTGCTGCCCACCTGTGCCCATCAGTGCTAACCACCGGTGCAGTGCCACCCACCTGTGCCCATCAGTGCCACCCACCTATGCCCTGCAGTGCCACCCACAGGTGACCAGCAGTGCTACTCACCTGTGCCCAGCAGTGCCTAGCAGGGCCACCCACCTGTGCACAGCAGTGCCACCCATCAATGCTGCCCATCAGTGCTACCCATCAGTGCTGCCCAACAGTGCCACCCATCAGTGCCCATCAGTGCTGCCCATCAGTGCCTCCTATTAGTGCCCATCACTGCTGCCTATCTGTGCCACCTCATCAGTGCCCATCAGTGCTGCCTCTCAGTGCAGCCACATCGATGCACATCAGTGAAGGAGAAAAAGTACCTGTTTGCAAAATTTTATAATAGAAACAAAGAAAAAACTTTTTTTTAAATTTTTTGCTCTTTTGTGAAAAAAATGATAAAAATTTCATATGGGTACAGTGTTGCATGATTGCGCAATTGTCATCCCAAGTGTGAAAGTGCTGAAAGCTGAAAATTGGCCTGGGCAGTAAGGGGGTATAAGTGCTCAGTAGGCAAGTGGTTGATGAAGGAGCATGCAATATTTGTGATATGAGATTAATAGTTTGATTTGATTAGGTTATATGGTACGTAATGGATGTATAAGGTAGTTTACATTAGTGTATATATGTAGTGTATCAACATTTTTTACAATTTATACTTTCAAAGCCAGACTGCGGGCAAAACACATCTTTTTTCAAATACAAGAGCTATGTATATTCTTGAATTGTGGCATCCTTTCTCTTGTGTATTCCTTCTACATCCATGCAGTGGCCCAGCCATAGTTTTCTACAGGCAGCATGTAGCAAGTGGACATGTTGGCCTCTCCCAAATCTCCATTCTCTGTGTAGCACAATGATGAAGTCACCAAAACTTTTACAAAATAATAACTGGCCACAAAAGGGCCTTTTCTGCACAAAAAGTGGGTTTATATCCTTTGTGGCTATTAGGGAGCATATTTAAATAAATTATTTTTCCCTGGAGTTCAAGTAGTATCTGCACTATTGCCCCCAATTCTTGTGACAATTTCTAGCCTCAACAGTGGTTCTTAGTAGTGTGATAACTATATTGACAGCTCTTCTGCTGCCTGTCCTTGATTCAGTTATATTTAATGCTAATATCAGTGAATTGCATTGTCACAGTTGACACCAGAAGGTGTCACAAAAAGAGGTTTCTAGGGGCCCCCTCAAAATTGTTCTAACTTGCACACTAAAAAAGCAGCTTCTATCTTTAGACAGCAAATAATGCTATCTGGATTTGGAGTTGCATGCTAAATTTAAAGGAAAAGTTTACCTTTTACAAAATAAATAAATGCACATCTATTTCCAGATTAAAAAAATATGCGTTTATTTATTTTTTTTGTACTGGAGTCTGTTAAGCATTGCACCGATGATCAGCAGATTGTGGGCGCAATGCCAGGACAGTACACTGTTTGCCCATAGTTTGTTCTCACACCTGTACCTGCTGTGCCAACAATATTCGTAATTCATTCATTCATTCAGTAATCCACTGTCATGGGGAGGGGGGGAATGGGGAAAGAGGAGGCAGGAGCTAGAACATGTCACATGTTCCACACTAAATACGGGTGGAACATGTTCCAAAGGTGAATGTATCCTTCAAGGATTTGTGGCTGAGACGAATTAGCACGGGTGCCAGTGCTGTACCTCTCTCAGACCTATAAGCTTTCTCCTCCTCTCAAGCCAAGAATTTGTGTTGATGTGCACCATGGGAGACACAAACTCCAGATTGTAGTCATGCCATTTATGTGTGTCCAATCATCTACCTGTGCTAATGGGCACCCTAAAAGTGCTTATGAGAGATTACTTATTTAAGATTCCTAGCATTTTTTTTTTTTTATTGTCAACATGTCCCAGTGCTTTGTGAGTGCAATGGTTTAGTTTACTATCCTAAGTCTTAAGTCCTCGTTTTTAATGTTGACAAATTCACTGACTATATGTTGCTTCTGTAAATTTTGGTTCTGCAGACTGACGTGGGTGTATGGGAAAAATGTTGTGTAGTTAATCACCCCTCTCAGTTCGCACCTTTTGCTGCTTACATATTGATTGTGTATGTGATGGAGAGCAGAAACATTATTTTATTTTTGTGTTGATTGTTGAACTCAACAAGAGTGTCAAGCAGTCAGCTTGTCTGCTTAATTAAATCTTGGAGTTCCTGTGCCTCGCAGGGGGTGGGAGATGAGGTTGATTTCAGCAGGAGGGACAGACAGCATGTGTCCTGTGGCTGTGAAAAGCCAGATGTGTTGGCACCTGGGGCTTGAGGCTTGGTCAAATTGAAAGGGCCATATAATGTCCCTATGGGGAGAGAGAGACTCTCAGAACATGCAGAGCTTGAGTCAGGAGGGACAGAGCATTTCATGGCTGCAGGCCTCGCTAGGAGATGCATTGAACTGTGCTTTGCTTTTGCACTGCTGGGACTTGTGGTTCTACATTGTCTGTGCAGCTTTCTGGACACTGGGATTCTGCAACCCTCTCTGCCCTGCTCTGCATCCTGTGTATTGGATTAACCCCATTGTGCCCAGACTTCTGCCCTGTGTGGGTTTAACCCTCTCTGCCCTGCTCTGCATCCTCTGTACTGGATTAACCCCGTTGTGCCCTGACCTCTGCCCTGCGTTGCACTCAACCCCCTCCGCCCTGCTCTGCATCCTGTGTATTGGATTAACCCTATTGTGCCCGGACCTCTGCCCTGCGTTGCACTCAACCCTCTCTGCCCTGCTCTGCATCCTGTGTATTGGATTAACCCTGTTGCGCCCGGACCTCTGCCCTGTGCTGGACTTAGCCCGATTCTGCCCGAAACCCTTGCCCGTGGACTCCAACCCTGCATTGCCCCGTCGCTCTGTCCTATTGAATCCTGTGGACTATCAGCCCCCTGTTGTCCCATATTGCCATCCTGAGAACCTTACTGTATTTCTGTGTCTTGTGTTGTTCTGTGGACTAGCTGTTCAATTGTCTGCACCCTGAAAAACTCCCCAATAAACACCTGCACGTCGGGTTCCATGTGATCTGTCTCCATGTGCTCTCTCTCTCTGCACTCCTAGTTCATCACAGTGTAGCTTACAGCTTCTCTCTATTTTCTACTTGTTTAAAAAATGTAGTACTGTTCACTTACAGGGAACTGTTAAACTTACCACATTACCATTGCTACATTTTTGCTACATTTTATATACTGAGATAACAATAAGCATATATGTCAATTTACAGTATTTATAAAGATAAAAAGAATAACAAAAATTACCATGAATGCCAGGGTATCCACAAAACAAAACAAAAATGATCCTAGAAACCTGGGAATTACAACCTACAGTTCAAGAAAGGCAGAGGTGCAGTAAGACTAATTAGCTAAACCATCACTTAGTAGTGCTGGAAGCCAACTCTTAGCCTGTTGCCAAAATCCAAGATATTGGTGCCTATAATAAATCAAGATGCCAACACTCAAGATCAGTTCCTGGAGCAGAGAAAGCACTGGTAAGTGGTCATATAAAACATGCTGCATTGGTGTTTTAAACCTATGGTTTTATTTTTACGTTAGGGAAAATATATTGCCTCATTTTATAATATAGATGCTTTAGACCTAGTTAAAATGTTGTGTGCTCCTATGATTTGTGTAAGAAAGCCTCAGCACACTTTATTTCCTGTGATTTCCAGACAGCTCGTACTTCTCTTTTAAGTATTGAACAGAAAATTGTTTACACAGATATTTTTATGGTTATTAAAAAGTATGTATTTTTTTGTTTTATCCAAAGCTGGATATACAGCTCAAAAATGACAGGCTAGTTATGTATCTCCATCTCCTTTCCCAGCTTTACTGCAAAAGGTATTAGTGAGAAAAATCAGTGATATAAAATAAAAAGAGGCAGCAGTAGGGTGTACATACTATTTTAGGAAGCAAATTGCTGTTTTCCCAGAGAATATGAGACTCTCCATGTAATGCAACAAATAACTCAGAAATCTATAAACACAGCTTTTTTGTTTTATATATGGTTTAACTCGGGTGTAGATCACCGAAGCTTCCACGTGGGAGATAAGAACAACGCAGATTGCACATTTATAGACTTTTCACTATATCTTCAAAGACATACTGCCGGTGTTTTTCCAATTAACATCCTGCCTAAACTTCCCACACACAACACTGGGCTATTATTTTAAATCTTGTCTTCTTGCTATTTATTTTCTTATGTTACAGATCTTTTTCCAATTATTGTGAAAGTCTTTACAACAAACTTTTTGATCAGTATAATGGGATTTCTCCAGTATAAAGCTCTAATCACTCTGACTGTGAAAGGAGGAACATGTAAGGTTGCTCTGACTCCTGCCAAGGGTCTCCTGAATGGCTCAGTACACGTGAGCAGTTAGGGCAGGGGACAGTGTGGCGTGGCTCAGATTTCAGTGTGGGATATGATCAACTCACTGCCTTTTATAAGGCTCTGATCATTCCGCCTGTGAAAGGAAAAACTTGTCAGGCTGCTCCAACCCCTGCCAAGTGCCATCCAAGGCTGACCATACATTATACAATTTTCTTGAGAATTGTGCTTTCGATTTTTCAAAAAACCATATAATATGGAAGTCAAGCCTAAACAATACTTTCAATAGTATCCAATTAGGCAGGCTCTTGCACTACATAGTTGAAGGTAAATCTAAAGGAAATTGGACAGAAAATTTTATAGTGTATGGCCAGCCTAAATGTCTCAGTACACATGTGAGCAGTTAGGGCAGGGAATAGTGTGGCCTGGATCAGATATCATGGTTTGGATATGGTCAAGCCACTGCCTTGTATCAATCATACTTTTCCGCCCACTGGCTTCCCTGTCAGGAGATCTATTTGATTGAATGTTTCCCCAGCATTATGGGCAGTAGATTCTATTTTCTATCCAAAAGCTGTGTACATCCATCCAAAAAATATTAGATACATCTTATGCATTTTTATGTGAAGGCTGTTTGTTCAGCAATGTTTTTTGTTTCATAAATATTTTATTGAAAAAATATTACATTGTACAGTATAAAGAGAACATAACAGAATACATGAACATCAAAAAATACCTGCAGGACCATGGTAAATCAGGGAGCATGCCTACATCAAAACCTTGCTGAGGAAATGATTTTCTGGAGGACACATAGGGCCTACAGTATAATATATGAACAGATGAGAGCATGTCCTCATTGAATTTGTCTCTTCACATGTTGTGAGCTCCCTTACGAATATGCTTCAGTTTATCAGACAAACGTTTAAAATGACAAAAGAGAAAAAGACAAGATAGGCCAAAAGGAGGGGAGGAACCTGGTCCCACCTACTTCCTCGACCTGCCCTTCCTTAGATTCCATTTGGGAGTATCTCCATGACGCTAACCTCCCTACCCTTACCCAAGAAGAACAGGAGTCACTTTCTCAACCCATCTCAGCGAAGAAATTTGCTGCGGCCATAGCCTCTACCCAAACAGGGAAAGCTCCTGGACCAGACAGCTTTTCTCTGCTTTATTATAAAACATTCTGTGATTGCTTGGTGCCTCATTTCCTGTCTGTTTAATGGTATTTTAGAAGGACATGCCATCTCTCAGGATATGTTATGGGCTGCCATCACAGTCATTCCGAAACCTGATAAGGACCCCCCGTTATGCTCCAGTTATAGGCCTTTCTCCCTTCTGAACTGTGACCTTAAAATCTTTACAAAAATGTTGGCTTCTCATCGCACCTGATCAAGTTGGCTTCATACCAACGCGAGAAGCGAGATAACATTCTCAGTACTTTTAATGTTATTGAGCATGCTAGGAGATCTAGCGTCCCTATTTTGTCCGCTGACGCTGAGAAGGTGTTCGATCGTGTGGACTGAAGCCATTACACCATGTTGGGATGCCCTCTCCCATTTTACGATGGGTCTCCACTTTATACACTAACACTAACTGCCACTGTTCGCATGAATGGTCTAGAATCTGACCCCTTCCCAATTTCTAACGGTACCAGACAGGGTTGCCCCCTGTCACCTTTACTATTTGTACTTTAGAACCTTTTCTCCGTCTTGCCAACTCCAACCCGAACAGTAACGGGGTTCGGGCAGGGGCGTTGCAACACAAAGTGGCGGCCTATGCTGATGACCTTTTGTTCTAAATTTCCAATCCGGTGACTTCACTGCCTTCTTTGTTACAAGAATTGAAACTGTATGGGGCTCTTTCCAAGTTTAAAGTTAATCTCCAAAAATCGGAAGTTTTGAATGTCTCCATATCAGAATCCACGCTTAGGAGCCTTCGTCCTTCATTCCCATCTAAATGGGCAAGCCATTCCCTAAAATACCTCGGGACAAACATACCTGCCAATTTATCCGATGTCTTCTTTTGGAATGTTCAATCTCTCTTGGTCAAATTGCAGGCAGAGCTTCTGAAATTGGATGGGCTGGCCATCTTCCGCTTTGTAATATTTTAAAGATGAATGCTATGCCCAGACTTCTTCTATACTTTCTGCAGATGTTACCAATCAAGATACCCCAGCGATTTTTTTGTGCTATTCGCTCTGCATTCACGGTGCTTTCTGTGGTGAGGGAAACGTCTACGTACTGGTCGGGCTCTGTTGCTGTGCCCCAAGCTCAAAGGGGGCATGGGCTTCCTGGATCTGGCCCTGTATTGCACTGCTGTTCACATGACATGGGTGGTTGATTGGTACAGACATGGGGATATGAAACTATGGGTGGGACTGGAGAGGGAGATGGCCCAAGCTCCACTAGCAGGGTTACCCTGGGCGGGCAAGATACACACTTCCTATTTAGCCTCACACCCGGGCATTAGCCCCACACTAGCAGAGATGGACAGATTTTTTCATTTATCATCCATATCTGGCTTTGCTTCACTGATGACACCAGTTATTGGACACCCAAGCTTTTCCCCGGGCCTCACAGACCCAAACATTTTAAGACAGACCTCAAAAGGTCTACTTTGTGCCACTCATTTCCTTTGTCCTCCCACATGAATTCCCGTTCAATCTGTATTTGGTGGACAGATGTCCATAACTGTAGACTATTGGACAGCCCTTCAGCTCTCCCATTTTTTAGGTTCTTTGCCTAGGCTGGAGCTTTTCCCTAGGCGGTTTCTCTCCTTCGAAGAACTGTGCTTCCAAGATGGCCCGACTCGTGGTACCCTGTCAACCTGCTATAAAATACTATTGAACCTCCATGCGTCTGCTGATCCCCTTTTCTTAGCGAAAAGGGAAAGGGACTTACAGATGAGTTTTATCATACCCCAGAAGGACCACATTCTCCTATTTGCACATAAGTCTTCCCTTTGCAGCAAATATCAAGATTCTTCATATAAACTCATTACCCGATGGTACAGAACCCCATCAGTCCGGGCCAAGCTTTTAAAAAAAAAAAGCATACAGGTGGCGCAAACACATAGTGCATTATTCAAGATTTATTTAAAATGTAAAAAAGGACAAAAAACATACTCAGAATCATAGCATGTATATTAAACCTGTAAGACCATGGAGATGGCCACATGAATGGCAGAGTGTCTGACTGATGGTGCAGTCAGCCTGCTGACACCTTTCATGGACTTATCCCTTTCCTCAGAGCTATATCTGATATAGCTTTATAGGCTAGCTGGTTCATCCCCCACCCCCTTTTTCTTTCTTTTTCTCTTCTACTATTCCTGTCCCTTTCTTTTCTCCTCTCCTCTTTTTCCCAGAACATCAGAAAATCTGGTATGCGCAGTCCCAGTTGAACTAATATAGCAGTCGACTTCCCTCTGCTCTGGCAATTTTATGGTGCTTCTGTAGTTATCCAGAGGGGGGCAACATGCAGTGTTTTATTTATATGGGGAGGTTTTTTTAATTCTGATTAAACCACTATTGTTACGATTCAGGCTAACGCCTCTCTATGTTGTTTCATTGTAACTGTTACATACTTCTAAATAAAAATTAAAAGAAAAAAAAGAAGGGGAGGTAGGGGAAAAGAGGGATGAAAAAAAACAATGAAATAGGATCCAGAACCAAACCAGAGGGATCACCTACTGAATACTCTCATCCTCTATCCCCCAAAAGTTTGGGAGGGGCGACGGAGGGGTTCCACCAAGTTCTGTTACAAAAATCCAGCAAATCTAGGGAGCAGTACAAATATTTTTTTATTTGTGACAGGGGAATCTACATAAAAATTTACAAATAAGATCTGTATTCGGCAGATGTCTTGAAATCCATCTAACAGGCCCAAGTGGTAGTAAAGCTAGGCATCCTATCTTGTGTAATGGGAATCAATTCCTCTATCTCCTCCATGTTATTGATTCTTTAGAACCATTCCCGCATCGTGGGAATATTGACAAGGTATAAATTGTTTAGCCGCATTACCATGCTTATTGACAGGGATTTATTATATTCTCTCTTGGATAGTGAAGAGTAGTGAAGCAGGCATTGCACCAGGGAAAAGTCCAATGTAAATGATGTAACTCTGGTAATAATCTAATGGATCTGAGTGCAGAATGGCTGTAAGTGTGTGCATGTCTACCATATATGGAACATTGACCCCTCTGCCTTTCCACATCACCAACAGATACAAGAAACTGATTGATAAAATTTATTTAGCAAAGAGGGGGTACAGAACCATCTAGTTAGAAACGTATACCAATTTTCCTGTACAGCCACGTTCTGCAAACCCTTGTGGATATATGTGTAAATGGTCCCCCAATCTTACTCAGAAAAATAAAAGTCCAAGTCTCTCGTCCGTGACTTACAAGCAGTAGTTGAGAATGCTGAGGATGTGTCTTGGAGAGATGAGTATAAGGTAGATATAACGTGTTGTTGAGGCCTTTTGTGAGTGCAAAGAGTTTCCAGAGATGTCAATGGTCTGGCCCAGCTTGTCCCAGGACCCCGGGTGGTAAAATAAAATGATGAATTTGGTGGTAGGACCATTGAGGAAGCTGAAATGTGGTTAATTTAGCATTGAAAGCATCCCTAGTAGTGATGGGCTGGATGTTCGAGTAGAGCGTAAGTTCAAATTGAACATTGGTAAGGTTGTTCTTCAGGCTTTTTACCCATGGTGCCCCCACAATGCACTGCGCTTTCACAGTGCATTGTGATTGGCCAAAGCCATGCACCTGACCAATCACAGCACATTTGGGCAGAGCTAGCGGTGATGTCACCCCTAGCTCCACCCAATTGTTTACATCTGACTAGCAAATATCAGAATTCAGTGTGTGATTAGGGGGTGCGAACTGGTCGGCAAGTCAGCATCATTGTGACAACACTGGATGCTGTGATTGACAATTGATTACGATGATAGAACCATTTTTTTCTTTTTTTTATAAAGGACTTGTTTTTGGTTCAATAAAAGGTTTTTTCAAAAGACTGGTCTCTTTATTTTTGACTCAATTTAACCCTTTAGTGAATGGGTAGGGGTACAAGTACCCCTTACTCATTCACAAGGGGGGGCAGCATCAGGGTGCCCCCTTATTTAAAGGGGCAACCTAAAGCTAGTGACCTCCCCTGCCCATAGACCCCCATAACCACCGTGCCAGGGTTGTGGATAAGAATCCCTTGTCCCCTTCGGCATGGGGGCACCATCCCAATGCCGAGAGCATATGGCCTAGTAAGCCGCGTGGGGATGCTCTTCTCCCCTCCATTCTTGCCTTGCCAGGCCTGTGCTCAGATCGAGGGTCTGGTAGGAATTTAGGGGGCCCTGAGCCTTCTTCCCCTTAAAAGTCCTATCAGACCTAAAGGTCCTGGTAAGGCTTTCAGGTGGAAACCCATGCACTTCCACCCCCCCCCCCCCATTTTTGTAAGTTTGGACTCCCACACACTTTAAAAAAAAAATTGTAGGGTCCCTCCTAAACTTCCTACCAGACCTAAAGGGTTTGGTATGGATTATAGGAGAAACCCCACGCTGTTGTTTTTTTTTTTTATTATTATTATTATTATTATTATTATTAAAAATGTAATTTAAAAAAAAAATGTCAGGCCTGCTGCAGCAGGTTCTATGCGCAACTTTTCAGGGAGTTAAAGGGGACCCCCCCAGTTATGATATTTAAAGGAATTCTTGTTTTTACTTTAAGCAGTGAAAAATTACTGCCCCTTTAAAAATTTGACCTTTTTGAATTTTTTTTTCACTGATTCGTGTCCCTCAGGGAAGTACCCAAGTCTCCATACCCCTTTTATGGCCAATAACTTGAATATAAGCTTTCAAAATGGGCACTTTTGAATTTAAAAGTTCAAACTCCATCTTCCGAGACATACACACGCCGGCTGGCTTCTTCCATCTACAGTCTCCCCCAGCACGGACCACAGCATACCCAGCGAGGACTTGGACATCATTTGATACTCCATTATACCAACAAGCTTCCTTTACACTTTTACCATGTGAGTGTTTTTACATTGTTCCTGAATAAATGTCCTTTATACTGCACTTAGAGGCGCTTTTCTTCTTCTTTTGTGTCTTCACCCAGAGCCTGCTACAGCCTCAAGCGCTTGCACTAGTGCTATATGGACTCACTTATATTGGACTTTATCATGTAGTTTTTCCTTTGTTTCTTGGCATTAGGATTTGGGGAATTTGTCTTTCACAAGCCTCTCAGCCTGGGATGAAGCCCTCTTGATTCCAAGAGATCCAAGAAGGTAGGAAAGGCAATAGGCAGTTAGCCAATATTTTTGCATAGAGCTTCACATCCAAATTCAGGAGTGAAATAGGGCAGTAATTGGTGACCAGAGTGTCATCCTTCCCATCCTTAGGTAGCACAACAATGTGTGCCTCCAAAAGATGGGGAGCAGGGGGAGGAAAAGCTGCCAAAGAGCAAAAGAAATCTAGAAAATGGGGCTTCAAAATATCCAAAAAGGTCCTATAGTATTGACGAGTCAAGACATTTGGGTCAGGACTTTTATCAGACTTCATTTCTTTTAGGGCTCTGTCTAAGAGTCTTCTCTGTCTTCTCCAGTGATATTGTTAGGGATCCGGGTATGACCAGAAATGTGTGGACTGACACAGGGAAACACAGGCTCCAGGTATAGTATAAACAATACAATTTATTAAAGACTAAACAATACATAAACGCAGTGCACGACTAAACATAAACACAGTGCAACCAAACCTCCAACAGATAACAATAAGAACAATACTCAACGTAGTCGGGCAGGCCGGGTCGGTAGCAAACGGGCAGGCAAGGTACAAGGAGCAGGCGGAAGTGTAGTCAGAAATAGCCGAGGTCAGGACAGGCAGAGTTCATGCAGAGTCAGGATTAAAGCAGAATCAGGATCAGGCAGGAAGCAGACAGAATGCAGGTACAGGGGCTCATGGGAAACATACACCAAAGCTCTGATCACAGGCCTGGCCATTCCTTAAATACACCTGCTGTAATCAGCCTCAGGTGATGGCTCATTGCAGGAGTGAGCCTCTGGTTGCTGAGAGCACCCGCTGGCCAGCCCTGGTATTGCAGCCCACAAGGCAGGTGAGTCCCACCACCACTGGCAAGTCCATTCCTGACAGATATGGACTTCAAGTTTCAAAGCATTCGCATAACGGATTGGGGCGGGGCTATATTTTTGTAGGAACTCTGCGATGCGATGCTTCCTGCAAGAGGAATACAGAGAGGTGGCCAAGAAGTGTCAGGGCATATCAGAAAGATTGTATAAGGATTTATAGAACTCTTCAAATTGCTTAGCTATGGCATTATTTGAGCAGTGTTTGCCTCCCAAGGCATCTCTAATGTAGTGGACTGATGATTTGCCCTTCTTAGCTTGAAGTGCTCTAGCTAATAACTGGACGCATTTATTACACTGTTCATAAAATATGTTTTGGTCCAATACAAGTTCTTGCCCATCTCCTCCAAAAGGTGTTGTCTGGCCTCCGTTAGCACCTGGAGGGTAGCCAACGAGGCAGACAACGATAGGAATTCCCCCTAATCGTGCACTTGTGGGCCTCCCACTGGATCAAGGAATTAACATCTGGAGTATTGTTGAAAGTGAAAAAATCCTGCAGGGCCACCCTAAATTTGTCAATGTTGGCCTTGTCTTTGAGTAGGGAGGGGATAAGTCTCCAAATGATAGTTCTAGAAGGCAGTTCGGGAAGAAGCGTTATAGAATGATAATTCAACAGAACCATAGGTTCTGTGGTGGCCGAGCTGAGAAAAAGGAGGTCATCTTGAGACAAGAGTAGGTAGTCAAGTCTGGAGTACTTTGCATGAGGCGCCGAGAAGAAGGTGTAGTCTTTATATTTAGGATGTAATATTTGCCACAAATCGTGGTCTAAGTTTCTGAACCTGTAGAATAATCTGGTGCAAAGCTTCGATAGGACAATGTGAATGTGCCCGTCGAGGAATCCATGAGAGGTTGCAGGGGAACATTGAGGTTTCCTCTCAAGTTTAATATATCTGTCATAAATTCAGCTAGATCTATGCCAAAACGGCAGAAAAATTATACTTGGCCACTATTAGGGCTGTAAATGTTTTTAATGGTGAGAGGGTGGGACCAAATATAGCCTTTTAAGAATATAAAATGGCCCTCAGGGTCTATTTTGGTTTCTGTGAGCTGAAATGCCGTATGCTTTAAAAATAGAACCAAAACACCCTTGGTTTTAGGTTTGGCAAATGTAGCATGAAATGCAGTAGGGAAATTTGTTTGTTAATACACCGTGTTCCAAATTATTATGCAAATGATATTTTTCTCATTTACCTAAATAATTGATGTAAATAACAGTCAGCATAATTCTCATGTTATCAGCTAATAGGAGTGAAATTCACATTTTATTGAACAAACCTCCTAATGATAACAGTATTTTTTTTAAACATAAAAAACTTACAATGCACTGTTCCAAATTATTACGCACAATAAGTTTCAAAACAGTTTATAGGTTGTAAAGAACTGAAAATTGTCATTTGTTGTGTTTGCAGCATATTTACTGAAATCAAAAGCTATTTCAATCAAACTTTTAACAACATTTTAACTTTTTAAACATTTTACCAGGTCACGTTACATTTCAACATAGGACCCCTTATTTGATAGCAGCTTCACAAGTCTTGCATCCATTGAACTTGTGAGTTTTTGGACAGTTTCTGCTTGAATTTGTTTGCAAGATGTCAGAATAGCCTCCCAGAGCTGCTGTTTGAATGTAAACTGCCTCCCATCCTCATAGATCTTTTGCTTGAGGATGCTCCAAAGGTTCTCAATAGGATTGAGGTCAGGGGAGGATGGAGGCCACACCATGACTTTCTCTCCTTTTATACCCATAACAGCCATTGATGTAGAGGTATTATTTGCAGCATGAGATGGTGCATTGTCATGCATGAAGATGATTTTATTACGGAAAGCATAGTTCTTCCTTCTGTACCAGGGAAGAATGTGGTCAGTCATAAACTCCACATACTTTGCAGAGGTCATCTTTACAGCTTCGGGGCCCCTAAAGGGGCTGACCAGCTCTGTTCCCATGATTTCGGCCCAAAACATGACTCCACCACCGCCTTGCTGATGTCGCAGCCTTGTTGGAACAAGGTGGCCGTCCACCAACCATCCACTACTCTATCAATCTGGACTATCCAGGGTTGCACGGCACTCATCAGTGAACAGGACTGTTTGAAAATTAGTCTTCATGTATTTTTCTGCCCAATGCAGCGTTTCTGCTTGTGATCATTGGTTAGTGGTGGCCGAATAGAAGGTTTATGCACAGTTACAAGACTCTGGAGGACTCTACACCTTGATGTCCGTGGGACTCCAGAGGCACCAGCAGCTTCAAATATCTGTTTGCTGCTATGTAATGGTATTTTGGCAGCTGCTCTCTTGATCGGATGCATGGATCTGGCAGAAATCTTCCTCAATGTGCCTTTATCTGCACGAACCCGTCTGTGCTCTGAATCAGCCACAAATCTCTTAATAGTGCGATGATCCCGCTTACGTTTTCGTGAAATATCTAATGTTTTCATACCTCGTCCAAGGCATTGAACTATTTCACTCTTTTCGGCAGCAGAGAGATCCATTTTCTTCCCCATATTGCTTGAAAATGGTGCTCTGCTTAATAATGTGGAACACCCTCCTTTAGTAGTTTTTCCTTAAATTGGGCTCACCGGCCAATCTAATTATCACAGGTGTTCGAGATTGTTTTCAGAGATCAAAAGAGCCCTGAGACACAATGCCATCCATGAGTTAAACTGAAAATCAAAATATTTAATCTTTGTGACACTTAATTAGAATTTGCATAATAATTTGGAACACGGTGTAATCCTGGGTATATGAACAGTCTTAAAATGTGCTTCCTGAATGAGAACGATATGTGCCTTAAGTCTGTGGAATCCCATCAGGAATTGTGATCATTTCTCAGGAATAGCATTTATTAAAACAAATTTAAGAGACGTGGGTAAGGCCGCATGAGTTTGGTGAGGCATGGTGGAAGTGCTGGGATACTATATAGAGAGGAGTGACCCAAAAGAAAAAAAGAGGGTGGGAGGAGAAGGGGAAAAGAAGGAAGGGAAGGGGACAAGAAGGGAAGAAAGAGAAGAGGGGAAGAATGTAAGGGTGGAGCAAAATAAAAGTCAAAGGCAAGAGGGCTTAGAGTAAGAGGGGTACAGCTGGGGCTCTGGAGGTGCGAGCCAACAGGCTGCCTTGCCTGTGATGTAAAAGGGAAAAAAGGAAAAGTCAGCTAGACTTCAGAGAGTCTGCTGTGTGGATGCGAGGTAAAGCGGATCAAGAGAGCACACAACTCCTGCATGCTAGGAGGCATAAGTACATATATTGTGAATGAGATGCATATAACCTAAGGGAGAGAACCTGGGGGAACTAATAAATGGGTTATCTAAATCCAGGGGTGGGCAACTGTGGCCCTCCAGCTGTTGTAGAACTAAGTCCAATGAGGCATTGCAAAACTGACAGTTACAAGCATGACTCCCAAAGGCAGAGGCATGATGGGACTTGTAGTTCACCAACAGCTGGAGGGCCATAGTTGCCCACCCCTGCCATAAGCCAATGTTGTCAGCATTTTGCGGAGGTGCATCCCAATAAAGGAACCAACATGATGTATAGAATGGTTGGTAACTGGTAGGTGTCCAAGGCTTTATGGTGGACTGCTACCCTATGTGTTATGTGCCCATGCACTGTGATAGGGCAAACCAACACAAAGGATAAGATACTAATAGAGGGAGGAGTATAGGTCCTGAATGGGAATGCGCCCCCACGTTCTCTTAGTCCTACCTATTTGCACTGGAGACAAGATATCAGGAACAGCAACGTTAAACAGTCATTATATTCACAGAGAAAAAGTATTTAAACTAGCATAATAACTCAAGTGTAAAGGGCAACGCCCGCTTTCAAGAAGACAAACTGAAGGCCCGATGCAACCTTTTAACCATGGTAAAATGTTACCAGGTATAGGTACTGCACATTGTGAGGCATGTAGAGGTAGTGATTGTAAGCAGAGCGCTACTGCAAGGATGTAGTATGCACTCTGCCCACAATGTCAATGGACCCCCTCTGTTAGCATGAGACTTCAATGATAAACATTTGTGTTGAACCATGAAATAGGAAGCAAGTAAGTTTGTTAATAGATAAGGCATTATCTGTTATGTCTTTCAGGATTAAATAGAGCCCAACAGGCAGGTAAAGATCAGGATGGAACATCATCAGATTCTGACTGAGAGTGGCTAATAATGAGGTGGGTGCTAAAATTTAGGCATGAATCAGAGCACAATATGAATAAAGAGATGTGAGCTCCCCAGAACAATATCTCCAATGCCCCATGAAAATCATAGTAGAAGGTCAGTAGCGCAAGATAACCTACAAGTAAGCAGAACAACAATAAAGCAGATTAGCAAGGTTCCATGGTTTGGGCACAGTAGTCATTGTGTCATGGTGTCATGAAGCAACCATCTTGAAATGAGTAATAATGGGCACCCCATGGGAAGTAGGTGACATAGACTGATATGCGTGCCAGCTGAGAGAAGTCTAGAAGGGACCTGAATGGGATCAGGGTATAATCTCGCAGCCCACAGAGACTCATGGGTGGTGGGGCCAAAGGAAGAATGCTTACAAGGCTTGTGACCTGGGAGTTCTGGAACATGGCTTCTCATTCCTGGAGATGTTGAAGGAGTAGGAGACAAGGCCTCAGATGGCGTCGGTGGGTAGTCTAATGAACCAGGCAGGTCTGAAGACAAGGTGAAGAGTTCTTTCCTGATTCTGGACCATGAAACAAAAATGTAGGTGTCTCGGCATCCTGGAGGTAGGCAGGACCAAGTTCAGGTGACAGCAGGTTTGTAAAATATGATGAGAGAAAAAAAAAAGAAAGTGATTCTTGTTTAAAGAAGCTCGATCTGAAGTGGGGCATTCTCTGTCATGGAGGAGAGATCAGCAACTTAATCTGCTAAATATGCACGATATCTAGATGAGGAGATGCTAGAACATCCCAGGTCAGCTGCTCGATGGCGGGAGCGATCTGGGGTGGAGGCAGGTTGGGACTGATGTCTCCAGTTATGGTGGCACTGAGTTCTTGGGGTATTGTTGGTGACTACTGGCCAGGGGTCCAAGGAGTAGAAGGAGCTGTACCATTCTGGCAGATCCACAAGAGGGAGGTCCAGGGCTTCATAAAAGGGTTGAATCTTCAGGTACTCACAGGGATGCTGATCGGTCCTAAGAAGAAACCAGTAGGCAAAAGGGAAAGCGCCATATGTACATGATCTTGCAAGTCTTGGAACAGTTCATTGAAGCACATTTGGTCTTTTTCCTTCGCCTTGTGCAGGATGGCTTCTTTAAGGGGGAAAATTACCAGACAATAGATCACATCTCTAAGTGGGTTATTCGCTCACCTACATAATCTGAGAGCTCGGTGCACACATTCAAATTTAACCGGTGTGTCAGCAGTTCTCTCCATAATGTCATTAAAGATAGCAGAAATAGCTGATTCCAGGGCCTGGGATTCCACTGTCTCAGGGAGGCAACAGACCCTAATAGTGTGGCTTTTCCCCCGGTTGTCTAGATCTTTGAGGTGTCTATGTATCTCCACATGTGAGTCAGAGGTGCACTACAGTTGTTTAATGGCTGCGCTATGCAGTGTGGTGGTTTTCTCATTTTCTCCTAATCTCACTGCCACAGCCTACATGTTGGTTTGGAGCTCCGCTATGGCTGCAGATAAAGTGGACTTTATATCTGCAGCCACTGTTAGCAGGTCTGAGAGTTTAGGAAGGAGAGATAAGGGTCCCCCTGCTCATTCACACACTCCAGCCACTGGCTCTGATTTACTACTTGGAGCATGTTGTAGAGGAAATTGAGAGCACATGTTGCTCCGAGTGCTGGGTCCGGAACAAGGCAGTAAGGTTGCCACTCAGCTGAGTACTTGGTGCCCGACTTATAGGTGTTCTGACCACTCTTCACCATGCTGGTAGGTGTGCAGGGAACCCATAATGATAAAAGAAGAAGCCTCATGAAGCAGGAGCTACTGAGCAGCCATCTTGGACCGGATCTAAACACCATGTCAACAAATGTTTTTTTTTAATGAAAAATCTTTATAACAAATATTTTTAAAGATCCTACACAGGTACTAGAATTGATGTGTTTGACTCTGTACCTGTTAATGATGTTCTGATCCTCTAAAACAGTGGTATTGAATCAAAATTCACAGAGGTCCAGTCAGTATTACTTTTTTTCCAGCAGAGGTCCAAATCACATGTTTGATTCTTAATGGCACCTTTGTGCACTGGCCAACGTGGTGTGTTTTTGATAACGCCAAAATGCATGTGGCTCGGTACAGTGCAATTTAAAATAAGGATCAGGGACTTATTTCTCTGCGTTTCTGCATATAAGGCAGCCCACTGAAATTAATGGGCTACCTACATGCAGAATGCAGGATGCCATGATGTGAACCTACCCTCAGATCCTTCGCATCACAATCCTGTTATTACATCAGTGTTCTCAGTCCCTCTGCACATCACAACCACCCTCCCTTATATCACAGCCCCCCTTCACATAAAGATCCCCCTTATATCACATTCCTTCACTTCACATCAGTCCCCCTTCACAGCAGTGTTCTCAACCCCCTTCACATCACCCCCCTTCACATTACAGTGCTCAGCTGTAAGAGAATTCTCATGAGACGGCTGGCGAATAGACGTGCGCATGCACACAGAAATGCATGATCACGCACGTGCACGCGCACATGCACACGCACGGCAGACGGACTATTTAAAAGGTGCCTCTGGCTATGCTGAGTGCTGTCTGGTCTTCATCTGATCCCCGTTTCCTGCTCGTTCCTGTGTGATTTCCTTGTTCCTGACCTGACTCTGATTACTTTCCTGCTTGATACTGGTTCCTGACTTCGGCTATGCTCCTGACTTTGGCTTGCCTATGATTTGGTACCTCGCTGTCCGCCCGTTGATGAACCTGCCTATTCCTTTGACACTGCTCCTGTCTCCCTTCCCTGCTTCCTGCCTTGCTCTGGTGCACACCTGGCGATCTACCATACCAGCTCTGCATATCACTACTGTGCCTGAATCGGAGGTTCATCAGTCTTCCAAAGTTTCCAACTGCAAGAGCTGCAAACAACATCTGCTGGCGCTCTTGTCCTCCTGGTCCCTAGACACCCTCTGTTCCACTTCCAGTGGGGTCAGGGCTAGTGACACAAGTGAGGCCGACCTCGTCATTTCAGTCTCCAATCAGGTATGTGACATCAGCTTTCCTTCACATTCCTGTCCTTGGCCCCCCTTCATATCACCCCCTCCACAGTTCTGTCCTTGGGCCCCCTTCATATCACTCCCCCTTCACATTCCTGTCCTTGGGCCCCTTTCATGTCATCCCCCCTTCACATTCCTGTCCTCACACCCTTATAGCATCATCTTCAAAGTGCAGTCTGCAGCCCCTTGCATATCACCCCCATTCATATTCCTGTCCTTTCCCCCTTTATATCACCCCCCCTGCTTTACATTGCAGACCCCCCTGGATCCCATCATATCACCCCCACTTCACATTGCAGTCTCTCTGCCCCCCATCCTTCATAGCAGGGACATACTGTAGCCCTCTTCCCTGTCCTACCTTACACAGGGTAGGAGGCATGGCAGATTTAGAGCTGACATCGGGAGGCAGGAAAGTTCTGGATGGAGGGGCAGAGTTGCACAACTTTCTTTTTACTAGCTTGTGATTGGTTGCTAGAACCACTCTGCATCTTAGCAACCAATCAGTTAACTGGGACAACTCCTTTCTTCCTTCCAACATTGTGCTGCCTCCCGATGTCATCTCTGCGAAGATGGCAACACTAGCAGTGGCTGAGAGGAAGAACCAGTGGCTCCTAAATGGCGCAACCACAGTGGGTCCGGATGGGATAGTAATTTGATCTGGATTCGGACCGCAGTCCTCCATTTAGGGATGCCTGCTTTAAAGTAATTGGATACCTAATGGATCAGCAATCTATAGAGGTATTTCTTAGAAACATTGTTATTAATAATAAGTTATATTTAGAAACCTAGATTAAACCTCTTTTCCACTAGGCAAAAATTATGATGCCAATTTATTGATGCTCTATCTTTTTATGTCTTCATCTAACAAAGACACAAAAAATTATGGAAATTAAAATCATTCTTGCTTATGATTGGATACATCAAAAGTGCTACTGCAGGTAACTGTTTCTAATGGGTCCATCAAGAATTAAATATGGTTTCAGTCTGTATTTCTATTCCATCCTGTACAACTCCACATTATTCCTGTGCTCACATGGCTTTAATTTATTGGAAAGCACGCTGCTTACTTTTAATTACACAAATGTAACATCATACAGGCTCATAATATAGAAATAGTTTTTGCACTACAATCTGCATCTACAATTTCAGTACAATTTATTTCAAAAGATATTTTAGCCAAGTTTGAATTCAAAATTTAAATCCACGATGATTACAAAACTGAATTATTCAGGGGAACATAATAATACAGGCAGGATCATTAATAGCATGGAAAAATCATATAAAAACGAATTTATACAAGGCATATTTTCTTCCAAATCCCATTTTAATTAATAATTTGTTTTCTGAAACTAAAAGAAGATTAATTAATAGCAGGGCATGGTTCAAAAGTGCTGAAGCTTAAGCTAAATACTTCATACATTAAACCTAGTTTGTTGAGCTTTGCATAGAGTTAGTGAAAACATTTACTACATTAAAATAATTTACTATGTAGCTAATATTCTAACCTTTATAACTACTTCTCAGTCATCTGAATCAAAGATGCTAATTAAAATAAACAGTTGATGGTGAATTTAAAAAAATAAATACTCATTAATGTTTCACTTTTCTTTTTTATTTATGCTAAATTAATGCTTATATAATGTATGGGATTACATAAAATGAAATCTATGCAAGGGCATCATAGGCACATGTGGGATTTTTTCATGTCTTTAGGATATCTTCTCTAAATTATTTATCTATGTACTTTTAGGTAAAATAATTTCGGTGTATAGACTATATGGAAGTGCATAATCTAGAAGTATATTTTTTCCTGTATTGCAATTTATAAGAAACTGCATCTGGTATATCATGGTTTTGTATATTGTTCATGTAGTCAGTGGCCCTCTAAATGCACTCTGATCCTTTAATGTCTTCAACAGGCCGTTGCATACCTTGTGCTCTTCTACTGCTTTATGAGTCTTATTAAATCATGTGACTGCAGGAAGCCATTTACCTTTGTGCTTGAATTGTGAGTATCGATCACCATCTGCAATATATTTTGTCAAGCACATATAACAGCTACATAAAGCTTGCTCTGCTTTTCTGTCCCTTTTTTTCTACTTGCTGAGAAGCAAAAAAAAAAAGTAGTAACTGTGAGTCACAGACATTATTACTCGTGCCTGATCTTGTGTTTTAGCTTTCTGCAGAGCTGACTATTCCCTGTTATTACATAGTATTACTGTCTGTAAGCTACCGATAGGGACTGACACTATTATAAACACAATAGACATATGGAAAAATTGCTACCTTTGGCCCCCTGATTGAAGATCACTGGAGAGGTGGTGAGGGGAAAATAGAAGAAAAAGATCATTTCAGACCAATGGATGTTTAAGGACTCTTGACAGGCTAAAATAGAGTAGAGACATTGTTGTACAAGGTTCGCAAGGAACATTGCCTGAAAGAAAGATGGAGGCTATCATGGCTAGCTTCTCACTCCGACTGTCTAGCTGACCTAGTGATTTCAATAAGTCACAGATGCAGAAAAGGTATGCTAGGACATCTAAATTTACATCCCAAAGTAGAAAGAAAGTACTATAGTCAATAGGTTAAAGGTTAGGCTATTTAAAAAAAAATAACAAACATGTCACACTATTTTCCTGCTCTGTGCAATGGATTTGCACAGAGGAGCCCCACACATCTTCTTCTTTGGTCCTCAGCTGGTGCTTCTGGTTCCTCCCTTTTAAACAGTGCCCCCAATAGCAAGCCGCTTGCTATGGTGCACTGATGCATGCTCTCTTCAGAGCCCCGCTCCATGAGTCCAAAGGACACATAGAGCCATGGATCGGCCCCGCCCCCCACTCTCCTCATTGGCTCACTGGCTGTGATTGACAGCAGTGGGAGCCAGTGGCTCCCACTACTGTCTCAGCCAATGAGGAGGGGGAGACCAAGGACAGCCGAGGCTCTTGTGCACATCGCTTGATCAATAGGGGGCTCAGATTGGGGGGGCTGAAGGACTGCTGCACACAGAAGGTTTTTAATCTTCATGGGTAGAATGCATGAAGGTAAAAAACCTTCAGCTTTTACAACCATTTTAACACACCCAAAAAACAGGAGAGAACAATCTCTGGAAATATTTACTTTAATAATTAATGGTATCTTAAAACCTTAACAAAAGCATGGGCTTTAATGCCCACACGCCTCATATATGCATCTGTGGGCGGCCAATATTTATGTGCTGGGGGTATGCTCACTGCTCACTCTCAGCACAATGACATAGCTGTAGATGATAGTTCCTGGTCCTGGCTACAGATCGGCAGCCGATGGAATTGACTTTTGATTATGTGACCACCATAACAGTGTTTACGTGATCACCGATCCTTCCTGCCCCCCATTCTGAACTATTTAAAGGGATGCAGACCAAGCAGGAAAAGGTTAAGGACAAAAGTTCCCTAAACAGTAATTTAACTCTGGAAACTGTGCCAGTAGTGCCTATAACCTTATAGCAGATATTTTCCCCATTATTAACTAACCATTTCTAGTTCTGCACTGTGTCTCTGTGTGGGTTAGCCATTTTGGTCAAGGCAAGGCTGTTCTTCCTTATGTAGTGTCTAGCAATGAGAACAGCGAGCAAGCTCAGTAAAGACATTTCCAAAGCTCATTCCAAATCTCCTAACACTAACAGTCAGAGACAACAGTGCCTTAGATCTCATTGTTGATATGAGGTTATCAAAACAGGAGGGAAACTTCTGCCCATACCAGGGGCGGGCTGACAACTCATGGGGTCCCCGGGCAATAGGGGATCATGGGGCCCCTGTGTCCTTGCCCAAACTCAAAAAATCTTATGAAAAAGGTACTAGAGGCATCTCATAGGACCCCCTACTGACCCCAGGCCCTCGGGCATTGCCCAAGTTTCCAAATGGTCAGTCCGCCCCTGGCCCATACTATCTGTCAGAGGGAGGAGGGTCGGCGGGCTCGGCTGCAGCTACTAGAACATGTTACATGTTCCACCCTAAAAATGGGTGGAACATGTAACATGGGTAGCACAGTAGCTAAATAGTTAGCACTTCCACTTGGCAGTACTAGGGTTGCTGGTTCAAATCCCAACCACGGCACCACCTGCCTGAAGTTTACATGTTCTCCCTGTGACTGCGTGGGTTTCCTCCGGGTACTTCGGTTTCTCCCCACACTCCAAGGACATGCTGGTAGGTTAATTGGCTCCTGTCTAAATTGGCCCTGGTATGTGTATGTATGAATGTGAGTTAGAGACCTTAGATTGTATGCCCCTTGAGGGTTAGGGTCTGATGTAAATGTACAATATATATGTATGCAAAAGTGTTGCGTAAATCAACAGCGCTATAAAAGTACCTGAAATAAATAAATAAATGATTTATGATTGTTCCTTATCTCACAACTACTGTGACCTGTCTACAAGAATATAACAGACTGCTTGCTTCCAGCTGCTTTTGTTGTAAACACAAACCAGACTCTGAACAGAAGGAAGAAGCAGGTAGTCCAGATGTCAGGATCTAGGTGCTAGCATTGAGAGGTTAAAATACAAGAGCGATGAAGAGCTTTTTAATTTAACCTGTGTTAAATTAATTATAGCGTTCCTCTTCATACAATAGCAGGTGCCCTTTTCTGCAAATATGTTTCTCTCCCTGTTATTAATCTGTTGTTTTTTTTTTGTAATGTTATCTCTTGAATACATAAAACATTGACTAGCTAGTTAACCGCTTGCTGTCCGCCCTATAGCAGAAGTAATGCTACAGGGAGTCACTTGTGTGCAAAATCTCGTATATATACAGGATTTTGAATTTCCGGGTAGGGGGTGCGCGCACCCTACCCGCGCCACCATTCACGGCCAGGACTGTCAATCACCGGGTCCCGTCTGGTGATTACTTGCCAGTGCCCAGTGATTGCCGAGCATTTCCGAAGGGGGGGAGAACTGTTTGTAAACAAAACACTTCTCTCCCCTGTCAGCTCCTGCACACTGCTTTGCATGGCTGCTTACAGTGAAGCACTAACACAGGACACAGTGTAAAACAGCACACAGTTAACCCTTTGGTCCCCCCACATGTTAACCCCTTCCTGCCCAGTGCCATTAGTACAGTGTCAGTGCTTTTTATTAGTACTGATCACTGTATTGGTGTCACTGGGGATGTCAGTAACACAAAGTCAGTTCCTCCCAGTGTAAGAATGCCTGCCACAGTCCCACAGTCCCGCTATAAGTCTCTGATCGCCGCCATTACTAGTAAAAATATAATGCTATTAATTTCAGATAAACCAATTAATTTACACGTATTCAGATTTTTTTGGGCAAAGACGTAGCAGAATACATTTTGGCCTAAATTTATGACAAAGTTTGATTTTTTTTAATTTTATTACTAGACGTGTTTAATAGCAAAAAGTTAAAATATAGTTTTTTTTCTGAAAATTGTTGGCTTATTTTTTTTATAGCGCAAAAAATATAAAACAGGCGATCAAATACCGCCAAAAGAAAGCTCTATTAGTGAGGAAAAAAGGATGTAAATTTCATTTGGGTACAGCATTGCATGACAATTGTCAGTTAAAGTAACCCAGCGCCGTAACTCAAAAAATGGCCTGGTCAGGAAGGGGGGTAAATCCTCTGGAGGGCAAGTGGTTAAAGCATATTTCCTTTAAACAATCTACTTCTAAAAAAGGCTGGTTGTCTAGCTATTATACTAATCCAAAGATCTTGACACTTTCTGAATTATTGACTGGCAGCAGGTGTGCCAGGAGTTCTGAATCCATTGGATGTGTGTTCTTTCTAGGTAAATGATTTACAAAAGATTTGAGCCAGAGACAGGCAGATAATTTGAAGCCTGTATATTTTCATAGCATAAATTTCAATTAAAATATTAGATGTAATAATGACATCAACCACTTAATGGATGCAGACATAAGCAACTGCAAAATTAGCCATTTCATTTATTCTCATTTTTTAGCTTTTAGTATAAGGGAATTGTTAGATCCTTGCTTGTCAATTTTACAAAAAAAATATATATATTAGTTACTCACAAGTACAAGATGCAATCCTGCTAGGCTGATATTAAGAACCTATTGCTAAATCAGCAAGCCTGCACTCCTATGTGATTCACACAATACTGAAAGATGCTATACTTCAGTGAGTGCAGGGCTTTATCCACTTGCCTAACTAAATATAAATAATCCTATTATACATATATGTACATAGTCATAAATATTCAAATGAAAACCTTCATCTGGAGTAAAGTGCTAAGTGCCAGTGAAACTATTAATGCCAGTGCCAGTGAGAACTTAAATGCAATCTCCTAAAGAAAATCCCAGTAAGAAACTTACAGTAAAAACTTACATCATGTACATTTACTCTGATGAAGTCCTTTAGCCACTTCAGCCCCAGAAGGTTTTTCCCCGTTCCTGACTAGGCCATTTTTTGCTATTCGGAACTGATATATTTCAACTGGTAATTGTGTGGTCACGCAACGCTGTACCCAAATGAAATGTATGTCCTTTTATGTCCTTCTTTCCCCACAAATAGAGCTTTCTTTTGGTGGTATTTGATCATCACTGGATTTTTTATTTTAGTGTTTTAAACGAAAAAAGACCGGAAAATTTTCTATGTTCTTTTATAAAAGATATCCAATAAATTCACATTTAGTCATACATTTATGACAAAATGTATCTTGCTATATGTCTTTGGTAAGAAAAATCCCAATACATGTATATTATTTAGTTTGTGTGAAAATGATAGCATCTACAAACTATCGTATAAATATTGGAATTTACGCAACTTTTACATTTCTTTAGGTGCTAAAATGTCAAGGCAGTACAAAAAAAACCTCAAATTCTCCTGTTTTGGAAAGTAGACACCCCAAGGAATTTTCTGAGAGGCATGTTGAGTCCATGGAAGATTCTATTTTTTGCCAAACATTTTTGGAATATGACAATTTTTTTTTACACAAAGCTATCACCTAAATAATACATTGAAAACAAAATAACAGCGCTAATAATACATGTAAAAGTCAATAAAGATCAAATACTTATGTTATAGTGAATTTTCATAAAGTAAATTTCATACAGTGAAATAAAAGTGAAAGAAACAAATAAATAATAATATAATTGAAAAGTTAAAGTGTCCATGTGAAACATAAATTACAAATTCATATTGCAATTAGAGTCCTTTCTTCTCCAAAATTAAGTATACATAAAGTGCTAAGTGTGATCTATGTTGCAATGATGCACCATGATGTGAAAAAACTCCACCACCTCAACATCACCACCTCCACATATAGATTTAAGGGCCTCTTACCAAACCAGAAAGACCATAATATTATAAATGGTCATAAAGTGCTCAGCTCGAAGATGTGCAATCACAACCTCACCATAGCAGGCCAGTAGCCCTAATAGATGATACTGCTGAATAGACGGACCATTATAGAAAGAAAGTAATGGCTTTCTGCACCCAAATAGTGCTCCACCACAGTGGATCAATGGCTGTGATATCAAAAAATAATAAACAAAGAAAACGCATACATAGTGAAGTATGCTCAGAAAAAGCTCTTTATTCCTTAAAATCAAAGATCACATCCAAAAAAGTAAGATGCAAGATAAAAAGCACTGTGCTTACATAAACAACGGAATGGCAAGCTGATGGCTCCAGCATGGGAAGACACTCAACTCGGCCAGCAACACACAGACCGATGTAGCAACGCATCACGCATACAAGCCATGCCCTACATGTTTTGTCATACAGATGTCTTCCAAGGGATTCGGCTGTATGGCGCTAATCACATACTCCAGGATTTTATTATCATCTGCCTACCATCAGCTATAACTCCATCTAGTGATTACATATTAACCCCTTCACGCCTAAGGGTAAAACAAATCTAAGAGCCTAAACACAATTTTGCAACATTAAAACCGTACATATCATCACAACTACTTTGTACATCCAAGTGCTTTATACCTTCTTTTTTTTTAGGAAAAATTGGTGGTAAATGGTAATGGATATCTTCTGATTTTTTTTTTTATTATTAAAAGAAAACTGGCCCAAAATAGCTAAATAAAAAAATGATTTTTTTTTTTTTTTACTGTGTGTTTCTTGTTACTACCACAACCTATCACCAAATAACCCAAAATAAATTCCCCAGCTCTTGACGATCGCAGCAATACCATTTATGTGTATGTTATTTGTTGTTTGTACCCATAGTACAGTCCAGAAACAATAGTGCACATTTTGTTTTTGTCTAAAACACGTTGACACTGACATTGACACTAACTGACACTGATACCATTTTTTCTTAAATCCCTTTGACCTTGACTTTTGACCCTGATCCAAAATAACCCTGGCACTGAACTAGATCAAACCTTGATCTAGGTATTTTTTCTTTATTTTTTCTTTTATTTTTTAATATAACATATAAAAGGTGATGTTATGCAGAGTAAATAGATAACAAACATGACTTGCTTTAAAATTGCACCGTGGGCGGCATTCATGGAGAGACTGCTGCCTTCAGTTCAGGGGTCCCTTAATAGGAAGACTGCCACCTCAATCCCTGGGACCCCTCCATGGGATAGATTTTTCAGTCCAGGGGTCCTTCACATTACCTAAACAGAGAGAGTTAGGTGGTCAGGGGATAGTTCTGTTTGATTATCCTCTTTTAAGCAAATGCCATTTTAGATGCTATCTGGTCATGCCTATTTCTCTCTGTGGAATGCAGAGCAGAACATGTTTTTCAACTGTATCCCGGTAGACTGATATTTTGCCACACTGTGTTGACTTTTTATTGTTAGCCAGGCAAATTACTTGCTGGGGGTATTGTCTCCAAGGTCTCCGAGGAGGTCTCCAAGGTCCTCTCTGACACCCGCCTTACCACCTGCCCCCTCAACCCTATCCCCTCACAACTCCTATGACCTCCCTCCCCCTCCATCCTACGCTCCCTCACCCACATTTTTAATCTCTTCCAGCGCATTCCCCTCCCCTCTGAAACACGCACACATCACCCCCATACTTAAAAAGCCTCCCTGGTCCCCAATGATCCGAACAACCTCAGACCCATCTCTCTGCTCCCATTCACATCCAAAATCCTCGAGCGTTTATTCTACACTCACCTAAGCTCTCACCTCAACGACAACAACCTCCTCAATCCCCTACAGTCCGGCTTCCGTCCCCTACACTCCACCGAAACTGCCTTACTCAAACTCTCCAACAACCTGCTAACCACCAAAGCTAATGGCCACTATTCAGTGCTCCTACTCCTCGACCTCTCCGCAGCCTTTGATACAGTCAAACACCCCCTCCTCCTCAAAAAACTACACTCCTTCAGGCTCAGAGATTCCGCTCTCTCCTGGCTCTCATCCTACCTATCACAACGCGCTCTTTCAGCGTTCCCTATAAAGCTACCACTCACTCCCCCTCTCTTTTGGGGTCCCTCAAGGCTCCGTCCTCAGGCTCCTTCTCTTCTCCATCTACACCTCCTCCCTTGGCCATCTCTCAACCCCTCGCCTCACCCCCTCAGTCTCCGCCCGAATCACTAACCTACTAAACTACATATCAGACTGGATGTCACTCCACTTCCTTAAACTGAACCTCTCTAAAACCGAGCTCCTAGTCTTCCCCCCAGCCCGCACCCCACCCCCCAGTGACTTCTCCATCACGTCCAACAATGCCACTATCAGGCCCGCCCCGCAGGCCAGAGTACTTGGTGTCATTCTGGACTCCAACCTATCCTTCCAGCCCCAAATCCAATCACTAACTAACTCATGCAGACTCCACCTCCGCAACATCGCCAAAATCCGCATGTTCCTAACCCCAGAAACCACTAAACAGCTCATCCACTCCCTCATCATATCACGACTCGATTACTGCAACTCCCTCCTCACTAGCCTACCCTGCCACAGGCTATCCCCGCTTCAGTCGATCCTGAATATGGCAGCCAGACTCATTCACCTTACCAACCGCTACCGTTTCCGTCACCCCCCTCTGCCAATCCCTCCACTGGCTTCCGATTGCGCAAAGGATCAAATTCAAAATCCTAACACTGACGTACAAAGCTGTCCACCATACTGCCCCAAATTACATCACCGACCTAATATCTAAGTACCACCCAACACGCACACTCCGCTCCTCACAAGACCTCCTTCTCTCTAGTTCCCTCGTCTCCTCCTCCCATGCCCGCCTCCAGGATTTCTCCAGGGTGTCACCCATCCTCTGGAACTCCCTACCACAACCCATCAGACTATCACCTACTCTCCTCTCCTTTAGGCGCACCCTGAAAACCCACCTCTTCAGGGAAGCCTACCCCACCCCCTGCTATTTTTGCCGACCTCCTCCACTCTTCCTACTACTCCATCCCCCACAGCCATCTCCTCCTGTACCACTATCCCCTCCCTCCTAGATTGTAAGCTCGAAGGAGCAGGGCCCTCAAACCCCTCGTGTATCGCATTGTATTGTTATTGTACTGTCGCATGTTCTGTCTCCCTTTGTAATGTACAGCACTGAGCGAACCGTTGGCGCTTTATAAATACTGTATAATAATGATAATATTGTCAGTATTTACATATCAGGTTTACAAAATATTGATGATCTTAATTTTAGTAGACATTTTTACATTTTTCAGGTGTTCTGTAAACAATGTATGGCCATGGTATGTGTTCAGCCCTGGCTGCTGCCTCTTCAGCTACAGAAGAAATGGTTACGAGGTGGTAGAGGTGTGGCTCAACAATTGGGTTATATTGCCCCTCAACTGTCAGTTTGAATGATTTCCCTAGGGGCAGGAAAAGAACCTTGCCTTAATGCTCCACAAATGCATGCATGGCAAAGGCCTTAGAATCATTTAGAACATGGTTGTTGCATGCTCCCTTTAACTTCATTTGAGGGGTATGGCAAGCTAACAAGTGTTGCAGGCAAGTTGAAAATCAATGTGAAGCAATGCAACTGCACTGTGTGTGTAATAGACCATTTACTATTCATGTAAAGAAAAGGCATTTACTTTCAAAAGCTTTTGGATAGCTTTGTCAATGTCAAGCAAACATCTGTTCCATGGTGTAATAGACAACTGGATTCAAAGTCCAGAATGTTAACTGAGTTCAAGTCACGGACCCACCGTTCATTTGTGCTTGGAAAATCAATCTGTTCTTTACACTCACCTATCACTTATAACACACATAAAGACCTAGACATACATTCAGAGCATTCCCCACTCAACCTACTAACTCAGTAGGGGTTTACCTAGAAGCTCTCTACCATGGACACCTGTCTTCTTCAAATGCTGCCTTATGCCTCAACCTCACTGTCTTAAACAGCCCCCCTGACTGACAACAGTCTTTTCCCTTTGTGGAAAAAAAAACTATCCTTTATTATTATTATTATTATTATACAGGATTTATATAGCGCCAACAGTTTGCGCAGCGCTTTACAATATAAGGGAGACAGTACACTTACAATACATTTCAGTACAGAAGGAATGTGAGGGCCCTGCTCGTGGAGCTTACAATCTAAAGGGTATTATATACCTCCATTGGACTACCTCTTCTAAGCTCTAAGGCTACGTTTACACTTGTAATTGAATGAGGCTGTACTGCAACAACCTCACAATCACATGCAATGCATGCAGGAGTGTAGGCTTTTATGAGTTAAAACAGGTTGTGAAAAGGTGATATAATGCCTCCTCACTGCCTGTTAAATGCCCTCTGAATAACAATCCATCACAGATCATTAATTAGAGGGCAATTATTAAGTAAAGAGGCCCTTAGGCCTCCTTTCCCTTCCAAATAGGACTTGCCCATGTGTCACTTACCACTTTTTGACTGTGCAAGTACTCCTGTTTAAAACACTTGATTTTTTTTTAAATTTAGTTTTGATGTATGTAATGGGAATGTTATATGAGTTGCACCGAACCATGATAATATTGTGTAGTGGGAATTTTAAGAACTGCTATTTATTTCAATTACATTTCCAAAAGGATTTTAGATTCATTGATATTTTTCTTATTCATGTTTAGCCAGAGGGGAAAGCCTTTCAGCACATTAGATGTCAGATATATAAAATTCAGGTATTACATTAACTGAGTGACATTTTGCATATTGTATATAACTAACATCTTAAAGTTGTTTCAATTAGAATAGGATTGACATAGTTCTTTGTAAACCCGATAATTCCCCATAGACATACAGTAAAATTATTCAGAGTAGGCGATATTATTCTGCTATATGTTTAACAGTTTCTTACACTTCCCAAGAACTCTGCATTTCAGTATCCAGGTCTACATATCTGCTGTTACCATTTCATAGGGGTCTCACTGTGCATGTTGGACCTAAATGTAATTTATATGATTAAAAATACAACAGGTACAGTGTAAACAACAGAAGGAAAGTGGTGAGCACTTGAAACTCCAAGATAAGTATGGGCATATTACTGCCAAAGTCTTTATAAGAAGATAATGGGGTTGATTTACTAAAGGCAAATAGACTGTGCACTTTGCAAATGCAGTTGCACTCACGATGAAGCTCACATAATAAGTGTGATTAGTATGCAGTAAAATATGTAGTACGTCTATGGATAGTTATAGATATAGATAGAAGAATTACCAGCGTGTCAACCTGTTTTTTCAAACATCAGAGTAAGACAAACATGTCTGTTGCTTATGAAAGGATATAGGAAGCAATTATCTAGATATTCAACATGTACACATCAACCAAAAGGAGAAAAAAAATCAGTGGTCCTCAGGAAAAAGGTGTTTATTATCAAACCAGGGTTCCCACTTATCCGTAAAATGTGTTTAGAATTATGTAACATGTGAAAGAGTTTTTCCATTAGTCAGTTCTGGATTTAATTGTGTTAGACTACATGTACACTAGCCTACTCTGACCACAGTCACAGGAAAATGGAAAACGCGGCAAAAAAAGCATGTAAATGCGGTACCGCATTTTGGGTTTTCCCACAGCCGTAGATCAATGCATTCCTATCCTAATGCGATTCTTTAAAGTTCAGGAGAGGGAGGTTTTACCTTATCAAAATGTTTCAGCTCCTAAACTCAGCTAAAAGCCTATGTGTACATGAACAAATACAGTAGGCTTTTATAGATTTTAGTTTAGGAGTTGTGACAAAACATGACAAAAGGCCCTAAACTGAAGTTTAGGAGCTGCCAGTGTACATGAAACCTTACAGGAATTACTAGGGCCTTCCAGAGAAGTGGTATAACCCACTGATCAGCAACACAAATAATATGAGTTTTTCTTGTAAGTGGATAATCACTTTGAGAGGGCAGATAAAAGGCAATTCACCATTGTTATCATAAGAGGACTACCTATCATGGTACCAAAAAATGCTTGAAGTGTACACAAGACCAAAATAGATGCGGGAGTGTCCTAGGAAGGGTGCAACCACTGAAACATTTGGGAGGAAGATCTGGAAATATTGTATGGAGTCTCACTGGGGTCAAATACCATCTCGTTAGAAATTGTATGGCTGTTTCATGGATTGTAAGTGATCTGGTACATTGACAGAGACTGGTCAAACAATCGTCCCAATTTTCTGTAGAAAATTGAGAATTACTATCTGCTTCCCATAGAAACTTAATTTTTTTAAAGAATACCCAATTAGGTACAAGGAAAATAAAATTAAAAAACAGCATTTTTGCTTGCACATGATTTGATAATGCAAATCAGCAGAGCTTTACCAGATTCCTTAAGTTCTAGGAAAAATGAGTGCAACTGCACTGTCAAAGTGCATAGTCTATTTGCATTTTGTATATCAACCCCTGTGCTTCTCTGTGTAATGCAGGCATATTATGGCTAGTGGTAGGGGTTGACAGGATGTTGTGCATAGCTTCCTGAACAACACCAAGCCTCAGTACCCATCTCAAGAACCCTCAGCCCTGATGCAAGCACAGGCCTGGCTTTTGGGAGAAATTATGTAAAGATCAAGTTGACTTGATAGGTGAATGTTACTCTGGAGGAGTGGGTATTTGCAGGTATGTTGCATTGACATGCTGAACCTTCATGACTGAAATTTAATTTATAAACGGGGCTTGCCAGGGACTTTAAGGCTGGGAATGAAAGACATTGACAGTGCTGGATGTCCTCCAGCCAGGAAAGAAGGTGGGCTCTGACTTTCTGCATATTCAAATGCACACTATAAGAAACTCAAAGTATGCAGTGAAATCAGAATAAGGAATTTCAGTACAAAAGATAAGCCCAGATAAATGTGCACAACTGAAGGTAAGAGTTTAGCTTTAAATGTTATTTGGAGAGCTTTATATGCTGAACTTGACCTTTTATTAACAACCCATAGCAACCAGAGTCAAAATTAAGCCATAATTGTGTCACAATCAGGGGTCAGGCTTGAAGACCAGTTGCTATAGCAGTGGAAAGGCTCACCTGAAACCAGCAGGATAGGTACACAGGCAGGTCACCGTGGCAGAGGAGTGGGCTCACCCGAGGTGCCAGAGTCTAAGTACCAACCGGTGTTCACCAGAGCTCCTTATGGTGGAGATGGATTTTGCTGCATGTTAGCACCAGGTCACGGCCCTCAGGATCACCCCACTAGGAGGTGAGCAAGCAGAGGTCCAGTAGTGTATTAAGCAGGTAAGGATCAAACGGAAGTGTGGTCAGTAAACAAGCCAACATCAGTAATGAGCAGTTGCAGGTTGACAGCAGGCAGAAGTGTAGTCGAGAACAAGCCAAGGGTCAGAATTGAGTGATAGCAAAATACGGATAACAGCAGAGAAGGCAAGGAGCACAATACTGGCTGGAGAACACAATAATCTGGCAAACAGGAAGTGCAGAGACATGGTTTATATCAGGACGTTCATGGGAGGAGCAAGGGGTTCAAGGTTCATGATAAACAAGGTCAAGGTAGGATCATCCAAATAATTGTCAAGGGAGCTGTCTAGCATTCCAGGTGGCTTAGCAAGAAGAAACATTGCCACTCACATCAAAAGGCCCAGGCTCTGACACATTGATTTGACTACTGCAATCTGATTTATGACTAGTTACTATGGTTTACTGTACCTCTTTACTGCCCTTTATTAAAGTGTCTGCCCTAAATATATATACATATGTAAAGCATAATTCTTAGTCTAAATACACATAGAGAGAGCTTGGGGAACTAACATTGTATCAAATATCCAGGTCTTTTGTGCTTAGATTTAAGTATTACTTTGAAAAGCTTTTTCCAATAGCCCACATTACAAATAAAGACTGCAAGTGTAAGCAGCTTCTTTCAGTCCTTCCACAAAGATGTCCATTCAGTACAGTAAATTGAACACAACAAGAATGTAGCCATCAGCTTAGTTTTTAACAAAAAAAAGGACAGGACAAAAGTGTAAAAAAATATACTTTACCGTATACATAGTAGAAAAGTAGGAGCCATAAAAAGAAACATCAATTTTGTTCCTAGCAACTAGCAGAAGTTTTCAAGAAGCCACAGCACAGAATAAATTATGCAAAGGGAAGTACAAATCTGTCTCTGGGAAGGAATAAGAAAGGAAAACATTTTCTAAGACACATCAGCGTCTGAACAGAACATGGACAATACGCCAAAAGCAATGCACTTTTATATTGATAAAGCATAAATCAGTTTCTCTTTATGATATTTTGGAAATGTAGATTTACCGTAGTCCATTAGGCTCTTCTTTACATAAATAACTGCAGGTAAGGATGTCTCGAAGGGGATTTCCATTATAAGTAAAGCAGGACTCCAGCCTTAGGGTAAAAAAAACCCGTGAAAATGAACCCACAATCTTATACCAAAACAATTAAAAACAAATGACAACAAAACATCTTTTTGCTTTTTAACAGAGTAGGGTTGAAATGCCTGTTTTTATTGCTGTAGGTGCTCCCATCGGGCAGATTTTCCCTTACTTCCTGTCCTTGTCACTAGGATTAGAGAGATAGGAAGTGATGGGAAATCCCTCCAATAGGGGAACAGGAAATAAACCCTAGTAAAACGTTGAAAAGTCAGAACTTTCTACCTATGTGTGCCTCAATGGCCAGATTTCTTGTCCTAATGTTGCAAGAATAAAGTGGGATAAACATCTCAATGAGATTGCAGAAAATACTAAATCCTGACAATTTTGACTATTTGTAAATCTATCCAAGGATTAAAGTAGAACTTCATTTTGTATAGAGTAAGGGAGGATTATAACTTTTTTTTTGCTATTTGTGTTCCATTGGAGAAATTTCACTTAACTTCCTGTCTGATAGCCAAAACAGGAAGTGAGTGGAAATTCCTCTAAAGGGAGAGAATCCCTGGTGGTCACCAGAAATAGTGTCCCCAGTGAAAGATTTCCACTCAATTACTGTTCAGGGGACAACTTAGAATTTTCTTTTACTTTAATTTTCATTGATAACAGTAAACAAGACAAAAAAAGGTGAATCTCCTAACAGAGACGCAGTCAGCCAAAAAAGCTGACAGGTGTTCATTCTCTTTCATACTTTAAAACAGTTTTGGATAGGTTGAGATTTAAAATATACAAATATCTGAATACGTCTAATTTCAAATTTGGTATGTTTTTCAGTGTTTCAAAAGTTCATATAAAGTCAACCCTAGAAGCAGAATGTAAAAGGCACAGAATTACATGACAGGGGAGGCATAGGGAAAGAAAGAGATTGTCATAATGTGCAAACATTGAGGTGAAATGCTGGGAGCAATGATTGATGGGAGTACAATATCATCACTAGCTCATAGTGTCAACATCAGATCTAAATCAATTTCAGGAAATGGGATATAGTTAATGACACTGTGACTTTAAAAATAAAGCATGCCTGCAGCAGTTTTTATTGTATCCTCTATAACTAATACTGGGCCCTAATAGTGTCAGAATAGGATCTGACACTACTGGCAGGAGTTTGTTCCTTTTGCCAGCCACTACATCACTGCAAGACACAGTCTTGACATAAAGGCTGATGGGAAGAACCATTGAGCACAGCAGGAAACCAGACATCCAAGGCAGCAAGAGGTGTATTGAATGCAAAGATGCTGCCAGGGGGAGGGGGCATGGCCAGCTTTGCATGCAGTAGGACGTGTGCTCGGTGAGCTCTGCTCTGCAACCTGTTAATTATCCTGATTGACACCTCGTTCTCCGGTTAAAACGGCATCTCGGGTCCCCAGGGTATGGTCCAACCACCCTGCTGTCACTTGGTGCCCTGATTATCCTGATCTGAGATGGATAAAAGTGGGAAAGAAATTCGGGCCTTGCCTGAGTCGGCTGGGCAAGATGGCGGCACCCAATCCGTGCACCCAAAGAGAAGCAGAGGGAGGCTGCTAAAAAGTTCTTTGCCAGGCCTCTCACCAGGGAAACTTCCCAGAAACAACTTTTGGACCCCGCTACTGATCCGGACTTAGACTGTGCAGGCTATACACAGATCCCTCTTGCACTGGCAGACCGAGAGATCCCATCCTGCAGTCCCGCATTGAGTATCCCTCCATCCCAGTCTCATAGGACACAGCCTGCTGATTCCATTGAAGATCATCCTGAACCCACCCTTAAAGAAATTCTCTCCGCAGTCACTACATGCACCTCATCTGTAGCAGTTCTTACCGGGAGGTGAAGGGGATGAGGATGGAATTGACCCTGGTGCATCAAGATATCAGAAATTGCTGGATCGCACTGCGGCCTTGGAGGGGAGAGTAAGTACCCTAGAAGATGATTGGCAACCATTGCATAGGGACGTTCGATATGTGCAATCGATCGCTTCTGCTAATGCCTGGAAGACTGGAAGATTTGGAAAATTGGTTACGCCACAACAATGTGGGTATCCCGGAATCAGCTGAGGGTAAAAATCCTGTAGCCTTTATTGAAGCTTGGCTGACCTCTACCAGCATGTGCTCCTCTGGTCGGCGCTCCTCCTCGACCCTTTCTGTTTAGACTCCTCAATTACCAGGACAGAGATACCATTCTCTCCAGGGCCAGAAGCAAGGTAAGGTAACCTGTCAGTTGACAATGTTCAAGTATCCCTATTTCCAGAATTTTCCGTGTAGGTTAAAAATCAACGCCCACAATTCCTGGATGTCAAGAAACGTCTTTGGGCATTGGGCCTTCAATATGCCATGCTATATCCTGCTAAACTTTGTGTGCTTGCGGTGACTCTTCTCACTTTTTAGATTAATCCTAATGCAGCCTTGCAGTGGTTGGATGGAGCAGAACATCATCTGGCAAACTCCCCTGTAACCTGACCTTGGGGATCTGGTTGATCCTTAGTGCCTTAAACTCAGCTTAGCAGAACAGCGGGGTATTTCTCTCACATTTTCTTCCCTTTTTGTATCTGATTTTTTTTCCTGCTTAAGTTGGGGCTGCCCCCCTCTTGGGCTTTCTGTACATTTACCTGCTGTGTGTTTGTCCACGAGACATTGTGCAAACCCCAACCTGTTTTTGGTCCTGATGGGACCTTTTGGCCTCCTGCCAGTGTCTTCAGTTAATATTATTATGGCTCTGTTGGCCTACATGTCGTTAATTCTGTCCATTAGGGGATCTGCGCATCCATGTTGTTCTATTTATATGTAATCCTGCTGTTGCAGTGATGTCATTGTGGATTCTGTAAGTAATGTTCCATTTTCTCTATTATCTTGATCATAAAAGTTGTTTGGATTAAAAAAAAGATGCTGCCAGGGACTTTAGAGCTTAAAGAGAACAGAGTTTTTTGCCCATTAGGGAGGTAAGTATTTAGTGGAGGCATTATAAACTCCCGACCTGCACTTTTTTTTTTGCCTGAATAGGTTGTTCTTTAATCATCAAGTTTGAAGATGTCATTTGCTGCTCTATATGCACAGCCTATAGTAGGATAAATATTCACATTGCTGTCTCAATAGTTTCTGTGAGGCAGGTGGCATGGCATTGGATGGGTTAATTCATGGGCTCTGTCTACAGTCTAAGAACTGACACTTCCTGTGAATAAACTATTTATCTAACAATCCCTGGGTCTTTTATTCTAGTGTTCTTCAGGTGTAGTAATTTGTTCTGAGAGACACAAGTAGACAAAACATTCACAGACACACAGAGAGCTTACCATGCAGCTGGAAGATTTTTTTTTTTATAAATCCTGTATAATAATAATAGCACTCCTACATTTGTGGTGTGACACAGACTGCTGCTGACCTGAAAGACTGTTGCATGACCTGACACAAAACGTTGCCTTGTTCCTTCAGTGAATAAGGACAGGCTAGCTGTAGCAAACAATGGATAGAGGGGAACTGGTCAGCCATAACACTACAGACTGCAGCCACAACATGTGATCCCATCATTACAAGGCAAACAAAAAACAGAGGGAATATAACTGCACCAATACCTAATGTAGATAACACAACAAAAACCTATGAAAATGTACAATGCCTTCAAGATTTTCTTTGGGAAGCAATAGAGTTGCTTTAAGGTCAGAACCCCTATTTAATTTACTTTAAATTGAGTGCTATGTAACTCACTGCAGATAGATTCATTAGGCTTGTACTTTGTTCTTGAAAGTACCTTTAGGACATGCACTTGTAATTAAAGCTTTCTTGTGTGCTGTGGACACAAACTATTATAGAACAAACAACCTTTTCTCATCTACAGCTAGAAACCAGTACTTACTTGCAAAAATGGAGAACTAATTTATTTCCTATGAAATTTACACAAAAAAAAAAAAAGTTCCTAACCTTACTAGAAATTGTATGGCCTGAATATGATTATTTTAAAAAAATGTATTATATAATGATACCAACCATAACAAGTGTAATATTATTTAACAATAGCTGCTATTGCTAAAAACAAACAAAACAAGACTGACCGTAATATATTTGTACACCAACTAGTCCGTTTTGAAACACTGCAAACAAATGTTTTTGTCATTGTTTTACCACTTCATCTTCAAAGGTCCCTTAGTCTGTGAGTACACATCTTCTGCATATACTTATTACTGCTGAGAATGAATTTCTGAGTACACTGAACATAAAAGACTTTTTTTTAACCTTTCCATTAATATTAATGCATAGTGTTTTGAATTTTTTTCTTGGTCACAAAAAAAGGTTAGGTTAAATACAGTATATTGCACATTGAATATTATGAAGTCCTCTTTCTAGCCAGCAGGTGGAACTCTTGCCTTCTTCCCATATGTCTTGCAGGCTATTCTTTGCTCCTTTTGATGTAAAAAAAACTTGGTAACAAAATAAAGAATTAGAAAGGTATTCCAAGCCATTATAATTTCCCTTAAATAGTAACTCCCCTTTTGCTGAAAAAAACCCCCATAAAAAATATAGAATATACAATTGCTATACAAGCCATGTTGTGATTTAATGTAATTTAATGTTATTACCTTTCCTTTATATCAGCCACTGTCATTTTCTGTAAAATTCAATGTAATTTTGCAGTTTTTGTACAAAAATATAATGTCTTGCTTGTGTGGTTGGCTTACTGATTTCCTCAGAAGTTTGTATTAAGATACAAGTCAAATTTTAGGCACTCCCTGTAATAAAAATTTCGGTCTTGGTGAGCTAATTCTCAAGGGTTAAACACCTCTAAAGGGTTGCACCCTGGAGATTTTTTTATTAGAACACTGAGCGTGCACCAGATTATAATAAACCAGATCCTCCCATTCAGATTCAGTCTGAAAGGATATGGTGATGCAAACAGATATTGCTTCAACCCAACAATAAATAGTAATCTGCTACGTTTGTTAAAATTCCTGCAATACCCAATGACCTCCCAGTGGGGTGCTTTTTGTCCCAACAAAAACAGAGTTATTCTTTACATTGTAAGTAGCTCTAAAGTGCAAACTATATATTGTTTCAGTGTTGCTTTTCTGCAACATATTAGAAGAAAAAAAAAAGTGAGTGGTAAGTGGTTTTAAAACTGATCTTTAGACAAACAGATCATCTCCATATGTGCAGAATGTGGTGCAGAAGAAACTTTTATTTGCCCTTTTTTAGGCAAGATATACCCTGTGATGTCACAATGGATTTTACTAAAGTTCTTTTTGCAGTGGCGGCCAGAAGGAAGGATGGGAAGGGTGACTAACTTTTTTTCCCATTAACCTCGGCACACTCCACACAAATACAGCTCCCAGGACATAGTAATAAAGCACAGTACACCCTACTTGCTTGCTGCCTTTCCATCAATGCCTCAGTGAAACATCCAAAGTTACACTTTCCCTCCATTACCTGCACCCTCTGACAGCACCATAATTCAGGATTAATTTCGTTACCAATACAGAAATAAATAATAAACATGCAGAAATAGCCAATAAAAGAAGAAATAAATGTATACATGGATGGATTGATGGGTAAATGGACAGATGGATGGAAATCAGTTAATAGAAGGAGTAAATCTGAGAAATCTTATAACCTCATTCCAGCAATAACAGCATCCAAATCCTACTATTAATGGTAATGCCCATATTCCAGAGGACACCTACCTTTGTTAATATATAGTATTAGGCCTGTCTGTAAAAATATAACAACATATTGTGATTGAAAGACTTGATTATTTGCAGTATCAAGCTGATAACACATTATTCAGAAATGAATATGACAATACTCCGCTACCCCCAAGCACTGGTTCTTATTCTCAGAAACGTTCAGCCAACCTCTGCAATTCTGCCTGCAGTCATTATTAATATATTCATTTTCTTCTGTTTTTCATTTGATCAGCGCGGCTCTGCTTTGTCAGGATCATGCTGCGCTCATTTACTGTTCTTTAGTTCAACTTATTTATCACATCTTTTCCCTAGAAGATTCTTTGTTTATGCTAAAGCCTTTACACCTGGTCTATTCATGAGTATTTATCTGTTCGGCTGTCTTTTAAAACCGTGTGCTGTGATGTCTATGAAAGGCAATATCTCTGGCAGTATTACATAAATGTCATAGTAAAATACCAGCAGTATACTTTATAGCTTACTCACGCTTTTTCCCAGGGCAACCCTGATCTTTTGATTTGGTCATTTACAGCGTATTATTTCGCTATAACTCATGGACAGTAATTTTTATATCGTCATTCGGTTGATAGTTGTATTTTATTGTGTGTGTGGCTGTATAATGTTGTGAATACTATAAAACAAAAGATAATGTTTTATATTTTGTTGCTATGGGGTAAAATGATAACATCTCAGTAACCACAAAAGAGATAACTGGCTTCTTGTGTGTATAAGATTAAAATACATCCTTTTTTCTGAATGTATGTTTTTGGGGGGTTTTGATATTAAGGAGCACAAATGTGATTTCAATGTTAATAGATACAAGACTTCTAAAAGTGTCCACAACTGATCCAAACTCCCATAGGCATAATCATTAGGCTTTCTTTAACCACTTCATGCTTTACTATTTTTTAAAATGTCCTGGATTGAAGTAATTAAAACAAGTTCATGCAACCATGAACTTGGTGTAATTTTTTTCTTCAGCCAGCAATTGGCTGTTCAGTAAACGTGATCATCCAGACTCACTTTTACAGTGGTTAGAATGGCCCCTCCCCTCACATCACCATGGCAGTTCCCTGTCTCTCCTATTGCTCCAGGGAGCATAAGACTGTGGCAAATGGTAGTTACTTTGAGAGCAGGGTGTGATCGGGGAACATACTTTCCTTGATCCCTCTTGCAACAAATTAACCAAGAAATTATATCTCCTAGATTGTAAGCTCAAAAGAGCAGGGCCCTTGAACCCCTCGTGTTGTGTTTTGTTTTGTTACTGTATTGTCTCATGTTCTGTCCCCCACTATAATGTACAGTAGCCACAGATGCAGTAGTCAAGCATAATCTGTGCTCAACTAACAGCATTGAAGGGCAGGGGAGACATTAGGGGGTTCATTTACTAAAGCTGGAGAGTGCAAAATCAGGCTCACTTCTGCATAGAAGCCAATCAGCTTCCAGGTTTTATTGCCAAAGCTTAATTAAACAAACTGAGGTTAGAAGCTGATTGGTTTCTATGCAGAAGTGAGCCTGATTTTGCACTCTCCAGCTTTAGTAAATAAACCCCTGAGGGTCTAATAGACCTCTGGGGTCTTCATAAAGAGTACCTCTCAGCTGCCCATGCTATCACATAGGGGGCTTTTAAACATATTAAACTCGTGACTTCTGTGGTGCATCCGAGGTTGGGAAACCAGAGGAAAGTTTGTGACTCTTGTGTTGGAAAAAACTGAGAATAGCTTGCACTAACCAGATGTCTCAGCACATGGAGCATGGAGTAATTAAGACCTACTCCTGGTACTCTGAAAGGAAGCCACTGAAGGAGATGATGTCATCTGATCTCTCGCCACTAGATGTCATGTTCCCAGGACACACACGTTTTCCCCCTTTGAAAATGTGTGTGTCACACGGAACGTGTCAGGGAGGTGCCCCCCAACTGTCTGGACATACCACTTAGCTGCCCCATGTTCCTGCTATTTGAAATTTGTAAGTGTGTTTTTTTACCATTTGGAGGGAGCCCGGGCCTTTTGAAGGTTCTCGGTTCCTCTTGGTCTCCTGTGGGTTGCTGACTGGCTTGCTGGATCATTCCTTCCATTGGCTGATGTATATCTCTGGGATCCCCGTCCTGGGAACATGACATCTCTCAGTTTTTTCCAACACAAGAGTCACGAACTTTCCTCTGGTTTACCAACCTCGGATGCACCACAGAAGTCACGAGTTTAATATGTTTATATATTTTAACGTTTTATCTTTATCATGAATCTTATTTAATTTATATCTACCATATGCGATCAGTTTATATTCAATATATGTGATCAGGTTAATTTCCAATATATGAGCGCTGCATACATTCATTACATACTATCCAAAGTTTTTTTGAGGTTTACTTTCTATGCTAGCAGCTCAATTAATTATTTTATTAATCCACGTACTCATATTTTTATTTGAATAACTACTAGACACCTAGCGCTGTTGCACTTTATTCCATTTTAATACCATATATGTGTACTTTATTTGTGGTTTGTACCTGTACTACCCAGAAACAATGGTGCACATTTTCTTTTTTTAACTCAAACACACCAACACTAACTGACACTGATACCAATTTTTTTTTATTATTCCTGACCTTTGACATTATCCTTTGACCCTGACCTTGACCCAAACACTAACCCTGGCACTGAACTAGATCAAATGTTGATCTAGGTATTTTCTCTTTATTTTTTATTTTATTGTTTAACCTCCCTGGCGGTATGATTATTTCAGATTTTTGGTGCTGAAAGCGGTACCATTTTTTTGCATGGAAATATGTATTTTTTTTATTGTAGGCTGTAATTTTTAGGAAAAACTCACTGAAATCTGTCCGAACAAAAGTCTAGTAAACATCCCGGGTATGATAAAATTTGAAACACAAAATCATAAATTATAATTTAATAAATAATCATAAAAATAATATAAAAATAATAAAAAATTTAATTCAATAATATAATCAAACCAAAAACACTGAAATGTGAAATAGAGCGCCAAGTTCGCACATCGCTGAGCTCAGTCGCAAAATCGTTTTCAGTTTCTGATGACGAATTTCCCCCACGAATCATTATCACTCAATTCTGCAAGTGGTTCTGATTTACTATCGCTGTTCTCTAGCTGATCTAAACCGCTTTTGACCTAAAGGGACGCTTTTTGGACGCCATGGACATTTCTCAGTTTCCAGGCAGAAAGAACAGACAAAATGCAGGCAGGGCGCGGGACAAAGCACTAGGGACAATATGTATGTGAAATAGGTTGAAACAGCAATGTTTTACTGTGTAAAATGTAAAAAAAAAAAAATGACATTTTTTAAAATTTTTAAATTTCCCGCCGGCGGCGGCGCCCGTACGTCCCGACGTCACAGGGACAGGACACAGAAGCCGGATGCCGGCATCGGCCGGAGGAGATGGCCGGGGACGCTGCAGGGGACACATCGTGGGAGCGCAGGGTAAGGTAAGTGAAGAACACTTGCCGGAGCAGTGCCGCAGGGTAAGCCCGAGTGTAGCTCGGGGTTACCGCTTTTGGTACTGAAATGTTACCCCGAGCTACACTCGGGAATACCGTCAGGGAGGTTAATATTTATTTATCTTTTTTTTTTTTTTACAGTTTTTTTTTTTCTCTCTGCAAGGAGAGAGATACAATGTATCTCTCTCCTCCATTCAGAGAGAAAAAAAAACAAGGGGGGGGGCAGGCTTCACAGTGACTGATCACTGTGATAGCCAATCAGAGGTTATCACAGTAATCATGTGACCCAGAATTGGGAGTCCCGACTCCCGATCATTAGAACAGGACATGGGCTCAGTGACACCCCAGTCTTTGTGCTGGGAGCGCACTGTGTGGTGCACTCCCAGCACAAAGACACGTATGCAAGTATGCGGCCCCAACGAAAAAAACCCAGTTCTGTGAGGCCACATATTTGTGTGACGTCAGCATGAAGGGATTAATCCTCTCCGATCTAGTCACATAAGTTTGCAACTCCAGTTCAAGAAGTGCTCAACAACGGCTGTGAATTCCAGGAACTGTGACATCACCCCTAGGCTTCCATGGCTCAGCTATTTTCCACGCTCCCTCCTCTTCCATGCAGCTGATGCTCTCTGCTAGAGCTGTGGAATCACATGACCAGACTGGAACAGATTAAACATAGGTACATTTCATACAGTTTAGGCAGGATATGAAGAGTAAACTGTTTTAGAATAAATAGTGTTAGCCTTTTCTTCCACTTTAAGGTTCAATTTTAAAGGAGTACAGTATGAAAGTTGAGGGGAGACATGGGGGGGGATGTGAAATAGCCTCATCTCTTTTTTGTTTTTGTGCTACAAGTCCTACAGCATTTAATTTAGAAGCCCATGGGAGCAACAAGTGTGTTCAGACTATAGCAACTCTCTGCACAAATTGAGCAAGCATTCATTGTAAAAAAGTATACATAAACATGCATTTTCAATTCTCTTTTTCTAAAAATTATGTATGCAATGGGGTTGATTTACTGAAACAAATAGGCTTCTCACTTTGCAATAGAATCTGCTAGGTGCAAGGGAATTTACCCGAGAGCTCAGTGAATGTGGTGAAACGTTGCAAAGAATACCCAATCATGTGCAAGGAAAATAAAAAAACAGCATTTTTGTTTGCATATGAATGGTTTATGGATCTCTGCAGAGCTTCATCTCATTCACTAAGCTATGGGGAAAATTCTCTTGTAAAGTGAAGAGTCTGGCTGCCTTCAGGCAGTCTAGTTGCCTTTAGTAAATCAACAGCTAATACATTCAGGTGAAAATATGTATATTATGTCAGGGCAGCCTTTTTTTAGGTTAATGAAAAAAAAATACAAAACATGTATAAAAATAAAAATGGGAAGACTCAATGGATGACTTGCTATTTTTTTCTGCAGTCACTTTTCAATGTTTTCTATGTTAGACTACAAAAACTAAAAGTTGTGAAGGTGCTGTGCTAAGACTTGTTATGAAATAATAAAAAAGAAACACTCTGGCACTTGACTGTAAAAAGGAAAAAAAGGTTTGGAAAAAGTGATTTAAAATGTTTTTTTCTTTTTTTTACAATTTCAGTTTGAGAGTTACATGTGGCGCTCTGCTATTTTTAATATTAATTGATGCAACGAAAAGTAAGCAACTAGAAAACTTTATCCTGCCGTAGCTTATTTCTTCAAAATGGCTGTGTAGTGACAAACTAGAAATACGTATTAGCTAGTGGACAAATTGTAAGCTTCAATAAACAAATATTTTAATGACACATATTTTATATTTTGGAGCAGACAAGAAATATTCAATGAGGAAGATAGGATACAGCGATCACTTCATCATCAGTGTGGCGCTGTTCTTTCATTGCCCAGTGTTCAGACTGCTGAAAAGGTGTTTTCTTGACCAAACCATGCTCATGATGCAGTACTAGAGGACAGAGATTTGGCTATGCTGTGAGGCAGGGGTGCCTGGCTTTCAAAATTGTCTTCATATAGTTAGAGATTGGTTGATGTTTTCCATACATGTATTTCAAAAGTATATTTAGCAGCTGCCTGCAGTTACATTCTAACAATGGGCAAAATAAAAAATGACATATATATAATGCAGTCTGTCACTATCATTAACAAAAACGTTGTTTTTCATAGTCTTGTCTGTAGCATAGCTTTATTATCTGTTAATCATGACAGTAGATCCCTTATTTTTTATACTTCTTACTAAGCTTGAATGCTGGACACCATCTATTCCTAGTGGAAAGCCATAATCATGACAATCACTTTTCGGAGATCTCTGAAAACCTATTTCTTCAGGAAATAGCCTATCCTGCCCTCAGCTAACAATGGAATCTTCTATTCATCCTACCAGTCCATCCCCCACAGTTATTACCTTTTGTACCACTAGCCCCTTCCTCTTAGATTGTAAGCTCCAAGGAGCAGGGCCCTCCTATCCCTCTTGTATTGAACTGTATTGTTGCTGTATTGTCTCCTGTTATATTGTAAAGCACTGAGCAAACTGTTGGCGCTATATAAATCTTGTATAATAATAATCTCAAGCCATTGCTTGGAGTACTGCTTGAATGAATGCTGCGATAACATGCATGTACAGTAGGAAAATAAAAAATAACATACAATTTATCATAGGATTGTGAAATAGCAAAAACACAAAAGTTTGTGGCCAAAAAACCTTGTTACATTAACTGCTTAAAATGTTTTTCCTGGAGTTAGGCTTTCATTTGTTTTTCTTTTATCTAAGGTATAATTGCCCTTTTTTCAGCTTCCTTCCCCTAAGTAATACTTCTTTTTAACCCCAATGGGCAGTCTTTCTCCTGAAAATGGCCATTTGCCCATGGGTATACTTGAAGAGTTTTTTTTAAAACAATATGATAAATGCAAACCTGTGGTTTTATACCTGACTCCAATTATGAATTGCAAAAAAACAGAAAAAAAAATGATTGAAGCTCAGACTCTTCAGTAAATGTTAGAACAAATTATGTAGTTACAAAGCTTCATTAAATCCAAGTTTGTTTTCTTTACATGTTTTTGTTTTTATATTTTCATCTTCTCTCTATATCTAAAAAGAGACAGCTTTTTCTTTTGACTGAATATGTACGTTCTTGGTGACAAAATGCCAGCCCATCACAAGAAAGAGCACCGAGTTATTAAATATCTGATCTGCAACTCATTCGGGAATTTTGTGAAGTTGTGAAACCTGGAAGGTTGTCAGGGAAACAAGAAAATGCAATGCAAACCTTGTGTGCTATGCAGACTCTTAAGATTCTTTAACAGTGACCTTAAAATGCAGCTCTATCCATTATTGGAACCGCTACTGTATACCAAAGTATATACTGTATATATTGTACCAGAGCACTGTAGGCATGTTAAATAATGATAACATATACAACATAAATAAAAAGGCAACAAAGTTTTCACTATATGGTAATAAATAGTATGGTTAAGAAAAATCTATAATTTATAAATGCATTCTGTATTATAATACAGGAAATAACTAATGGAAAAAAAAGTCTCCGCTGAATTTGTTATTAGGGTCAATTCACAAAGCTAACACGATACAGATCTTTTTTTAAAAGAGTTATTTTCAGACTCCAGTAAGATGTACAGTATATATTATAGTCACATGGATAAAATAAAGATTTATACCCTGGTGTTAAAGCTCTGCAAAGTGAACCTAATTCTGGAATTTTTTGATACAAGGTACTCATTTTAATTTGAGCTTCACAACAGTGAATAATACTATGTAGTGCAAGTGGCCCAACCGCATGCAATGTCCATGCAGCTGATCCACGGCTGCCTGCAAAAGAGTTGAACATTCAAACTGAACCTGATCTATCTGAATACATTTCTAGGGTAACATCAGTGTTATAGTGTAATGATATTCTGGTGACTGTAAATGTCTATATTTGTCTTCTAAGCAACCACTTTGGAGCCCCCTGTGGAGGATAAACATGAATAATTGACCAAGTGAAGGTTAAAATGTATGAAAATTCTAGTTCCAAAAATATCTTAGTAGCTTAATCTCTGTTAATTATGTTGAGATTGCTTTCTTTGTTGGACCTGCCAGCAAAGGACTGACAATGCTTAAAGCGGAGTTCCGCATGAAAAAAAAAACAATAAAAGTCACCAGCTACAAAAACTGTAGCTGCTGACTTTTAAAATACAGACACTTATCTGTCCCTTGGTCCAGCAGTGTCCTAACCACCACTGGTTTCACCGGCCATCTTGTGGCTTCACAGCCGGGTGATCACTGCACTTTGTGAATGGCCCCATAGTCTTCTGGGACCTGTCACGTGTCCCAGAAGACTACGGGGAGGGAGGGAGGAAGGACAACTTCCGCTTCCAATCATCTAGGTGATCGCAGCGGAAGTGGGAGCGGGTACCTGTCAAATTTGGGTACCCATTTCCCACGCTCCCCAAAGGTGCCAATCCTTAATGGGGAGTGGGGGACAAAGGCTTAAAGTGGAACTTCCCCTTTTGGGTGGAGCTCTGCTTTAAAGAGCTCTCATTCATTATAATTTTGTAGTACTTTGTCACATATTGCTAGGTTCTTCCTAAGTCTACTTATAAGATCTGACCACCCCCCTCCCCCCCTTGTTCCTCATTCTGTGGGAATTCTGGCAACAGCTAAAAAAGGAGACTGACTCATCATAACAGCAACTTGTCTTACCCCAGAGAACTTTCCAGAGACAAGGGGAATGTAGAGAGAAAGGAGACTGACACATCCCTCCTCCATTTGCATTCCAAATGTCTTGGTAAAATGTGTTGGTAAAATGAGTCCAGACAAGTCGCCATTATGATGAGTCCATTCTCTTACTAGCTCTTATCAGATTTGACATGGAGCAGGGGAAGGGGCAGGTTGGATCTCATACCTAGATTTAGGAAGTTCCTAGCAGTATAGAACAATGTGCTACATGTACTTTGTCCCATGGGTGGCAGCATTGTCAACCTTGTGAACTGCTGTTTAACTGTGCACTAGCATGTGGCGCCTTTTGCGCATCTTCCAGCTCCTATACTGCAATGATTTACATGTCAAATCATTACAATATATATGTAAAGCGCTGTGTAAAATTGACAACACTATATAAGTACCTGAAATAAATTACATGCACATTTTTTGCATAAAAGTGTGCCTTATGGAAAATTTACTAAAGATGCCAGAAAATATGTTTTATCTGAAAGCAGGGTTCCTGTGCAAGAAAAACATGTAGTCCCAGTTTTTAATGCCACACAATTGGTCCAAATGTTCATGAAAACTATATACAGTATGTAATAAAAAAAAAATATATTTTTTTGCACCCAAACGCACATTTCCCAATAAATATAAAAGATGTATACTTGCAGGAAGAAACCTCAATATTTTTGATACCTTTTGGGCCAGTTCAGGTTCACTTTATACAAAAAATGACTAAACTCTCTGGTTTTCAATTGCTGACTACATTGCTGGCAGCATTAATTTAAAGAGAAAAAGTGATTTTTGCAATCTGTTAGTCTTTTCTAAAACATTTAGACAGGTTTATATGAAGTCATTTTGTTTGGAATGGTTAAAAGCTTGAGGTCAGTATAAAGAATAAAAAAGAGAAAAGCACATAAACCCTGCGGCAACTTGGAGACTAAAATAGGGTCTAACATGTATTTTGGTGGATTCTTGTATTTATGAAATGTAAATACTTCAGCAGCATTATATTAAATTAGGAAGCAAATGCTTTTTTAGGTTCCACAATAATAGCAAACTGACACTGTGGTCTCAAATAAAACTGTTGAGCACCAAAGCTTAAAGCTTAAAGGGGAAGTTCCTCTTTAAAGACTGGTCCCCCACTCCCTGTTATGGATTGGCACCTTTGGGGAGCGGGGGAATCGGGTACCCGAAAATGACAGGTACCCACTCCCACTTCCGCTGTGATTGCCTAGTCAATCAGAATCGGAAGTTGTCCTCCTACCCTCCCTCCCCCTAGTCTTCTGAGACACATTGACAGGTCCCAGAAGACTATGGGACCATTGAGGAAGTGCAACGCTACTCGCGCATGCGTAGTGAGCACCTGGCTGTGAAGCCGCAAGCTGTCACAGCTGGGTGCCCACACTGAAGGTGGAACACCAGATGGCTGGTGAAACAGGCTGTGGGGAGGACACCGTGGGATCGTGGGGCAGGTGAGTGACTGTTTTTTAAATGTCAGCAGCTACAGCTTTTGAAGCTACTAACCTTTATTTTTTCACAGTGTGACTGGAACTCCGCTTTAAATAAGGTAACTTAAATGCAAGTAATACCACAAATTCAAGAAGAACTCTAGAATGCCTTTATGGTTTTTAACCTGAAAACTGGTTAAGGGAGTACTTTTACAAGGTTTTAAGTTCATATACAGTGAGTTTATCTACTAAATTATGTTTATATTCTAGTGCCTTGGCTTCCATTTTAAGTCCAACAATACATTGCTGCATTATTACTTGACCACAACAGAAAACAACCTGCCCGTGGCATAAAAGGAAAAATTATGAAGCACCCCTATGCTGTAATGATTTCTATAAACGTTTACATTTCTGAATATATTACAGAAATAGAGCTTATCTCTGCAGTATGTACATAATTCTTCAGTCTCCTTCTGTGTACTTTACACTAAATTGAATTTAGACCTGTTGGTTTATTGTGATAGTTATTCCTTACCCACTCCCTCCCATCCTTTTTTTTTTATTTTTCCTCTATTCCTTGACCTTCCTGTATAAGTTAGGGATTTTTTTTAGTGCTATATGTTTGGTTGAAAAAAACACATATAAATATTCTAAAAAATGAGACTATCTGTCAACTGAAGATAACATTTTATTTAGGCAAAATGCAAAAAATATGGAACCGCTGTCTTTGAAGATTGAAGAAAAACAAACAAAAAAAAGTATGGGTAAAAGCTGTAGTCCATTTGTTAGTAATATGTGCGTAATCACAAAAATCCTGTACAGATGATTTGATATATATTTTCCTTTCAATAGTTTTTATTGGATTTTTGGTATTTTTAAATATTTTTAAGTACAAAGTACAGTTTCAACCACATAAAAGTACATAAACAGGATCAAAACTACAAACCGTAGTCAATAACAATCATGTGCAAATGGCACGTAGTTAGAATAGGTAACGTTCAAATCAGCTTATCAGACATTAAAAATAAAGTGTGCCTTGTTGTGCCGGTTGGTTAGCCAGTACACAGAGAAGGGAGTTTGGCAGTAATACAACCACCGACACTAGTCAAAGAATATAACATTTTAGAAATACTAATATATTCCGAATTAAGGGATGTATAGCATGTCTCGCAGGTTGTAGGGCATCCCCGTGGGAGAGCCAAGAAACAGAAATCAAGAGAGGAAAGAGAGAGAGAAAAAGATAGAGGCAAATTAAAGGGAATGGACATCTAGAACATCTGAATTCTCCTTGAAGGGTTGAATGGATTAAAGGGAGGTGAAGCTGTTCCCTGATCTCAGGATGGGAATGCTGGATCCAAGGAGTCCAGAATTTGAGTAATCTCTCATGGGTGTCTGAGAGGGTACTGGACAGTTTCTCATTTAGTAACAAAAAATCTAGCCGGCGATGGACTTCCGTAAAGGACACAAACTGCTGTTTCCAGGCTTTTGCTATGGTTTATTTGGCTGCCAGTAGTACATGGGTGGCCAATTTAAATTGGTGTTTAGATATTCCCAGAGGTTTTAAATGTAAAAAGTGTACATGGGGTCTCTCGGAAAATGGCAGGCGAGTAGTGATTGGAGTGGTTTAAGAACCTTACACCAGAATCTGGAGAGCATGGGCACGTCCACTATATGTGGAGAGCATCGCCTGGTGCATTACAGCCTCAGAAATAAAATATTAGGGGTGGATGGATGGAGTAAGGCTAAACAAGAAGGAACAAGATACCATCTTGTGAACTTTTTGAAAGCCGATCCCATAGTGAGGATATTAATGGACCATGTGGTTATCGTTGACCATATCTGTGACCAACTTGCATGATCTTTAGTGCCTTTAAGGTCCCTCTCCCATCTGGAAGCATAAGTGTGATTATTAGGATTATGTAGATTAGTCAATTGTGAATATAGGATAGAAATAACTTTAGGGGAAAGAGGTGTCCAGTGGCATTTGTGTTCAAACAAGGACAATTGTATGATCGGGTCTTTGTCGGTGAGAGACAAATTTTTCCTGTGTTTAATCTCGAGATATCGGAAAAGTTCTGTAGAGGGGACTTGATGTTTTTCCCATAATTCTGCCCATGTGTATACTGATCAGCCTGTGAGAAAGGAATGAATACATTTGAAATTGTAAGATGTCCACCAATGGAATGCAGTGGGGGATTCCTGGCTGAGTGGAAACAGAGGATTACCCACGATGGGTAGGAGCCATAAACGTGGGGAGAGCAGGCCGCTACTGCATTTTGTAGAATTCCATATGCGTAGTGAGTGGGTCAATAGAGGGCTGATGGATGTGAGTAGAGATGAGCGAATCGAAGTAGGCGAAGTGGAATTCGTTTCGAATATTAGGAAAATTTCGATTCTCGTCGAATCCGAAAATAAGCAGACTTCGGATGCGCGAACACAGAGGACACAGAAACGTTAGTTAGGGCCACAGAATCGTTACTTAGGGCCACAGAAACGTTACTTAGGGCCACAGAAACGTTACTTAGGGCCACAGAATCGTTAGTTAGGGCCACAGAAACGTTACTTAGGGACACAGAATTGTTACTCAGGGACAGACAGAATTGTTACTGAGGGACACAGAATTGTTACTGAGGGCCACAGAACCGTTATTTAGGGCCACAGAAACGTTACTTAGGGCCACAGAATTGTTACTCAGGGACAGACACAGAATTGTTACTGAGGGATACAGAATTGTTACTGAGGGCCACAGAATCGTTACTTAGGGCCACAGAAACGTTACTTAGGGCCACAGAAACGTTACTTAGGGCCACAGAATCGTTACTTAGGGCCACAGAAACGTTACTTAGGGCCACAGAAACGTTACTTAGGGCCACAGAAACGTTACTTAGGGACACAGAATTGTTACTCAGGGACAGACACAGAATTCTTACTCAGGGACAGACACAGAATTGTTACTCAGGGACACAGAATTGTTACTGAGGGACACAGAATTGTTACTGAGGGACACAGAATTGTTACTCAGGGACACAGAATTGTTACTGAGGGACACAGAATTGTTACTGAGGGACACAGAATTGTTACTGAGGGACAGACACAGAATTGTTACTCAGGGACAGACACAGAATTGTTACTCAGGGACAGACACAGAATTGTTACTGAGGGCCACAGAACTGTTACTTAGGGCCACAGAAACGTTACTCAGGGACACAGAATTGTTACTCAGGGACAGACACAGAATTGTTACTCAGGGACAGACACAGAATTGTTACTGAGGGACACAGAATTGTTACTGAGGGACACAGAATTGTTACTGAGGGCCACAGAACTGTTACTTAGGGCCACAGAAACGTTACTCAGGGACACAGAATTGTTAATCAGGGACAGACACAGAATTGTTACTCAGGGACACAGAATTGTTACTGAGGGACACAGAATTGTTACTGAGGGACAGAGAATTGTTACTGAGGGACACAGAATTGTTACTGAGGGACACAGAATTGTTACTCAGGGACACAGAATTGTTACTCAGGGACAGACACAGAATTGTTACTGAGGGACACAGAATTGTTACTGAGGGACACAGAATTGTTACTGAGGGCCACAGAACTGTTACTTAGGGCCACAGAAACGTTACTCAGGGACACAGAATTGTTACTCAGGGACAGACACAGAATTGTTACTCAGGGACACAGAATCGTTGAATTAAATAGTATGTCAGACAACATGCAGAGGAGTGGCAGAGGAGGCAATGTTTTAGGAGCGAGCAGACGTGGCAGCAGAGGAAGGGGTCGAGGCAGCACTATTCGCAGCCAGAGGCCAGTGCTCCCGGTGTCATCCAGTACAGTGAGGAAGAGCTAACAGAGGGCGGTCAGGAACGGGGGGAGACATCCGCCTCTTCAGCAGCCAGGCGAAGAAGTAGTGGCGAGGAGAGTGGCTCGGTAGCCGGTCTAGAGACAGGTCTGTCTCCTGACCCACACGCAGCCGAGGGGGCTAGTAGTGAGGCGGAGACCCTAATTGATGATGATGAGGCTGATCGCACTTGGCAGCCTCGTCGTCATCAGGCTATTGCTTCCGCATCATCAGGAGAAGAGGGTGGCAGCTTGGCAGCGAGCAAAACAGTTGGTGGGTTGTCTCCATCGCCACACTCTGCCATGTGCCACTTTCAGGTCTCCTCACACACTGCTGGTGTGTTCCATTTTTTGTCATAGGGTGCTGGCAGATTACGGGCCTCCCATAGCTGCTGCCAGGCCCCTAATCTGCCATGGGCCCCTGTACCGCCTCCTCATGCTGCTGCCAGGTCCACAGTGTCTCATGCCATGTGCCACTTTCAGGTCTCCTCACACTGCTGGTGTGTTCCATTTTTTGTCATAGGGTGCTGGCAGATTACGGGCCTCCCATAGCTGCTGCCAGGCCCCTAATCTGCCATGGGCCCCCGTACCGACTCCTCATGCTGCTGCCAGGCCCGTAATCTGTCATGGGCCCCTGTTGTTGCTTGTTGGCATATTCCGCTCGTTCAGATGCTCCTTCTCCTGCTACTCCTCTTCACGGATTCCATCAGCAGTCTTTCTTGGAATCCGTTTCCAAGAGACAACAGTTTGCGAGCACGCACCCGACGGTGCAGAAGCTGAACGTCCTCCTGTCCAAGTTGCTGCTGCCAGGCTCGTAATCTGTCATGCGCCCCTGTACCGCCTCCTCATGCTGCTGCCAGGTCCAGAGTGTGTCATGGGCCCCCGTACGGCCTCCCATTGCTGCTGTCTCCATCGCCACACTCTGCCATGTGCCACTTTCAGGTCTCCTCACACTGCTGGTGGTTTCCATTTTTGTCATAGGGTGCTGTATGGCCTCCCATTGCTGCTGCCTCCACCGCCACACTGTGGCTCCACACTCTGGTTTTGGCCCCGTGACTGCCCAAATGAGTGAAGTGTGCGGTGATTCTAAGATCGACGGCACTCATCTGCATGTCATACTGACTGTCAGTATTATTTCTCTTCCCCAGCAGACTCCAAGGGCATTTAAATTAAAGGTACAGTGTTCTGCACTAATATAAAGGCTCTCTGAAGCCTAGAAACACCCTTTTATAAGTTAAATTCACAGCGAATATATTCGACTCGAATCAAAATTTTTCCACGAATTCGCCGAATCAGTCGAATCGAATTTTTGAATACTTCGCTCATCTCTAGATGTGAGTCTGGAGTTTGAGGGACCAAAAAGGTGGGATATAATTAGTCTCATAGAGGGTATAGTATGAGTTTGTAAAGTTAATCCCAAGTTGTTCTAAGTGCACGTGGGGCCAAGTGAAGTTGTAATTTAGTTTTAGTAAATTAACATCCGCCATGGGAAGGGAAGCATTAAGGGCCATTGATTAACTATGCGACCTGAAATGCTGGAAAATTTGGATAGAATAGAAAAAAGGGTAGGTAAAGAGGTGTGTGGTTGAGTCGGAGTCAAAAGAAGATCGTCAGGAAATGCGCTAACTTTGAAGGTGTGATGAGCGAACTTGACTCCTTTGATGTCTTGAGTATTTCTAATAAGCTGAAGTAAGGGTTCCAAGGCTAGAACAAAAAGTACTAGAGAGAGACGGCATCCCTGGCATGTTCTGCTGTGAATAGGGAAGGTGGGGGATTGTCTGGAAAGGTAATGAACCGTTGCAGAGGGACCGCGGCAGAGAGCTTTCACCCAGGATGTTAACGTGGGTGGAAACCCACATTTTTTCTAGTCTGTAATACTTGTATTCCCAGGAAAGTGAGTCAAATGCTTTATATATGTCTAGACTCACAATCATGCCAAGAGATTTGTGCTATTGTAGCAGATGAATTAGATGGATAACCTTACAGGTATTATCTGAAGCCTGTCAGAGGGGTACAGAGCCCCCTAGATCTTTGTGAATCCTCTCAAGTAGAGAGGATGTTGGGATTTTGATGTTGATATTTAATAGTGAAATAGGTCTAAAGTTGTGCGGGTCTAGGGAATCTTTTCCTGGTTTTTGAATGATCACTATTTGGGCTGTAATGGACTGTAATGGATGACGGGTGAAGTTCAGAATGGGAGCGTAAGTGATTGAAAAAGTTGGTCAGAGGAGGAGCCAGTGAGTCAGCAAATTTTTTAGTATAGTGCCAAAAAACCATCAGGTCCAGGGGTTTTGTGCTTCTGGAGCGTTTTTATTGCAGCAAGGACCTCTGAGACAGTAACATTTAGTTTGTCTAACATGGAGGAGGGATAATTTGGGGAGATGGAAATCCCGGACGAAGTCATCTGCCAGCTCCTTGCAGAGAGGTGGTGGGGATTGAGATAGTGTGGACAAGACTGTAGCGAAAGTGTCCACGATTTTGGAGGGATTGGCTGTGGTAGTTTTAGTTGAGAGGCGTAGTCTAATTGGATTGGTATTATGGGTGTGGGCTTTAAGAAAGTCAGCTAACATCGGGCCCAGTTTGTTGGTGCAAGTGTAATATTTATGTCTTGACCATCTGAGTTGTCATTCAGAAGAAAGTTTAGTTGCACTCTGGTGGCCTCTAATTGTTTGCACAATGAGGGGGAGTGGTAATGTTTAAATTGGGTTTCTAATTGTGTTAAGATAAAAGCGTCACTTTAGAGTCTGTTTCTCTTTCTGTGTGAGGCAATTGTATTACAGGTGAAACTCGAAAAATTAGAATATCGTGCAAAAGTTCATTTATTTCAGTAATGCAACTTAAAAGGTGTAACTAATATATGAGATAAACTCATTACATGCAAAGCAAGATAGTTCAAGCCGTGATTTGTCATAATTGTGATGATTATGGCTTATAGCTCATGAAAACCCCAAATCCACAAACTCAGAAAATTAGAATATTACATGCAATCAATAAAACAAGGATTGTATATAGAACAATATCGGACCTCTGAAAAGTATAAGCATGCATATGTATTCAGTACTTGGTTTGGGCCCCTTTTGCAGCAATTACTGCCTCAATGCGGCATGGCATGGAAGCTATCAGCCTGTGGCACTGCTGAGGTGTTATAGAAGACCGGGATGCTTCAATAGCGGCCTTCAGCTCTTCTGCATTGTTCGGTCTCATGTCTCTCATCTTTCTCTTGGCAATGCCCCATAGATTCTCTATGGGGTTCAGGTCAGGCGAGTTTGCTAGCCAATCAAGCACAGTAATCCCACGGTCATTGAACCAGGTTTTGGTGCTTTTGGCAGTGTGGGCAGGTGCCAAGTCCTGCTGGAAAATGAAGTCAGCATCCCTATAAAGCTTGTCTGCATGAAGTGCTCCAAAATCTCCTGGTAGATGGCTCCGTTGACCCTGGACTTAATGAAGCACAGTGGACCAACAACAGCAGATGACATAGCTCCCCAAATCAACACAGACTGTGGAAACTTCACTCTGGACTTCAAGCATCTTGCAGTGTGTGCCTCTCCATTCTTCCTCCATACTCTGGGTTTCCAAATGAGATGCAAAAGTTGCTCTCATCAGAAAAGAGGACTTTGAACCATTGAGCAACAGACCAGGTCTGTTTTTCTTTAGCCCAGGTAAGACGTTTCTGGCGTTGTTTGTTGTTCAGGAGCTGCTTGACAAGAGGAATACAACATTTGAAGCCCATGTCCAGGATCCGTCTGTGTGTGGTGGCTCTTGATGCACTGACTCCAGCCTCAGTCCACTCCTTGTGAAAGTCCCCAACACTTTTGAATGGCCTTTTCCTGACAATCCTCTCCAGGCTGCGGTCATCCCTGCTGCTTGTGCACCTTTTTCTTCCACACTTTTCCCTTCCACATAACTTTCTATTAATGTGCTTTGATACAGCACTTTGGGAACATCCAACTTCTTTTGCAATTACCTTTTGAGGCTTTCCCTCCTTATGGAGGGTGTCAATGATGGTTTTCTGCACAACTGTCAGGTGAGCAGTCTTTCCCGTGATTGTGATTCCTACTGAACCAGACTGAAAGTCCATTTAAAGGCTCAGGAACCCTTTGCAGGTGTTATGGCTTAATTAGCTAATTAGAGTGGGACACTTTGAGCCGAGAATATTGCACCTTTTCACAATATTCTAATTTTCTGAGATTGTGGATTTGGGGTTTTCATGAGCTGTAAGCCATAATCATCACAATTATGACAAATCACGGCTTGAACTATCTTGCTTTGCATGTAATGAGTTTATCTCATATATTAGTTTCACCTTTTAAGTTGCATTACTGAAATAAATGAACTTTTGCACAATATTCTAATTTTTCGAGTTTAACCTGTAGTTTACCTCTGAGTGTGGCTTTGTAGGCTTCCCATAAAATTGTGTGAGTTGAGGCCGATGCAGTATTGTCTGTAAAGTAGTTGGAAATAGATTCACGTATGGATCCCAACTCCGCATCAAAAGAGAGAATGGAGTCATTAAGACGCCAAGAGTAGTGTTGGGGAGTGGAAGCTAGTGACCTACAAGTGAGTAAGAGATGTGAGTGGTCAGACTACGACGTGAACAGTATCTTAACATTAAGAACATCGGGGAGGAAAGCTTGAGGGAGGAGAAAATGGTTTATGCGAGTGTGGCAGTTATGAGGTGCCAAGTAGTATGTGAAATCCTGTGTTCTACAATTGAACTCTCTCCAAATGTCCACCATGGCATGTTCGGATAAAAGGTCAGAGAATCTATTTGTCTGTGAGGCTGCCTCAGTGGAATCTGGGTGAGAATCAATCGGAGGGGAACAATCTAGTTGTCTATTCAAGACTAAATTGCTGTTACCCATCATGAGCAAGGTGCCTTTCTTATGTGAGGAGATTATCCTCAGCAAGTGGGAGAAGAAACGAGATTGATAGCCTTTAGGTGCGTAGTAGTTAACTATAGTCACCTCGACATCCATAATCGACCCGTAGTAAGTATCGACCCGTAGGGTCTGCTATTTCGAGAGAGCATATAAAGGGGGTGTTTTTCTGAAATGCCACAAGGACGCCTCTCCGTTTTTCCTCAAAGGTCACTTTGAAAACTCAAGGGTAATTTTTATGAAAATATTTAGGGTGGGAAGATGTGGAAAATCTGGTTTCTTGCAGCCCTATAGCGTGGGCTCGAAAGGAAGCACAGTAAGTAAAGGCACACTTATGTTTCCTAGAGGAGTTAAAGCCCTGTACGTTATGGGATATAATAACAAACTTGGAAGTAACAAACATGGAGGTAGCTAAATAACTCAAGGGTAACCCAGAGAAATGCAAATAGAATATGTTCAGGTGTCTTGATGTCCTGGAAAAAAGGAGAAGAGAAAATTTAAGAGAGCAGATAAAAAAGAAAGTAAAACTTAGCAGCCTTACCCACGGGGGTGTCAGGAAAGGATTGTCTAAGCAATCAAAGGCAATGGGCACCTGGACTGCCATAGTGAGGAATCGCTATGAACCTCCCAGGCACATGTTGTGAAATAAAATCAAACAATATTAGGAGAGGAGCTAATGCTCAATTGCCTGACCATGTAGAGGAAAAGAGAATAAAGGGAAGGGAGGGTGGGAAAAGAGAGGAAGAGAGAGAGAGGGATGAGAGGGAATAAAAAAAAGGGTGGGAAGAAAAAAAAAGAAGGGGGAACTCTTCCTTGAACATTAGAGTCAATATGTTTAAATTCGAGTGTTTGGTGAGGCATACTCTATCAAAAGGCTTATCAGCTCTGGAAGAGGAGAGCCTGCTCTGGTGGAGAACGTTCCAAAATCGAGATGCAGAGATACATCAGTCCTCTTCCTGAATCCCTGGTCGGGGGGGGGTCAGTTTGTGTTGTTTCAGAGCTGGTCGTGATCTGTGGGGGAGGGGTTCCCATAGAGGGGTGAGGAAGGGAGATTTTATATATTATTATTATTATTATTATATAGTGTGTCAGGGATCGCGGCGTCCTGTCGGCTGGCGCACGCGCACTGGCGACGGCTCACAAGCACCAGGTCCCGGCGAGCCGCAGATGACAGGACGCTGCGCATGCGCAGTAGGAGCTGCGGGCGTGCCTCGGGCGGCCAATGACAGCCCGAGGGCGCGTCCTGGACGGTCAATGACAGTGCAGGGCACAATATTTAAAGATGCCCTGCACTGTCACTAATCGCCGCAAGGTCTATCTGTGATCCTGAGTTCCTGTACCTGCATTTGACCCTGATTGACCCTGACTACGCTGCCTTCTCCTGTGCTTTGACCCGGATTGTCCTGACTACGCTGCCTTCTCCTGCATTTGACTCGGATTGCCCTGACTACTCTGCCTTCTCCACTCCTGATCCCCGGCTTGTTTGACCTATCTGCGGACTGACTTATCCTGCTGACCCTGCGTGTGACCTGACTACTCTTTGCTTGCCGATTCTGTACCGCGCTTACCCCACGGGACCGCTGCTCGTGACCCATCCTGCTAGGTCCCGCCGTCCTCCTCACATCTGGCTCTCCCGGTACCTATACATCCCCGGAGGTTGCCTCTGCCACTGGTAGGCCTGCTCGGAGGTCGTGACCTGGCCCTGGTCTGTTACAAGTCCATCCCCACCATCAGGGGCCCTGGTGAACGCACAGACCGGGACTTAGATTCCACGCTTTGGGTAGGTCTGTCCAGTGGACTGCCAGAGGCACCACCTGGCGGATCATAACATAGTGTTTATATAGCGCCATTAGGTTTGCTCAGCACTGTACAATAAAGTGGGGGACAGTACATGAGACAATACAGTAACAATACAATACATGAGGGGTTTGAGGGCCCTGCTCTTTCGAGCTTACAATCTAGGAGGGAGGGGGTAGAGGTACAGGAGGAAGTGGCTGTGGGGGATGGAGTGGTAGGAGGAGTGGAGGAGAATGGCTGTTAGGTGAAGGTGGGGTAGGCTTCCCTGAAGAGGTGGGTTTTCAGGGAGCGCCTGAAGGTGAGGAGGGTAGGTGACAGTCTGATGGATTGGGGTAGGGAGTTCCAGAGGATGGGGAAGTCCTGGAGAAGTCCTTCAGTCGGGCGTGGGAGGAGGAGACCAGGGAGCTAGAAAGTAGGAGGTCTTGCAAGGAGCGAAGGGGGGCAGGTAGGGTGGCATTTGGGTATCAGGTCAGTGAGGTAGTTTGGGGCAGTGTTATGGATGACTTTGTATGTCAGAGTTAGTAATTTGAATTTGAATTTAATGCATTGGGAAATCGGGAGCCAGTAAAGGGATAGGCACAGGGGGGTGGCAGAAGTGGAGCTGTTGGTGAGGTGGATGAGTCTAGCCACTGAGTTCAGGATAGACTGAAGCGGGGATAGCCTGCGTTGGGGTAGGCCGGTGAGAAGGGAGTTGCAGTAGTTTAGGCGTGAGATAATAAGGGAGTGTACGAGTTGTTTAGTGGTGCCCGGGGTTAGGAAAGTACCTATCTTGGATATATATTTTATTGATTGGCTTTGATGGATTTAAATCCACCTGTTTCCTTTTTTAAATAAAATACATACCTCCTGTCCTACCACTATTCATATCTAGCACACTAGACATGCTGCTCCCCAGAGCAAGAGGCGTGCCATAGCTTGGGTTCCCTGCTATTTTATTCCAGGCTCTATATTACTCAGTATCTGCTGGGTGCTTCAAAATAGATCCCTACAAATAGGGACTGGTTTTTTTTTCACATTTTATGCTTATTTTAAGTTAACATGTTTACCAATTCACAGGGCAGGGGAAGCACTTAAGCTACATGCTAGTGAGTTGCACATAAACTCCCCCTTGAAGTTCTGTACCATTCTTCTATGGAAAAGCGTGATTAGAAGAGCCATGCAAACTGTGGAAGAAAGATTTTGTCACCAATGAGCTTATTATCCCTTATTTCCCACTAGACAGTCTTATATCAATGGAGATGTTTGGATTCATTTATCTCTAGACAATATATGGCTGTATTTTATAGGTCTAGTTGGTGACTTTGATAAAGTTTAGTGGTAGAAGAAAAATAAGGAGACATGCTTGGTGTTGCAGCCTTTACTATCATAAATGGCTAGCTTTATTGTGAAATGCAAACTACTACTATTAGTCCTAAAGCACATAGACCCTTTTAGGCATACAATGTAAACTGTAAGTGTATTGTTGCACCCAGGATGCACAGCTGCTGCTTAGAGTTTCCCATAGTTGTTTGAATAGCTGTAGGCTGCTGTACATGGGTTTATACCATAAGAGGTGTACAATCTTGAATGCAGTCTGTCTAGGGGCATAGGGTTTTACAGATGTGAGGGTTTATGCAAATAGTGGCTTAAAAGATCATACATCCATACAGTTCTATGGACATCTATACACAGCAGCTTTGTATCCTGGACATGGAAATATGCCCACAAATTAAGCTGCATTCCCAAAAGAACCCCTGTGCTTTAGGCCTTATGGTATTTTGAAAGTAAAATAATATTCAATAATGTGAAACACTTTTCACAGTTTTGTTTTGGAATTTCTGTGTGTTGTTTTGTATTCAAAGAACCGTGTTTCTGAGTCATATATAAAAAAAAACTAAAGAGTGCGCTTCTTGTCATCTCAAAAATAGATGCTTGTTAGTGTAGTTTCCCATAAACCACATTACTTGAGGGAAAGAAAGAAAGAAAGAAACAGAAAGAAAGAGAGAATTCAGATCAATGTATTTCCTACATCCTATGTGCGTTGTAAACAAAACAGAAACTGGCTTTCCAGAAACTATGTATATGAGGTTTGGTGATGGCTGTCAGAGTGGGTGGGTGTGAGATGTTCTCTATGTATGAAATATTATCTGTTAATATTCTGTAGTTTCATTTCATGTCAAAAGGTGGAGTTCTGGGCTCAATTTCGTATGTTTTTTCAGGTTATCTGGTTTGCGGAAAAAATTACCTGTTGTTTACAGAGATTAATAGATGTAAATTGATTTACATGCACAACTAAATAAGACTCATCTACCTCTCTCCCCCTCCCTCCTGCTAAGTTTAAACAAGCCATACAAAATTTTATAAAGGGAAGGAGATATAAAAAATAAAAATACCTTGATGGGTGGGTCAGTCCGGTGGAGTCGGTGTCCCTAGACAGACTGCATTTGCATCAAGACCACTCTCGATAACACACATTGGATGGTAAGCCTCCATCATTCAAGGAATTAAATCAATGGATTGGATTGTTGGATGGGGCAGGGACAGCAGGGATGAGAGAAAAGGATGGGGTGATACTGGATATTCTCCAGTCAGAAATGAGGATGGTTCTATCTCACTTACTGCAGCTTCTAATGGACTCTGCGATTAGCAACAACCTGAAGAATCCTCCACTTCTCTGACATCCCTCTACTCTTCTTGACTGTAGTTATGACAAAGTATACATCAGAAACTTTTCAGACCCTTAAAAATACAGTACTGGATTTTTGTTATTTTTATCATCCACACTGAGCTCTTCCTACCACCAGGTCTCATAGCAGACACATGATTTGGCTTTCAATTTGACACTGATGGCCAATCCAATCTCTGATAGGATTTTAAGTGCAAAAAAAAAAATCTGCAGACAGTCTTATAGATAACATTCAGTGTGCATAAATCTTAAAGCTTTAACAGAAGTAACAGAATCTTTATTTTTGATCATATGATTGCCATTTTCAAATCTCATTGGATTAAGTTGAAAGCGACTTTTTTTTTAAAGTAAGTAATCTTATTTTTGCCTCCTAAGGACCAGGCTTTTATTGTCACTTTTGTTCACATGTAATCAGTTTTTTTTTTTTGCTATAAAATTACTTGGAACCCCCAAACATTATATATTTTTTAAAAGCAGAGTCCCTAGAAAATAAATTGTTGGGCAATTTTTTTGGGAAACATACACTTTTTTGAATTTTAATGCAAGAAAAATACACTACCTAACTCTTATTTTTGTAAACTACTATAAAAGATGATTTTACTATCTATTGGTGACACTTTAAAAGCCTTTACAGGTTATCACTTTAAATTTACAGAGGAGGTCTAGTGCTAGAAATACTGCCCATGATCTGCCGTTCGCAGTGATACCTCACATATGTGAGATGATCACTGTTTGCACACATGCGGGACCAATGTGTGAGTTTGCCTTTGCAAAACAAGCAACTTTTTTTAAGTAAGTAATCTTATTTTAGCCACCTAAGGACCAAGCTTTTATTGTCACTTTTTGTTCACATGTAATCAGATGATCGCTGTTTGCACACATGCGGGACCGACATGTGAGTTTGCCTTTGCATGTGAGCATGAGGGGACTTTGATTTTTTTTTTACACTGTTGCATGTGACAGCAAGAGGCATGTGACAAGTACTCGTTATGGAGGGATTTGGGGTCTATAAGAGCCCAAATCTCTCCTCTGCATTTAAAAGTATTTAAAAAACCAAGATCTGTGTTTTTTGAATGCTTTTGAGTTTTTAAAAATGGCGCCATTGACATCCGGGTAAACTGGAAGTAATGAAAGGTCATCCCATAGTGGAGAGCCAATCAAAGCCAATCCTGGCTTTGTTCTGCTGTCCAACCAGCTGGCAGACATGCTAGCTTGTTGCTTGGGTCTCCCAGTGGGGCGAGCAATCGATGGAAGGTGGCTGGGGGCTGTTCCCTCCCAATGCTTGTAATAGCAATCAAGCTGCTAGTTAGCCACTCCGATTGCTATTATAAGAGATTCTAAAAACTGGTACCAGGGTGATGCCTGCAGCTGTAGGCATAATCCCTGTGCAACCACTTGAAGATCGGTAACATACCAGGTACATGACTGGTCATTAAGTGGCTAGTGTGTAAGCTTAGCTAATTGAGCTTATTGTAAACAGTCTATAGTGATATCTGTAAATCTCTCCAACATGTTTATCATTTCATGCAGTTCAGTCTCTCAGCCACATGTCTAAACTCTATACAAGTAGTGGTTGTGGTTTATCCCTTTAGGTACATAATATATGATTTATACATGATGGACCTTGTACACCTCTAGTCACATGAGATAAAGTCAGTTGACTGTCAGTTTACAGAGCTATCATACCAAAACTGTTGGCAATTGATCAGTGGTAGTGTTTACCACTGGAGGGGGTAGGAAGGTTATGACAGAAGAATGCAAATTAAATGGGAGTGGACAGCATGCTTACCCAATCAGATCTATTTAGCATAGTATATTTTACATATTTACATATATTTACATATTTACAGAGAATACAGGGGTGATCTTTTCATTATGCTGTTGTAACTTTATTGTCAAATTATCAGGTTGGTGTGAGTCCCTGACCAGATTGTATCGCTTAACTGTAGAAGAGAAAAGAGAGGTCTTTTTTGGATGGGGTGTCTACATGACAAGGCTAGCTGAACAGAACTCCTAGTTGTCTGCTGTTAAGCTTCAAGCACATTAACCATAGGTTTATTTCTAGTGTTCATTGGAAACCCATTCATGATGGCAAGCCTATCCTTCATTAGAATGAACACTGTTCTGTTAAATCTGAATTGCCCTTTTCCCAGCACAAGACAGATATTACATCACACAGTCTAGTCAGCTGAGAAAATATAACAAGTCTCTTTCAACTCAGGCACAGTTACATTATACAGATGACCTTTTCTCACTACAAATTCATTAAAATTTCTTATTGCCTATATCTCACAATTTTATTATTTTGTAAATTATATCAATTCTTTATTGTTATTCCATCCAGAAAGCATAGTAGATTTCAAGTTAGTAATGAAATTTAGTAAATTACTATTGCATTGCCTTTTAGTATTTTCTTCAATGCATTGTTATAAGTTACATGCTACTGAAGGGGATCTTTCCTGAATATAGTCAGAAATAAAAATACATCAAGTAATTTAAATCAAGTAGATATTAATGTTGTTGTTTTTTTTATATTTTTTAGTTTTAATTTCACACCAGAAGGTAAAGTTCTTGGCCCACCTTTCTCATGACTTGTTTACAGAGATTAATAGCTCAAGCTCCAATTTACATGCACAACAAAATGAGAGTGAGGAGTGACTCATCTGCCTTTCACCCCCTCCCTCCTGCTCTGTTTAAACAGGCCATACAGAGCTTTGATAATAGGGAGGGGATATATAAATGTCAGTCTGCATGTGTAACTTCATGTATGACTTCATTTGCATAAATATCATCTTAGTTAACACCCACAGAGTGACACCATACAGAGTTTTATTAAAAGACAGAAAGCCTGAACTCAACCAGCTTTTACATAGAGAACAAAGGCGTACTGTATTTTCTGTCCCAACATCACCGTGTCTTAGATGATAATACAAGAAACGAGACAAAAAGCTGTAATGGAAGCAGTATGAGAATCCTGCTATGCCTGATAGAAAACTGATAAATAAACCAAGGGAACATATAGACTGAATTGAACTTTTTGACTTTAGCACACTAGCAAAAGACCGCTGCACATCAATTGTGATCAATTTTTCTTGTTGTCTGGAACTGTTCTTTAGATATGACAACAACAGCACATTTAAAAAAAGGAAACGCAATTTTTTTTAGATGAAAACATTGATATTAGGGATATCATTGAATACAAAAAATGGCTTCAATGCCTGCTAAAAAAATTAGTTTAAAATTAACATTTTAAAAGGAACCTGGTCGTTGCCAGACTCAACTGCAGGAGCAACAGTACAATATGGTCCTGATCCCTTCAGAAAATAAACAAGCTTCAGCACACTGATGAGGTCATCTCTCTGCTCATACCACTCTCCCCTTCAGGCAGCATTTCCACACCATGGGTTGCAGGAAAGAAAATCGCTCAATTCCCCTATCATCACAGTCAGTGTTGATGGGGAAATCGATTCTTGGAGATATTGTGTTTGCCCAGCGGGGAGAGCCACCCCCACCGGGAGAACGCAGTGGTTACTGCTAGTGGCTATAATAGCAGCTAGCAATAATCACATGCAAAATCCGGAGGTCTTTTTGTACCCACGTTGATTAATCAATTAACTTGGGTACATTCAGTCTGCTCATACATGGTTCAAATCTCGGTTGGTTGAGCAGGGTTCAACTGTCTATGGCCAGCTTAAGGGAAGCATATATAAACACATGTGCTACATACATACAGCACATTTTATGCACTTAAAGTTAAATTTTTGTTCCTTTTTTTTACTTTTGTTTCTTTTTTAACAAATACTTGCCTTAAGTTTATGAAGCAACTGTGTGTTTAGATTAAACACTTTACTGCTTGTTTTAAACAGTATTAAATTTGTTTGATGTTTGAAAACTGCAGGCTAAAGAATCAGGATAGGAAGAGAAAGAGAAGTTTAAAACTGGATGCACTCCAACACAAGTAAAAATAAATACTGCCAACAAAGGTATTGGTGCCAAGGTTATCTGTAGCACTGTAAATCGTAACACATAGGACAACTTTAAATCCTCTGGACCTAAACAACAAGGTTGTTATATTATATAACAGCACACAAGCCAGCATGTGTGGTGTACTGTGGATTTCACAAAGTAAATGTCTTTGGAGAACTGTGAGTCCTTTGTATTGCAAAATAAGATCAATAGAAGTGTAGTTTTACAAAGAACTTTCAGTATCACAAGATCATTCTTTGGTCCTAGGCCTATGAATGTAACAAAAAACACAATAAATGCAGTGTTGAAGACAAATGTTACAATCAGAACCATATTTTTGGTTTAGTCTTATTTGAATCATAAAGAAATCGTGTGAGGTTGCCTAAGATCAAATCAAGCATTAAAAATTGACAATGAATAAAGGAGAAATAAGTGAGCGCTAAATAGAATCAACACTAACAGCAGCTGTACACCAAAAGGCACCATATAAGACCTTTTAAAGGACACAAGTATAACACAGAGGGGTGCAGCGCTCCTAAAATCTATAACACATAAAACGTTTATAAGCAAATGACATAGTAAAGTGACCATGTGCAAATAAATATATAGGCCACTAATTCGTGGCTAATAGTGCTGGAAGATGTGAAATACAATGTAAAAGTTCATAAAGAAGGTGATGGTGAGATCCCAAATGATCTAAGGATGTCCTATGACGGAGACCGTGGGTCAGGTGATATAAAGTAATATGATTGCGCACTCACCAGATACGCAAATCAAATGCGCATTGATCGTAGAAATCACAGGCCATCCAATATCATCGGATAGATCTGGTCAGATCTGGTCACAGTATATCTCACTCCCTGACGACTCCAGCTGGAGAGGAGGACAACACAGTAAGAGAGCTCCCTTGGGAGCTAACTACATCCACAGAGCAAGCTACATCCATTACAAGGTGACCCTCGGGTGTGGCAGTATCGTCAGGGAGAGAGATATACTGTGACCAGATCTGACCAGATCTATCCGATGATATTGGATGACCTGTGATTTCTACGATCAATGCGCATTTGATTTGCGTATCTGGTGAGTGCGCAATCATATTACTTTATATCACCTGACCCACGGTCTCCGTCATAGGACATCCTTAGATCATTTTGGATCTCACCATCACCTTCTTTATGAACTTTTATATTGTATTTCACATTTTCCAGCACTTTTAGCCACAAATTAGTGGCCTATATATTTATTTGCACATGGTCACTTTACTATGTCATTTGCTTATAAACTTTTTATGTGTTATAGATTTTAGGAGCGCTGCACCCCTCTGTGTTATACTTGAAGCATTAAAAATTGGATGAGTTGTTGTTGGGATCAGTGTTTCATATATTGCAGCTTACTGGTCCTTAAAAGTGGTGGTTGTACTTATTTTCAGGTTTTCAGGCCTTTAATAACACACCCTTTATTGTCCCGGGGTGGATACATTTACTCCTATGCTGTATCTATAGAGGGATCCATGAGTGTCACCCAGGCTAGACCTCAAACATGTCTGCATTTTTTCATCTCCATTACATGGAAGAGATGGGTGGTAGCTTACACAAGAAAGAAAACAGTGTTTTTGCTTTCAGTTTCTCTCACAGTAAGTGAAAAGTAAATTGCATTTCTGGTAAGCTCAGTTGTATTTTCTTTACTTGCTAAAAATGTTCTTAGCCTAAAAAATAAAAACAAATGCAGCCACCACATCTACCGGTACTGGTAATATGCAATATGCTACATTTATGTTACTGAGTTTAATTATCTTTTTAAGGATCCCCCCTCCAAAAAAAAGTCTTATATTCACCTGTTCACATGCTTGTCAAATCTTCCCTATGTGGACCCCTCATATGCCTACTAGATAGAAGAATAGGACTTTCTAGTGCAGTAATCTTTTACATTACTCAATAATCAGTAATCTTTTACTTACGTAGTAAAACTGATATACCATCATTTCATTTATACTAAATTTTATTTCATACAAAACTATATTTTACTTGCAATTTGGTGTTGAGGCAAAATCATTCAAATGTCACTGGATATTCCAGCGTCTGACACTTCACTTGAGTAATTCTCCACTGACTGCTGCTGAAGTATAATTGCACATCACCACTGTAAGAACACACCACATACCATTAATTGTGAACCACGTGTTTAATCTAGCAAAACACCTTAGGCAAAGGAAAATTGCATGGGAAGAGCAAAACACTGACCAATACAAAAATTCCACAGTGCATGTCTTAGGTATTTGGCAAACATCAGCCCCGTCTTCCTTAAAAATGCAGCCATGCACAAAAAGCCTAAACATTCTTAAGACCCCCAGTGTTTGTCTGCACGAAATCTAGCAAAGAAGCAATGGTAACCACTCACCTTTATAACTAATACAATAAAGGTGCACATGGACACAGAAGTACAGCAAACATCTAGTCAGCTCAAAAAGCTCAGGTAATCTGGTTTAACAGTTTAGATTTAAAACTGAAGCTTTTGATGCATACATGCATACATGGGAAGCTATACTGCTGCTTCAATGCACCTCTGCAAAGTGTGGTCACTGCCTATATGGACATAATAAATGATGGCCATCTACTGTTCAGTCTATAATAAAAAGTTTAGGTATAGGTTGGCACCCTCTGACCATGGACCTTTCTAAAGTGGAGTTGTAAGGGACCGCCCGGCGACACCACTAGCACTCCACTAATCAGGCGTCCCCAGCGCACGGAGTCTAAGTCCCAGAGTACTTGTTCACCAGGGCCCCTGATGGTGGGGATGGACTTGGAGTACCCCGGGACCAGGTCGTGCCTACTGAGGATACCCGTCAGTGGTAGGGGTGTTCGCCAGGGGCTCCCACGGGAGAGAGCCTGATATGAGGAGGTCTGGAGACCCCGTTGAGAGGGATGGATGGATGGATGGCTGAGCAAATGCAAAGTCAGGCAAGCCGGGTCGGTAACGGGGAGGACGGTACGATACAAGGCAGTGGGCAGAGAACAGTCGGGTCACACGCCAGGTCAGCAACAGCAGGTCAGATCCAATAGGGGGCATTCAGGAGAGAGGTCAGGCAAAGCAAGGGTCTGGGCAGGAGAATACAGCAGTGGTCAGGTACAATCCGGGTCAGCAACTTACTTAGAACAGGTTCAGGATACAGGATACAGGACAAGGATAAGACCAGAAGGCACCGAATGACAGCTCAGGGCCGTTTAAATATTGCGCCCTGCGCTGCCATTGGTGCCCAGCGAGCGGCCGCTGCTTCTACTGCGCATGCGCGAACTTGCGCGCCGCGGCCGGCCCGGACCTAGAGCTCGCGTCCCTGCACAGGGCGGCATACTGCGCGGCGGGGTTCGAGGGGATCCCTGACATTGCCCCCCCTACGGGCAACCTCCGGATGCCCATCCGATCTCTCCACCACGGGTGGTCACAAAGAAACCTCCGGACAAGTCTGGGTGCATGGACATTATGGGCTGGTTCCCAAGAATTGTCCTCGGGGCCATAGCCCTTCCACTTAATAAAAAATTGGGTCTGGCCCCCCCTTCTTCAGCACTTCAGGATCGTTTCCACCTCAAATTCTTCTTGTCCCTCCACCGTTATGGCCTCCGGAGGTCTGGATTCTCGTTCTGGGAAGGCATCCGGGATCACAGGTTTAAGTAAGGACACGTGGAAAACAGGATGAATTTTGAATGTTTCAGGAAGGATAAGTTCATATGTTACCTCATTGATCATTCGCTTCACACAAAAAGGCCCCACGAATTTAGGTCCCAATTTCTTCGAGGGACAAAGCATTCTCAAGTTGGTTGTTGCCAACCATACCTTATCCCCAGGCTTCAGCACCAGATCCCCCCTTCGTTTCTTGTTAAACGCATTCTTGTTGTCCTCCTGGGCCCGAGCGATGGCTTCCTGTAGCACTTTGTTGTTCGAGGAGAAGAAGGTTAATGCATCTTGTGTTGCCGGAACTGGGCATTCAGAGACCAAATCAGGGAGGAAGACAGGGTGAAATCCGTAGTTAGAGAAGAACAGAGATTGCCCTGTTGCTGAATGGCTTGCGTTGTTATAAGCAAATTCCGCTAATGGTAAAAGTGGTAACCAATTATCCTGAAGGAAGGATGTGTAGCAACGCAAGTATTGTTCTAGGGTCTGGTTGGTCCTCTCGGTCTGTCCGTTGGTCTGAGGGTGGAAAGCAGAGGAGAGGGATAACTTGATATCCAGGGCCTTGCACAGGGCCCTCCAAAATCTAGATGTGAATTGGACCCCTCGATCAGAGACAATGTCCTCCGGGACTCCATGTAGTCTTATGATTTCCTGGATGAATATTCGCGCAGTCTCGGACGCAGCGGAGTCTTTCTTAATGGTACGAAGTGAGCCATCTTCGATAATCGATCGATGACCACAAAGATCGCGGTGTGTTCTTGGGACGGTGGGAGCTCGACTATAAAGTCCATCGCGATCCTTTCCTAAGGTCGTTCAGGAATCGGCAAAGGCCGCAGCAGTCCCCAAGCCTTGTTCCTCGATGGCTTGTTTTTCTGGCAGATGGTACAGGATCTTACGTAGAGTTTACAATCCTTGGCCATACTCGGCCACCAAAAAGAGCGTTGGAGAAGTTCCAGGGTCTTGGCTGGGCCAAAGTGTCCCGCCATCGGGTGGTCATGGCAATGTCCCAGGACAAGGGTTCGGACCTCTTCAGGGACCATGACCAACCCATCCTTTCATAGGAGTCCCCCCTTGTTCTGGAGGGACACACCAACTGGGATTGACGCGGCCGTGGATGCCTCCAATAGCTTGGACCGAAGGTCCGTCTGGAGCGCCAAGAAATTTCCTGAAGACAGAATAGTATCAGGTACCGGTTCTTCTTTGGAGTCTTCAAATATGCATCGGGTTTCGTATTTTTAGATCCGGGCCTATACGTGATGTGAAAGGTGAACCTGGAGAAGAACAGTGCCCATCTCGCCTGCCGTGGGCGTAAACGTTTGGCGGTCCTCAGGTACTCGAGATTTTTGTGATCTGTGAAGATCAAGATGGGGTGCGAGGCACCTTCTAGCAGGTACCTCCATTCTTCGAGTGCTGTTTTGATGGCCAACAACTCCCGATCGCCGATATCGTAATTCTTCTCGGCTGGGGTAAGTTTCCTCGAGAAGAACGCTACGGGATGGAGTAATTCTTTGGTGCCCTTTCGCTGGGACAGGATGGACCCCACCGCATTCTCCGATGCGTCTACTTCCAAGATGTATGGCAGGGCAGCGTCCGGGTGGCCGAGAATGGGTGCCGAGGTAAAGAGCTTCTTCAAGGCCTCAAAGGCTTCCTGAGCCTCCGGCGTCCATCTAAACCAGGTTCCAAGCTTGGTTAACTGAGTTATGGGGGAGACCAGACCCGAGAAGTTCTTAATTACCTTCCGGTAAAAATTTGCAAAGCCGATAAACCGCTGGACGCCTTTTTTGTCCGCGGGTACCGGCCACTCCAAAATCGCAGAGACTTTCTGAGGGTCCATTGCGACCCCCGCGGTGGAGATAATCGACCCCAGGAACGTAATGCTAGGTTGCTCAAAGCAACACTTATCTGCCTTGGCGTATAACCCATACTGACGCAACCGCCCCAACACCCTTGCCACATGTATCCTGTGATCCTTCAGGGAGGATGAGAAAATCAGTATATCGTCTAGGTAAACGATAACAAAAATGTCCAGGTAATCCCTGAAAATATCATTTACAAAATGTTGAAATGTGGCTGGTGCATTGCACAGCCCAAATGGCATGACCAGGTATTCAAAGTGCCCAAACCGGGTACGGAACGCCGTTTTCCACTCGTCCCCTTCCCTTATGCGAACTAGGTTGTACGCCCCCCTTAGATCAAGTTTAGTAAAAATGACCGCAGCCTTCAGGCTCTGAAATAACTCTGGCACCAACGGTAATGGGTAACGATTTTTAATCGTGACCCTGTTCAGCTCCCGGTAGTCAATACATGGTCTCAGAGACTTGTCCTTTTTTTCCACGAAGAAGATCCCCGCCCCTGCTGGTGAAGTGGAGGGACGGATGAACCCCTTCTGGAGACTGTCCTCTATATATTCCTTCAGGGCCCCCAATTCAAGTTCAGATAGGGGAAAAATTTGCCCAAAAGGAATCTCAGAGCCGGGTAACAGGTCGATGGGACAGTCATACGGGTGGTGGGGGGGCAGGGTATCTGCTCCCCGTTTACTGAACACGTCCAGGAATTCATGATATGCTGTGGGAATAACCTGTTTCAGATCATAGTCCCCCTCAGAGCATAGGAGGACCTGGGGGCCTGCCGGGCCTGAAGTACGACAGTGTTCCTGACAGTATGGGGAAGGGAACAAGATTGACCCGGTTTCCCAGTCAATTTGGGGGTTATGGGCCCGTAACCAAGGGAGCCCCAAAATGACTGGGAAAAGAGGTGACGCAATGGCATCCAGGCGGAGGAATTCCCGGTGTTGGTTGGCAATGGTAGTGGCAATGGGGGGAGTTTCCTGATTAACCACTCCTGATTTTATCTGGGAGCCATCGGCCAAAAATATGTTAAAACCCCTCTTTCTGGGTTGGAGGGGAATTTTCTGCTGGCGAGCAAAGTCTAAATCCAGAAAACAACTGCATGCCCCCGAATCAATTATGGCTGTCACTTCCACGGTCCTTTCTGGAAGCTGAAAGGAGAGGGGCACAACTAAGTATTGGGAAGGACTGACGTTTCCAATAGACAAAGAAGAAAAAGAGGTACACTTACTCATTTTCTGAGGGCAGGATCGTACCATATGACCGGCTTCCCCACAGTAGAGGCAGAGGTTCTGAGAGCGTCTCCACTGGTGTTCTTCTGGCGATAATTTGGGCCGAGCCAGGCCTAGTTGCATGGGTTCTGGAACATCTCCTGGAAGTGGATTCTGGATACTTGGTCTGGGTGGTTGGCTGGGGCCTAGGAATGGACCCCAGTTGTTTCCACGACCCTGGCTGGACCTCTCAAACCTGCGTTCCCGCAGTCGTCGGTCAATTTTTATCGTCAGGGCAATTAGATCCTCTAATGACTCGGAAACCTCTACCCGGGCCAGCTCATCCTTTAGGGGTTCTGATAGCCCCATGCGGAACTGGTGCAGCAAGGCAAACTCGTTCCAGCGAGTGTCCCCCATCCAACGCCTAAATTCTGAGGCGTATTCCTCTGCCGCCCGACGGCCCTGTCGGAGTGTGTATAAGATTGCTTCGGCAGAGGCTGCCCGCTGTGGGTCATCATATAGGATGGCCATCGCTTCAAAGAAATCCTTGACTGTTCCTAGGTGTGGGTCATTGTTTCCCCTTAGCCGATGGGCCCAATCTTGGGGTTCGCCCTGCAACAGTGAGATTATAAATCCCACCTTCACTGATTCAGTCAAAAAGGTACGGGGTTGAAGTTCAAAAAATAGGAGGCAGGATTCACGGAATGACCTGAAGCGTGTGCGGTCCCCGTGGAAATGCTCCGGTAAGGGTACTCAGGGTTCCGCCATAGGTAGCGGGGTGGAGGCCCCTGACACTGGCTCAAGAGCAGACGGGGGTGCAGAAACCGGGGCCTGTGGGGCTGGGTCAGATATGGAGCAGGTCTAGAAGCGGTTCTCCAGCTGCATACATTTATCTGCAAGGCTGCTACGGCCTGCGTCAGGTTAGATAGATGCCTGCAAATTTCTTCTAGCGGGGAGGGCCCTTCTCTAGGCTCAGTCATGGCCTTCTGGTACTGTAAGGGACCGCCTGGCGACACCACTAGCACTCCACTAATCAGGCGTCCCCAGCGCACGGAGTCTAAGTCCCAGAGTACTTGTTCACCAGGGCCCCTGATGGTGGGGATGGACTTGGAGTACCCCGGGACCAGGTCGTGCCTACTGAGGATACCCGTCAGTGGTAGGGGTGTTTGCCAGGGGCTCCCACGGGAGAGAACCTGATATGAGGAGGTCTGGAGACTCCGTTGAGAGGGATGGATGGATGGCTGAGCAAGTGCAAAGTCAGGCAAGCCGGGTCGGTAACGGGGAGGACGGTACGGTACAAGGCAGCGGGCAGAGAATAGTCGGGTCACACGCCAGGTCAGCAACAGCAGGTCAGATCCAATAGGGGGCATTCAGGAGAGAGGTCAGGCAAAGCAAGGGTCTGGGCAGGAGAATACAGCAGTGGTCAGGTACAATCCGGGTCAGAAACTTACTTAGAACAGGTTCAGGATACAGGATACAGGACAAGGATAAGACCAGAAGGCACTGAATGAAAGCTCAGGGCCGTTTAAATATTGCGCCCTGCGCTGCCATTGGTGCCCAGCGGGCGGCCACGGCTTCTACTGCGCATGCGCGAACTCGGCCCGGACCTAGAGCTCGCGTCCCTGCACAGGGCGGCATACTGCGCCTGCGCCGGGACCATCGCGGCGGGGATCGAGGGGATCCCTGACAGGAGTATACACTAAAACAATTTTGTTCTACAATTTTAATAAAAAAAACTATGTAAGGGCATCCGTTCATTTTTCTAATCATTAGTGGGGACAAATCAATGTTCATTTTCAACCACAGTGACAAGAAAGTGACAAGGAGTGGAATGGGAATTGTTTAGGAACATTTCAAACAGTGTACATGCTTTTTTTTTGTTTTTTGTTTGTTTGTTTGTTTATTTGTTTATTTTGGTCCATGCATTCTCATTCTGAAACCACATTTTACAGCAAATGAAATCTTAAACTACTTTTGAATGAAATTCAAATGTATTAAGAATTTCTGTGCAAATTCCTGTTTGAAATCCTACTAGTGTATACCCAGCTTAACACACTTTTTTTCATCAATACAAAATCATAGCTTTACAATTGTTTACAGTTAAAGTTTTGCACTGTATATGTCCATGGAGAGGAGAAACAAAAGTAATAAAAGTTAAATAATGAGCCAAACAATGATTTAAGTACAAAGCCTAAAAACAGGTAATTGTATGAACATGAAAGTCATAATTAAGCTTTTTACAAACTGTTTTATTGATACATTGAATCAAAAATATAAAACACACACAAATGCATTTTTGAATATTTTCTTTCATTTAATTTTCTTTTTAGCTTTTGGAACAATTGCATTTGAAAAAAAGTTTCCGGATCATTTATGTAATTGTTGTTTTCAAATTGCACTTTATTGAAATAAAATTATGTAATTATAAAACTTTGAATTATGCTAAATATAATTACATTTAAGGAGACTAAAACACTTTGATCAGATGAGTTCATTTTGATGAATGTTTAAGATGTACAATAAATGTTATGCATTTAATCTGCAGAGAAAGCATATTCTTGTTAACAATTGTTAACAATAATCTACAAAAGGATAAAACAACACAGTTCTGAAATATGACATTAAATATGTATATTCATTTTTTGGATTTTAAAGGTGGCAAAACACAAAAACAAATCAGATTGCATTAAATTCCATATTAGCACAATAAAAAAATTAAAACCAAGCACTCATTAAAATCATTGCAAAGCTTTCATCCACATACAGTAATGGTGTGCTGGACTGGTGAATCCATTTATTGTACAGCAAAGTAGTCACTTCACCTCTACATGTTTTGCCACTATCTTGACTTCCTCAGGAGATAAATTAAATGCTGCACAGATTAGATCACTATAACATTAAAAAAACCCCAAAAAACAAAATAAGTACTGAAAGCATAAGGTCAGTATGCAAAACATAACAAAAAGGTTTGCAATTGCCTAAGACCAAACGTTCTACTATATGATATGAACATCATAATAATAATCAAACACTACAATAATAACCAAATGAAGGGCTGAAATTAACGAAATCACAAGGTAAACCAATTGGTAATATTCTCATAGTTACGTATCAAGGAATTCACAGAATTTTCAATAGGTTCCACTTCCCCCAGAAAAGGCAGTTTTAGTAAGCCATAGGAGAGACATATGGGTCCTGAGAGATTTCCAAATAAATGTCCATACAAGACATGGATATATATATAGCAACACATTATAGAATGATAATTATATCACATATTTGAAAAAGGAATTATACACACCTACCCAGTATATAGGTAGGTGTTACCCAAAGGTCGTATACATAGGCTTAAATTTGTTATGAATTGTCAAACTACAGGTATCATCTATCTTATGATATGTGATTGTGGTACCTTTTATATAGGCAAAACCAAAAGAGTATTTTTGTTTTAGAAGTCGCTTAGGACTTTGATCTAAACTTTGTAGCTTTTAATTTATCTCCTGAGGAAGATAAAATAATGGCAAAACATGTAGAGATCAAGTAACTTTCTTTGCTATACAATAAATGGATTCACCAGTCTGGCACACCGGAGTCATGTTGATGTAAGCTTTGTAATGATTTTAATGAGTGCTTGGTTTTAATTTTTTGATTTTGTTAATAAATATGGAATTTTATGTAACTGGATTTGTTTGTGTTTTGGCACCTTTAAAATCCGATCAAACACAATTTCGTATTGTTACCATTATTAGGGATGTGGTGTCCTTGACGTACAGATACATGGATATAATTTTCCATATTTTAATTTTACCTCACTTCGGAACATTCAAACTAGCAGACATTTTAAAGCAGAAAATATATATGTTTTATTTTTGAATGTTTTTGGCATTATTGTCCATATTTATGTAGTATAAAGCATTCGATAAAGCAGACTTTCAATGACTTTAAAACAATTCTGGGATGTGCTAGTGAAGTCATGCCCATTGTAGGAGTGCATGCTTGCAGGAATTCTAGCAACCTGCTTTCCCGAGGGGCAGCAGCGAGGCAATGTAATATCACACATATCAGTATGTAATGTTTTTGGCATGTGCTAAAATAGTACCAATAACTGTGGTACACCGCAGCAAACTGAAGAATTTAAAATTGGTGTACAAATATGAAGCTGACAGCGGTGAAGGAAAAAAAAATGGTCCTGTGTCAGTGCTGTCTCTAAAAAGACAAATGTGTCCCCAATACTGCATTTAAGGTGTCAGTCTAAGGAGAACTGATTAGCACCTATGTTAGTGAGATGGAGGGAAGGGGAGGTGAGTTCTGAAAGATGCACAAAACTAAAGAGATTTAGGGGGCTCTGAGGGAAGAAGAGAGATTAGTGTTGTTGCACACTGGAGCTGGTGATACTAGCAGGGTCTGTCTATTAAAAGGTGAATTATTTTGCATGGATTACTTAAAAAAATAATGGTTGGTAATGGTGATGGTAGAGGGTTTTTTAATTGCTGAATAAGTGGACAAATACTGTAAGAGAGCTATAAAATTCCCCAGGATACCATTGCTAAATACTTACTGTAAGTGAGGTTAGATGTCTGTGGTGTGAGAGATCTAACAATCTGATAAACAGCTTAGGTATTTTAGCATGATGGTGAAGATACATGTTCAGTGATCGTACAGTTAAGAGTGAAGGCACCTACGAATAGAGCACTGACTACAGACTGTTTTTTGGATTAACAAAATTCAAGAGAAACATTGGAGTATTTATTTTTGTTTGAGGACTAAATCCTTTTCTTTTGCATTTATTGATTGATAATGTGTGTATAAAATATATGTATAAGATATACGTGTATTTAAAAAGTGTTTTATTTTTAAGGTCCTCACAGGGAGGACCTTAAAATAGTAGTAGTAGTAGGAGTATTCCGAGGTTCTCACCCATGCAGGGTTAAGGGTTCCAGGATAGTTTGGTTGGATTAGAGAGAACTAAATTATAGTTCTCTCAATTTGATAAAACATCATTTTGGACCCAGAATTAAGAGGCTTTGAGTGGGAAAGAGCCTTCAATCCTAACTACAAGTACCTTTGTCCTGAGAGAGTTAACCTGTCTGCAAGAGAGGCCAGGAAAGGAACAGGAAACAACCAAAATGTGTCTGTGACATAAAGTGTGAGGCAATATACACTGATAAGCAGGGGCGGACTGACCATTTGGAAGCTCGGGCACTGCCCGGGGTCAGTAGGGGGCCCCATGAGCTGCCCCTGGTACCTTTTTTATAGGCTTTTTTGAGTTTGGACAAGGACACAGGGGCCCCATGATCCCCTATTGCCAAGGGGCCCCATGAGTTGTCAGTCCGCCCCTGCTGATGAGACAGAGTGGTAGACTGCTGTGACTGAGCCACTACAAAACAACTGGTGACCTGGCCTTTGAACCCCTAAAGCAGGCAGAGACATAACCCTGTCAAGGGACAAGTTTTCCAGGTGGTGAGCAAGAAGTTTGATTTTTATAACAGAAGTATAGGCTATTTGCTGTTTTGTTTTAGTGAGAAAACAATAAAATACTGTTTACTTTACATTCAAGCAGCTAGCTGATGACCCCAGCCCTATCCCCCCCCCCATATTACAGGTGTATATACCATTCCAAGCAGCATCTCTCATTAAAAGGGTCAGAGAGGAGCACAATAAAACATTTTTTACAAATATGTGGCAATTTATGTGTCCTAGTCATTAGCATCAACAGAACCAGGACAGCTGGTACTGGTGGGTGTAAACCATGGACAAGACAGGGACACACAGGAACAGTCTAGACAGGTTTGCCTTTCACTTTTTTTTAAGAAAGTAGCAAGCAAACACAATGTATGAGGGCTTTATACGGCAAGCCCATTGCATAAATAAAAAAACATTTGCTTGTCTTGGTATATAACTGAACTTAGATAACTGAATTCATGTCAGTTTCTAACCAACGGGGTGACCCCTAATGGTTCCCCAAATCAAATAGGCAGAGCATGTTAACTTTTTGGTGTTCTGAGAGTGGTCAGCCTTATTACATAGGAGAGAGAGATATAGATGGAGAGAGAGAGAGAGAGAGAGACTCTGCAAAGGCTCTGGGATCTCGTGTATATATATATATATATATATATATATATATATATATATATACATATATATAATTTTTTTTTTTTTAACCAAACTTAAAGTTTATGGTAGGTATTTTAGTGAGACTACACAATGTTTTTTTTTTTAATTTTTACTATAGAATGTGCTAAAGCAAAAATTACTTTTACAAAGAAACATACAAAAAAATGAACCATTTAAATTGCTGGCAAATTACATTCATTAACAGCTTAAAAAAAACATACAAACCCATCCAAAGGTCCTCCAAAATACATAACAGAGCCTTGGAGAGGTACTGTTTTTTTTGTTGTTTTTTTTCATTTACCAAAGAAGCTGTCAGTAATATGTCATTTGCTGGCAATTTTAAAATGTTTTTCTTCTGTAAATGTCTATGCTGCTGATGCAATCTCTGTACATTACAGTGATGCACCCCTTTTGCAAGCAGGATTAGGGCACCCCTCAGGCATGTTATTAAAACTAACTGACCATTTTTCATGTTTTATTTTAAGCATTTAAATATTTTTTGCATTGTTGCATGTTCTCCAGGGTAGTGCCCACACCCTGTTATCTTTTGACATTTCCTTGCCTAGTAACCTCTAAAATTGTCATTTTTTTGCCATATTTGCTATTGATTTCAATGCGGTTTAGGTTGAACATCCAAACCTCTTTGAAGCTCACCAAACCCTGTGTGAACTGAACCCAGTTCTCTTATTTCTGAATCACTTTTACTGCTAATTAAAATATTACTGACCCTAGTGAATTTATTTAATGTTTAACCTTGGAGACAAAAACTACTTAACTTATGCTCCAATGTATCCCTGAACAAAACAAATGATGTGTTTGCTTTGCGATTTATGGTGCAGTTTATTGTCCACACTCACTTTATTTGACCTGTCCTTATGAATTGAATATCAATACTGTATCTGTATAGTTTACAGCTATAAAATGGTAACAGAGTCTTCTTACCTGATAAAGTAAGTGATAAAGCTCTTTGGGGACCTGGCAGTGGATCAGTGTGCAGCTTTGAACTAAAGTACATACTGTATTCTAGCCAAAAGTTAACACATTATATTCAATTTAAAAGTACACACTGCATTCTCTAGCACTGTGCATCGGTCAATGTGCAATTTTAGAAATAATGATAACATGCCCTTTTTACAAATCATTATCAAATTCTTTCTTTTTTCCAGAAAAAAACACTAATATTTGAATGCAGTCTTCTAATGTACCCTTAATCTAACCCTTAAAATTAACTCCATAACATCTTACCTAATTCTAAAATATAGCAATTGATTTGTACCCTAACATAATGACATGTAATCTGCTAAAGCAGTATGCAGTAAATCATAAGCAATTGCCATGCTTTATTTTCATAAAATACTGTTTTTTTTTACATTTTTTTTGTACCACTGTGGTGTTGATTTCCTCCAGCCATTCAGCCACTTCCTGTATATAAGCACTTGCTTGAGCAGTGACTACCTGGGGCAAAGTGTTTTCCTTGGGCAGCATCTTTCATGGGACCGCCCCCCAGGCAGAAGGGACCAATGGCATCGCTATAGGGGTCAATTGTCCCTCCTCCAGGAGCGGACTGTATTGGTCATGGGCGGGCTCGGCTTGGCTCAGGAAGGGAGAGCGGTCTCAGCTGGGTTGTGCTTGGGCGGGGGTGGGTTTGGCTGTGCTCGCGTGGGGAGGCAGGCTCAGCTGGGTTGTGCTTGGGTGGGGGAAGGGCTCGGCTGTGCTCAGGTGGAGGGTGGGTTAGGCTGTACTTGGTCAGGGGGGTGGTCCCAGCTGTGCTCGGGCAGGGGATGGGTTCGGCTCAGCTGGAGGGGTGGGCCCACAATGAAAAGCAGAGGTTTTCTATATATTTCCCAATCCTGGCATCTAATTTGTCCTCACAGAGGTATTTTTTTTAGCTCCTTCATTACTTCTGCAGTATACTGACTGTCTTCTGTATCCTGTTTACAGTCTCTGACCATCTCCTGTATCCTGTCCACAGTCTTTGACAGTCTCCTTTATAATTTCTGCAGTCTCTGACCATCTTCTGTATTATGCCAGCAGTCTCTGACCATCTTCTATATCATGTCTGCAATCTCTGACCAACTCCTGAGATGGAGCTCTAATTGGAAGAGGGGGAGCCTGAAGAGGAAGGGGTGGGGTTTACATATGAAGGGGAGGGTCTTAAACAGGAAACAGTGGGGCAAATTTAGATGGGGGGTACCCGAGTTTAGTGTTGCCTAGGACAGCACAAAACCAAAATACACCACTGGCGACTACCCATATCATTGCTCTGAAGCATCCTAATACTGTATATTATGACTGCACAATCTGTGGCAGCTTGACCTCTTGTAGTTTTCGGCAGTTGCACATGTGACAAGGGGACTTTATATTTTTTTTTTCCTTCAGTACCTGACCAATTGTCAGTAATCCTTTACCAAGCTTACAAAGAGCCCGTAACTGTTGCAGGTATATTGTACAGGCACCTATAGGTGCCGTACTTACCTGCAACAATCTTCTAAGCCATACCATTACCAATTTTGGGCTGTTCAGGGAACTACAACATTTCCTAATAATGATAAAGCTTGCCCAACATTTCCTACTTGCTGTATGTTCCTCTTTGTTGGCGAGGATTTCCAGTACAGTGATGGGCCAATAGAAATGTTTGGGAACAAAGCCTACTTTCAAGCTTTGTTATCACCCAAAATATCTGAGCTTTTTCTATCAGTGTGGTCAACCAGTTAGCCCCAACAATTGAGTGTAAGAGGCTGATGCAGATTTACCTGTCCCAGTTCAATTTTCTTCTCACCATTACAGTGTTTCTTTACCTAAAAACTTCAACCTTATCATATAAATATTTGCCTAACTGCACCCAAAATTTGGTGTAAATTTTGGCTACAAATAATGCCAATAAGCAGTGAGGCACCTTAAAGTGGTTCTAAAGGCTCAAGGTTCTTTACATTCATGCATTCCATGCATGAAGGTAAAATACCTTCTGTTTGCGGCAGCTCCCCCAGACCCTTCAATACTTATCTGAGCCTCATCGTGATCGCTGTTCTGGGTCTCTGCCCCCTCATTGGCTGAGACAACAAGCAGGAGCCATTGGCTCCCACTGCTGTCAATCACAGCATCTCAGCCATGCGTGAATGGACACATGGAGCAGTGGGTGCCCCCATAGCAAGCTGCTTGCTGTGGGGACACCCATAGACAGGAGGAGCCATGAGAGCCTGCGGGGGACTCGAAAAGAGAAGTATCCAGGCAGCTATGTGCAAAACCACTGCACACAGCAGGTAACTTTGACATGTTTGTTATTTTACAAAAAAAAAGAACGTTTAGAATCACTTTAAAGCATATGTGTCTACATAGCAGTGCAAGCAAAAAAACCTGACAGCATGTTACACCATGGAAACATAGCAAAATCAATTGGGTTTTTTCACACCTATATCAGTGAAATATTGTGTACTAAGGACCTATATATTTTATAACTGTTTGTAAACTTCACCTTTAACATGATGCTTTCTGACAGTGATCACAGTGCAGCCTTTCATGCGTTTAATTTGTAGCATTTTATAAGCATGTTCTGAATGTGCAAAGACAATTTCAGCTATCACATTGATCACAGTAGGATGTCATCCTAGTGGAAATAAACTATGCCCATTCCCAACTAAGCATTTTCAAGATTTGTTAAGTGCATGTTATTATGAAAGCCTATAATTGATGCATTATTCTTTTAGATCAATCATATGTGTGTATTTTAGCTAATGACAGGGCTGGGAACACATGATAAGCAATGAAAAGCTAAGTGTTCAGGGTATTCCGCTAAGAATCACTAGAGCGCTACAGAAAACTCCAGCCATGCATAACTCTTAAGCAGAACAATTATTTGATGCCTTGTAAGAGGAATACTTCATCATTGTTAAATCAATTTCGTTTACTTATTTTAATTAATTCTGACATGCCCGCCTCTTTCCCTTCCCTGGTATAAACTAAGTGTGGCAGTCTTTATTAGCTCAATGATTTCAATCAAACTAGTGCATTTCTTTGATGTAAAGACATACAGTAACTGAATAGCTTTCTTAGATAAATGAGATGGTCAGTCCTAATTATGTTTACAAGTATTACAAATAGTATGATAAATATGTTGTTGTTTTTTAAATCAAAGAGAAGTTTATTAAAATTTCATCATACAATTAAAAAACTTTAACCATAGTTCCAAAAACATTATATCCAGATTCTTAAAGAAGAAAAAGGGTAAAATTATCAGGTACCTTGGACACATGTAGCATGCTTAACTCATGACATTCATCTAGGTCAGGCCTTGAAATTTCCACTCACCTGCTCGCCAATGGCAAGTGTAAATTATGGTGGGGGCGAGAGTGTCCCCCAGGGCCGTCTTGCTGAGCAAGCTCGGAGCTCAGGCCGGATCTGTCATTGGCACTGGGAACCGTCAGACTGCTCAATAGCTCAGCGTAGTGAAAGCAAAGGAAGAAGTGTGTGCTGTGCTCTCTGCCTCCCCCTAGAGTGCAGTACCCGGCTCTGTGAGTGAACAACAAAGTACTGCAACTTTTTATAGGTGCGTGTATGTACCTAATTTCAACTCACTCTGGTCACATGATCCTCTATGTCAGCCAGTTGTGGCTTCAGGGGAGAGAGAGCACTTAACAGCGTGTGTGTATGCACGTCTGTGTATGTACATGTGTGTATCTGTACATGTATGTGTGTGTATGTACATGTGTATGTATGTATGTTCATGTGTCTGTGTGTATTTCTGTGTATATACAGTTGCAAGAAAAAGTATGTGAACCCCTTGAGATTACGTGGAGTTTTGCATGAATTGGGCATAAAATGTGCTCTGAACGTCATCTAAGTCACAACAATAGAAGAACACAGTCTGCTGAACATAATACTACACAAACATTAGATGTTGCCATGGTTTAATTGCACATAATATGTAAACATTCACAGTGCAGGGAGGAAAAAGTATGTGAGGCCCTAGCTTAATGACTTCTCCCAGAGCTAATTGGAGCCAGGAGTGAGCCAACCTTGACTCTAATCAGTGTGATGATATTGGATGTGTTGCTGACAGCTGTCCTGCCCTTAAAAAACACACACCTGTTTTGGGTTTACTGGTTTCAAGAAGCACAGTCTGATGTGAACCATGCCTCGCAGAAAAGAGCTCTCAGAAGACCTACCATCAAGAATTGTTGACTTGCATGAAGCTGGAAAGGGTTACAAAAGTATCTCCAAAAGCCTTGATGTTCATGTGTCCACGGTAAGACAGACTGTCTACAAATGGAGAAAGTTTAGCACTGTTGCTACTCTCCCTAGGCGTGGTCGTCCTGTAAATATGACTGCAAGAGCACGGCGCAGAATGCTGCATGAGGTAAAGAAGAATCCCAGAGTGTCAGCTAAAGACCTACAGAAATCTCTGGCACATGCTAAAATTTTTGTTGACACATCTACAATAAGGAAAACATTAAACAAGAATGGAGTACATGGGAGGACACCACGGAGGAAGCCATTGCTGTCCAAAAAGAATATTGCAGCACGTTTGAAGTTTGCAAAAGAGCACCTGGATGTTCCACAGCACTACTGGCAGAATATACTGTGGACAGATGAAACCAAGATTGAGTTGTTTGGGAAGAACACACAACACTATGTGTGGAGAAAAAAAGGCCCATCACACCAACATCAAAACCTCATCCCCACTGTAAAACATGGCGGAGGGAGCATCATGGTTTGGGGCTGCTTTGCTGCCTCAGGGCCTGGACGGATTGTTGTCATTGATGGGAAAATGAATTCCAGAGTTTATCAAGACATTTTGCAGGAAAACGTACGACCATCTGTCCGCCAACTGAAGCTCCGCAGAGGATGGGTGATGCAACAGGACAATGACCCAAAGCATACAAGTAATTCAACAAAACAATGGCTGCAACAGCACAGAATACGCCTTCTGGAGTGGCCCAGTCAGAGTCCTGACCTCAACCCGATTGAAATGCTGTGGCATGACCTTAAGAGAGCGATTCACACCAGACATCCCAAGAATATTGCTACACTGAAACAGTTTTGTGAAGAGGAGTGGTCCAAAATTACTCCAGATCATTGTGCAGGTCTGATCTGCAACTACAGGAAACGTTTGGTTGAGGTTATTGCTGACAAAGGAGGGTCAACCAGTTATTAAATCCAAAGGTTCACATACTTTTTCCTCCCTGCACTGTGAATGTTTACATGTTATATGCAATTAAACCATGGCAACATCTAATGTTTGTGTAGTATTATGTTCAGCAGACTGTGTTCTTCTATTGTTGTGACTTAGATGACGTTCAGAGCACATTTTATGCCCAATTCATGCAAAACTCCACGTAATCCCAAGGGGTTCACATACTTTTTCTTGCAACTGTACATGCATCTGTGTGTATGCGTGTCTGTACGTGCCTGTGTGTGTATACATGTGTCTGCATGTGTGTCTGTGTGTACATGTGTCTCTGTGCGTGCGTGTACATGTTTCTGTGTGTGTGTGTGCGTATGTACATGTCTGTGTGTGTGTACAGGTGTCTCTGTTTGTGTGTGTTTGTAGATGGCGAGTAAGGTCTAGCTAGTAGCTCAGGACTTGAAATTTTAAGCCCTGATCTAGGTTATGGCCTACATAATAAAGAATAATAGCAATCTGTCCCTCCTCCACACTGTTGTCTCCTGTAGCCAAACATCAGTAATTAGGAATACAATGCTTTACGGTAAGAGCCTATCCATCACTAAATTGGCAGGGACCAGACCTGGAGTAGCCAGCCATCCTCTTCACACATGGAGAAGTCCTGGAGGCGAGCGTGGGAGGAGGTGATGAGGGAGCTAGAGAGGAGGATATCATGGGAGGAGCGGAGTGGGCGATTTGGGCAGTATCTATGGATGAGGTTGGTGATGTAGCTAGGGGCAGTGCTGTGGATGGCTTTGTAAGCTGTGGTTAGTATTTTGAATTTTATACATTGGGTTAGTGGAAGCCAGTGAAGGGATTGGCAGAGAGGGGCAGCAGTCGCAGCAGTCTAGCAGCAGGATCCATAATAGACTGAAGGGGGGATAGCCTGTGTAACGGTAGACCAGTTAGGAGAGAGTTGCAGTAATCAAGGCGGGGTATAACCAAGGCGTGGATAAGTTGTTTTGTGGTGTCATTGGTCAGAAAGGGGCAGATTTTGGAAATGTTCCAGAAGTTGAGGCGGCAGGTTTTAGCCAGTGAGTGGATGTGGGGCCCAAAGGAAAGGTCAAAGTCTAGGATTAAACCTAGCACCCTGACATGAGGGGAAGGACCAATGGTTGTGCTGTTGATCTTAATTGTAAAGTCGTGAGTGGGGGATCGGTGAGGAGGAAATATTACAAGCTCAGTTTTTGAAAGATTGAGTTTAAGGTAGTGATGTTACATCCATGCTGATATGTCGCTTAGTAGATTTGTGATACGTGAGGAGATTGAGGGGGTGAGCTGGGGAATGAGAGATAGATCTGTGTGTCATCTGCATAGAGGTGGTATTGGAAGCCATGGGAGGTTATCAGTTGACCCAGGGAGGATGTATAGAGAGAGAAAAGGAGGGGCCCAAGGACAGAACCTTGGGGTACCCCAACAGAAAGAGGAAGAGGAGCGGAGGAGGAGGAGTTGTGACACTGAACGTGTACTGTGAAAGGTAAGAGGAGAACCAGGAGAGAGCAGAGTCATGGAGGCTGATGGAGTGGAGTTTACTGAGGAGGAGCGGGTGGTTGACTGTGTAAAATGCAGCGGAAAGGTCAAGGAGTATGAGTATAGAGTAGTGGTCATTGGTTTTAGCAGTTAGTAGGTCATTAGTGAGTTTAAGTAGGGCAGTTTCTGTGGAATGTTGTGGGCAGAAGCCAGACTTACGGGGATCAAGAAGGTTGTTGTTGGTGAGGTAGCAGTTCATACGGTTGTGAACAAGGCACTCGAGAAGCTTGGAGGCAAACGGGAGCAGGGAGATGGGTCTTAAGTTATTCAAACAGGTGGGGTCCAGCAAGGGTTTTTTGAGAATGGGGGTAACCAGTGCATGTTTGAGTGGGGAGGGAAAGGTGCCCATGGAGAGTGAGAGGTTGAAGACATCTACACTGATCATCAGGGCACTGATCATCAGTGCCACCTGTCAGTGCCCACCAATGCCACATATCAGTGCACATCAATGCCATATATCAGTGCACATCAATGCCACATATCAGTGCCCAATAGTGCTGCCTATCAGTGCCAGTTAGTGCTGCCTATCAGTGCCAGTCAGTGCCACCTATCAGTGATGCATATCAGTGCTGCCAATCAGTGTCAGTCAGTGCCGCCTAACAGTTCCAATCAGTGCCGATTATCAGTGCCAGTCAGTGCCACCTATCAGTGCCCATCAGTGTCGCTTATCAGTGCCATATATGAGTGCTGCCTTTCAGTGCCCACCAGTGATGCCTGTCAATGCCCATCAGTGCTGCCTATCCGTGCCTCCTCATCAGTGTCCATCAGTGCAACTTATCAGTGCCCATCACTTCAGCCTCATTAGCACACATCAGTGAAGAAAAATTACTTATTTACAAAATTTTATAACAGACACTAAGAAAAAACTTTTTTTTTCAAAGTTGTCAGTCTATTTTAGTTTAAGTAAAAAATAAAAACCCCAGAGGCTATTAAATACCACCAAAAGAATGTCTCAAAAAATGATAAAAATTTTGTTTGGATACAGTGTTGCTTGACTGGGCAATTGTCATTCAAAGTGTGACAGCTCTGAAAGCTGAAAGTTGGCCTGGGGGTAGGGGGTAAAAGTGCCTGGTAGGCAATTAAAGTGTTATTAAACTGAGGACTCTGCATTCACTCTATCTGGTCTCCCACAATACACAGAATATGGACATGCATTTATTTGACTAAACATAAACTGCTAAATACCTATTCTCAGCAGTTAGAGCAGTCTTGGGACTTCTATCAGTGTCCAGCCCAGCACATGCTAAAGTTTGTAGAAAGAATTTTTATTCTGCTGTAGGAGGTTGCAGGACCCATGACCTCTGTCTGGGCAGTGTTTTTTTAGCCCTGCACTGATCACATGCACTCTCCCAAAAAAAAAAACCTCTCTAGCAAAAAACACCAAACTGAGCATGTGCAGAGTGACTCCAAACAATAGTTCTTATCAGGAGATAAGAGGGAAACACTGGAAGAAGGGGAGGATCAGAGAAGTCAGGATAAAATAGCCTTTTTACACAATACAGAGGATTAACCCCTTAGGTTCCACAGTGAGTATAAAAAGCATGCTTTGCTGCATATACAGACTGATTTTGCTGTTGTGGGTTTAGTAAGACTTTAAATACACTGTAACAGGCATTAGGGATAGTACGAACATACAAAGTACATACAAGTGAACTAATTGTGACCAATTATCAAACATATCAGGCTATCAAAATACAAAAGAGCATTCACAAATATAACTGCATTACCTGGAACATTGAGAGCTGTTGTAAGCTATAGCCTGAAGTGAATTATACTGTCTCTCCAAGTGTCACTTGCCATATTTTCACTGTGATAGCTAGCACTCCTCCATCAAAAGAGCTTGAATTCATAATAGTAGTTTGGCAGAAGTGTAGAAAAATTCAAGATTAAACTAAAGTACTATGAAGAAACAATCCAGATCATTGATATGGTTGGATGCATTTCGAACAGTCTCCAGGGCTTTTCAGACAGGCTCAATTGTGGTTGGATCTGTACATTGCTGGATGTATCTACTCTCCTCTACTTTGCACCTACTAAAACTATGATAAATCTTACTTTTATGCTTGCTAAAAGAAAAGTGACGTAATTTTGTAATTCGCCTCAGATCAGAATATTTATGACAGATTGGGCATATACAGGTATAGTAAATTGTAAGGGAGTAATTAATTTGCCAAGGAAAGGATGAATTGCTGTTTGTTATTGCTAGAGCCTTGTGCACTCAGCCACAAACCTAACTATACACCAGGGGTGGACTGACCATTTGGAAACTCGGGCAATGCCCGAGGGCCCAGGGTCAGTAGGGGGCCCCATGAGATGCCCCTGGTACCTTTTTCATAGGCTTTTTTGAGTTTGGGCAAGGACACAGGGGCCTCATGATCCCCTATTGCCAGGGGGCCCCATGAGTTGTCAGTCCGCCCCTGCTATACACTTACAAATTTTTTTCATTCAGCTTATAGGCTGAACTAAAAAAAATCTGATTCCTCCATCTGCGCTATCTAGCATGGATGAATCTTCTAATGCAGCTATTAGACATGTGTGATCCATTTCATTATGAATTGAAATTTGGACAACATTTTAGTTATTTGGAGATTTGACTGTTTCCAAATCCCTGAATTATAATAGTAGCAAATTCTAACAAACCTGAAAAAAATTATAATGAAGCAACAAATTTGTATTCAGTTGGTTCATTCGGATGATATGATGTAATAGTTTGGGCATTTTGTTAATGTTTGAAGCATCTGAAACAATGTAAACAACATAATGACTTACCTGAATTGATTCAGATCCATTTCGTTTTCATTTACATTAATATTTTTCAATATAAATATGGTAAGGAATAAAAATGAAATAAGATGATTCCTAGTTATTGTGTTTGGGTTGGATGGAGGTGGATCTTTTGAATCTGCAATTATTCCATTTATTACTTTCGGATTCAAAAAAATCCAGTCGATACGGTCCAATCAGCTCATTCCATTTCTCTTTGTGGGCTGGACTAGCAGAGATTGTGCATAAGTAAGCTCCTAAAAAAACAAATTATCAAGATAAATCTAATATAGCCAATCTTCCAGAATAACTTCTGAAAATACAAATCGATTCAAAACAATAATTATAAAACAAATCCGAATATATGAAATGAATCAGAATATAATGACATGTTTAAAACAAATCATTCTAACATAATGAATATGACAAAAAAAATGATTTTCTTAATGAATGAATCTAAAACCAAACAAATTTTATTGCTGTGCACATCTCTAGCAGCTTTTCCATTTTGACAATCGGGCCAATCAGCTGTCAAAATACCCCAATAGTGGCTGCTTCTGAATGAGTGCGGCTGCTGTTTGGCTGACAATGCCCCATGACTCTTTTGATTTTTAAAGTGAGGGATGTTGGGCAAGAGGCAGCTGATAGGGCCACCAATTCCTTCGGACCAAAATTCGTACAGTGTATGACTATCTTAAGTCAGGTGAATCTGTTTTTATAACCGTAGGGATTTTGTGTATTCCCAAACACCTTTGCTTGTTACAGCACCTTCTGTTACCTTCCTTTAAAATAACATTTATTTACAACATCTACAGTAACTGGGAGTGTGGAACCAATAGATTTCCTGAGAGATTTAAGAAACTGACTAAGGATTTAACTCTCCAGTACCACCAAAAACAAAAATATCAGATTTGGGTGGACTTCCCATTGAAAAGCATCATGATCAGTCAAGACCCACTGGCCTGCCCTAAATATTTGTAAACCTGTGTCTCTAATTGCAAATTGTCAGTGTATATACATATGGTGTATATTGTATTGCTATTTGTATATTTGTACTAACTTTAGATGTCAAAGGCATATTGTGAGCAAATAGCTGATATGATTCTGCAGCTGCACACCTTGAAAGTCAGCACTGTACTGTAGTAATTATTCACTTCTTCATGGACTGACACTTCTATCAGCCTATTAATCAAGTTCAGTAGAAGATGGTCAGAGAGGCCATGAAACTGTCATTATTTGTGAAGGAAAGTTGAAACAAGCTGAATCCGTGGTACTAATACTCACCTTCCCGGTCTGCAGAAAATACAGGCCTCTGAGGAGAAATGATTTCTTCCTTGGAAAATTGATTTATGATGTCCTGGAGGCACAAAGGGCATTTCTATGAAAAGAAAATCTGTTTACATTGTAAAAATTAGTAAGTCAACATGTATGTAAAAAAAAAAGTTCATAAGCAATCTAAGGGCTCATGTACACAGGACATTTAAAAAACTCTTCTGACTACTGGAAACTGACTGCTAGAAAATGTAGGTTAAAAACATCAGTTTAGCCGCATTTACCTACTGCATTTATGCGTGTTTAGACTCGTTTGTGCATGTTTGCGTTTAGAAGCATTATAACCTAAAGAGACCTTCCCAAATGCCCAGAATGCACTGAACAATAGTAAATAATTAACTATTTCAGACATTAGAGAGAGCAGTATTAACTATGGATCCCATCATGAGCATAAGGGCTCATTTACACATGGCGTTTGGAAAACTCTTCTGACTGCTGGAAACTCACTGCTAGAAAACATAGGTTAAAAAATGTCAGTTTAGCCACGTTTCCATACTTTGTTTATGCACGTTTAGCCGCGTTTATGCACGTTTGCGTTTAGAAGCGTTTTTAAAAGATAACCTCAGGAGACCTTCCCAAATGCCCAGAATGCACTTAAAAATAGTAAATAATTAACTATTACAGACATTTTGAGAGGAATAGAGAGAGCAGAAGCAGAGAGAGCAGTATGTGTTGAGATTACCTGTCTTTTCTGGTTGTATTCACTATGGATCCCATCATGAGCATAATGCAGCACGTTCTACCATTTTTTCCTTCACTGGTGTGCTAGGTCCATTTGAATACATTTTACACATATTTACAAGCATTTGGCATTTGAAATGCCGGTAAAATCTACTCCTGAACGCAATTTTGGTGCGTTCAAGAAAACGACTGTAAACTCAACTGCCTGTAAACTACTGTAAATGGTTATGTGTACATGGACACATAGGAAAACATAAAGGAGAGTTCAGGGGCTGCTGAATTAAATGCTCAACAGTTCCTGAACGTCAGTTTAGCAGCTGCAGTGTACATGAGCCCTAATGCAGCACGTTCTACCATTTTTTCCTTCACGCGGAACCTGGAACTGACTGCACTGGTGTATCGGGTCCATTTGAATACATGGAAAACGCTGTGCATGCATTTTTGATGAAGAAAAAAGGCTCTGGACAGCATCTGGGTATGGACCAGTCAAAAAAACATGTCTAAACGCAAACTCGCATAAACACGTTTAAAGCATGTACACGTGTTTACAAGCATTTGGCATTTGAAACGCTGGTAAACTCTACTCCTGAACTCAATTTTTGTGCTTTCAAGAAAATGCCTGTAAACTCAACTGCCTGTAAACTACTGTAAATGACTACATGGACACATAAAGGAGAGTTCAGGGGCTGCTGAAAAAAATGCTCAACTGCTCCTAAGTCCTCATGCACACTGGACGTTTTTACAGCTGCCGTTTTTTGGCTTTTGACGTTTTTTTCTACAGCTAGTAAACCCCCCAGCATATTACCCTATGTTTCCATGCACACATAGACTGTAATCAACGTTTTTTGGCAGGGGCGTTTTTTTGGCTGGAAAAAAACCCCCAGAACTTGTGGGTTTCTAGAGGAGTTTTTTAGCATGGCAAAATGTGGTAAAACACGGTAAAACTCAGCAAACCAACGTTTTTGGATTTTGTTTGACAAAAAAATATTTTTTTTGGTAAAAAAAAACTCTAAAAAATGCAAACGCGAAAAAACATGAAAAAATGCCACTAAAAGCTAATACAAAAATGCTAAAAAATGTTGAAAACTCAAGTTTTTAATGTGATTTTACACAGCTACCGTTACCAGTGTTATTAAAACGCCCAGTGAGCATGGAGCCTAAATGTCAGTTTAGCAGCTGCAGTATACATGAGCCCTAAGGTAATAAAAAAATAAATAAAATGTCTTAGAAAACAATTGTGTTTAGTCAGGATGTATTGTCTCATTACTGCTTATGCTATCAGGTGTTTGTTTTTTAATGAGAAACAACTGTATTTAGTTTGCAGAACAAAATTAGTGAACAATTGCATTTCAAGGTTGGTTTGGCTACAATTACCCCAGATTTCCTCTTATCTTTCATCTATGTATTAACTTGAAAGGCTTTTACCTTTTGCACATAGTATTCTAGACTAAATCTGATAACATATTATGCTATGCATGCGGGACACCCCAAGCTAATTTTGCCTGTTTCGGGTGTTTTATGCATTTTGCCTATTGCAGGGCAACTAATGGTCATTCTATTAAAGCTGAACATTGTATGTGATGATTTTAGACAGCTACAACTACTCAGGCAGTGAAGAAGAGAGGCTTTGGGACAGATCTTGGGCAGAGGTAGAAGACTGTTGGACTGAGAAGTAAGGTAAGTATTTGACCTTATTTCTATCCCCCTAGACAAAACGTACATTTAACCATTCAAGTGAAGAGTGGGACCCATTGTAAAGCTTTGCTTTTTTTTGGCCTGAAATGTAGTATTAAAGGGAATATATATATATATATTTTTCTATTTAAGCTATATATGGAAAATAGATCAGCTTATATCATAAAAATAATCATATCAATATGTATTTTACCTTTAAAAAGTGTTTATATTCATAATTTAATATATACATACACAGGGTATCCTTTTTCTCATTACATGTTCAGCATCTGCCCTCCTGCTTTGCAGTGCTAAATATTGGTTATGCTTTACTGCACCTTCTCACAATGATTTTAGACAGCTACGACTACTCAGAAGTGCGTACGCCCCTCACATTTTTGTAAATATTTTATTATATCTTTTCATGTGACAACACTGAAGAAATGACACTTTGCTACAATGTAAAGTAAAGGTGATGGACTGGCCAAGCATGTCTCCAGACCTAAACCCTATTGAGCATCTGCGGGGCATCCTCAAACGGAAGGTGGAGGAGCGCAAGTTCTCTAACATCCACCAGCTCCGTGATGTCGTCATGGAGGAATGGAAGAGGACTCCAGTGGCAACCTGTGAAGCTCTGGTGAACTCCATGCCCTAGAGGGTTAAGGCAGTGCTGGAAAATAATGGTGGCCACACAAAATATTGACACTTTGGGCCCAATTTGGACATTTTCACTTGGGGGTGTACTCACTTTTGTTGCCAGCCGTTTAGACATTAATGGCTGTGTGTTGAGTTATTTTGAGGGGATAGCAAATTTACAGTGTTATACAAGCTGTAAACTCACTACTTTGCATTGTAGCAAAGTGTCATTTCTTCAATGTTGTCACATGAAAAGATAGAATAAAATATTTACACAAATGTGAGGGATGTACTCACTTCTGTGAGATACTGTAAGTCTATAAATTAGCCTACTCTTTGGGAACAACACAGCCCCTACATGACTGATAACTTATCTCCACAGTCAAGGCACTGAGTTAGGCTAGTATATAGATTCCTCCATCCTCATTAAACAGCATGAATGGAGAAATCTTAACTGTCAAGCTATTGCATTCTGACAGCCAACATCTGTGGCTGTCAAAATATCCAAACAGTGACTGCTTCTGATTGGTTATGCTCAGTGTTCAGTACGGGGTGTGTGGAAAAGATTGGGAGGCTGTAAAGTCAGAAGTGTGTGCAAATCCTGCTGCTGCCTATGTTTTCCATATAGTGGTGAATGTGTAAAGGTTAAAGGAATTTTTCATTTGTAAAGTTTCACTTTAAGCTTTACTAAAATTGCTGCTCCAAGTCAAACTTTAATGCTTTAGCATTCCCATAGTGCACTGTCAAACCCCCCATGTCATTGTTTGACACTCCCTCACCTATTATCCTAGAAAATGGCCACTTCTGTTTTTTTTAACATCAACTCTCCTATACTTCAATGTGTTCTGAATTCACCACCCAAACTTTAGTCATATTCTGCAAATTTACCCCAAACAGAACTCATGTATGTTCAACTATTAACCAATGACCTTTCTTTTCCATTAAATAGGTTAATTTTTCAAGTGAACTAGATCATTGCTGATAATTCTATTCCTTGAAAAGTCTAAAGACATATTTTCTACATAACATTTTTAAACTGTACAAAACAATACATTTTGTATAGGGCTTGGCAATCACAAGGTTCTAGTCAGTATTGTTATAAGGTCTCTGTTTCTGCATTACTTTTTACATCCACTCTGTAGCAAAACACTAAAATATTCTATTTCATAAATAATAATTCTACATCCATGCATTAGATTGGATGACACATGGGGCAGATAATAAAATAAATGTTCTCTTAGCACAGTGGAGATCAATTCAGCTTTAATATCTAATCAGATGCAGAAGAATTAAAAAGAAAATAGGATTTTGCCTTGCATGTGATTAGATAATTGAAATTAACATAGCTTCTACCTTGCAATTTTGAAAATCCTCTACTTTTTTTTCAGTAATCAAAGCCATTAGATCATGCTTCTTGTTTTTGTTTTTTTTTTGTATTGACACATAGATATACAGAAATCCAGAAATCACAATTTATCATATATGTATGTGTATACGTGTATATTTTCATTGGACTTTGCAGCAGCAGTCAATTATTTAATATACTGTATCGAGTCTGCATAATGCAGCAACCATACTAAACATATGAGGTAGTATAGGTTATATGTGCAGTATATCATTCTCCCTTTTTTTTTTGCTTATAACCATTTTATACAGTTACTATTCTTAGTCCAATCTATGATGCTACTAATTAGTGGATAGCATCACGTGCTTTTCCTTACCTTCTGTGAATCCGAAATTGAATTATTGATGGAACAGTCTCTGATGTACTATCTTACACCTTGCATTAGACTAAAGATTTTTTTTTATTAAGAACTCTAACACAATATAAACTACCAGACTTGTAAATTAACCCTTGGGATTTTTTTGGATCAGACTTTATGAATGGAGCTATAAGTTAGTAAGACTGCTGTTTAACCAATTAGGACATCTACTGGTATGCTAGTGTGTCAAATAAAGATTTGTTTAATTTAAAATGTTAGTCAATTAAGAAAATGGATTTATAAACTAGTTGGGTAAGGTGGCAATGTTTAGGATACTATATTTTTATATATACAAAAAAAAATAAGTGGCTACAAAGTAATTTACAGATTCAAGATTCAAATGCTGGGACTTGGCTTTGTTGTCTTTCAGCACAGGAATGTTAGTCCATTGCAGGTGATCCCAAGGCTTAAGAGGTAAGTATGCAAACTAGAATCTAAAATGAATCTATGCTTGGGCTTACAGGGACAGTTAGTGTGGACATTAAACTTAGAATTACAACAAGGATAAGAGTGAGGAAGGTGCTAAACACTCATTTATTAAATTGTTACTGTCAGAATAATGCTTTGCAAATTTTAGTTAAAATGATGATATTGCAACTGTTGTAAGAACTAGCTAATTTCCACCAATCACCAATTTTTATTCTTTTCAAAATGTGTTTAAATATATTCAACATTACGAATATTGTTTCAAGCCCAACTTCTGTTTATAGTTTATCATACTATATACATTTTGGTCAGTCATGTGTACTTATCAGAAACATGTGCTCTGCTTCCTGATGTTACAACATAGTGACTGTGCTTTACTATTCTTCTTTGTAGTTATCCCCACATGGGAATCCCCTGTAACTTCAATACTTTTGAATTACACCCAGAATGTATTGCCCATTCTTGTACCAGAGTCCAGAGATTGTAGCAGGCTAGTGTAGCTGGAAAAGTACTGTAGCACAAAAGGCTGAGCAAGTGCATAACAAAAGGGCATACCTGTGGTGCCCATAAGTATCAGGTGTCCTTTGAAAGTAGACAAAGGCTGGAGATTCAACAGATGAGTAGTCAGTAGCATACTCCAGAAACAGATAGAAGACAGCGCAGGTGGCAGACAGTAGTAGAATCCATGCACAGGCAGAGGTCAGGGTAGGAAGCGGATGGTAGCAATAGTCTGGGGACAGGCAGAGGTCAGAGTAGGAGGCAAATAGCAATATAATCCAGACACAGGCAGAAGTCAGGGCAGGGCAGTCTGGTAATCGAAAGAAAAGCTAGCTAGGGTCAGAACCAAATGTTGGAGTAGCAGAGTAGAGTGCCAGTAAAGAAAACTTATCACAAGCCCAGACTCCATTTTTTTAAACTATGGTGGAAAGTTCCTCCTGTTGTAAGTCAGGCTGAGTGCACCTACTGCCTGCTTCATATTTATATATTTTTTCATGGATTGCTCCTGGGCAAATATATACATACACACAAAGAATGATCCAAATTATGAGGTTCATCTGAAATCAGCAATAGAAGATGTAAATAGTCATGTATATACTGTATATGTATATATTTTAGCTAGAGTATGATTGATATGTTTGTAATAATAAATCTCCTTAATTGTCTCTGTGCTTGCTTCTGGGGATTTGGGGATGTGATTAGTTGCATGTACAGATGCCAGGTTGTATGCTGTTAATTACAAATGATACAGAATGCTAAATAAAAGGTAATATTCCAGAAGAATACCTACAAACAATGAGGTGTTAGATTCATATATCTAAACAATGGAAACAAACTCCCTTTTGTCTCCAGAGATCAGCTTTTTAATGGTGCATAATTTAACCACAGGAAAGTCCTGTTGCACCGTTAACTTTAATTTTCCCTCCACAATTTCTGCCAGTTCATTAAAACATTGCGTGAAAAGTGATGAGGTTTTGATAACAAAGAAAATTTTAAAGTACCCAGTCGTCAAAAGACAAGTCTAATTAGATTAGATTAGTGATAGCTACACTCTAATCAGTGCCCCTCAGTGTACGTTTATGAAAGCTAGCTTTATAATAGTCCAGTTACTTGAGGGGAAAATGAAAATTAAAGATATGATGGATTTATATAGCAACCATATCTCGAAACATGCAGTTTTCAGGTAAAAGGCATGGAAAATTAAATCATAATTTCTGTCAGATAACAAGCACAGGGGGAGCTAACCTAAGAAAAATCTAAATCAAGTCAATGTTTGGGGGGATTAGAGTCAGGTGTGTGATTAACCAATTATACCAAGCAGGTGCTAATGATCAGAAAATTCAAATGTAGGTTGAAACACAGTCATTAGCCAAAACAAAATTCGGCTGTGTAGGAGGCTTAAGGGTTCTATCACACCAGCCAACGCTTTATAATGCAGCGGAATCACCACTGTGTTCCTTTTTTTTTTTAAATAAAATTTATTGAAATGTCCCACAGACATTTCATTAACCACTTCTTGGCTGTGCTGTAGCTGAATGACGGCTATAGTGCAGTTGTCCAATTCTGGGAGGGTGTCATATGATGTCCTCCCAGAACGCACCCTCCGCATGCCCCCTGCGGCATGCACCCAGTACTCTTTGTCCTTTGGACACATCTGATCACATGATACGGTAAAAGGCCAATCACAGCTATTCACCATGTAAACTTGCTGCTTATCGGCAGTACCTTCCTCACGCTTTGACAGTGTGAGGAATGTACTGCCGATAACTGGCAACTGTCAAAGGAAGACAATATCAGTGCAGCCCCCAAAAAGGCCAACAGTGCTGCCAATCAGTGTCCAGAAGTGCTGCACATCAGTGACCAGCAGCTCTGCCAATCTGTGCCCATCAGTGAGGCCAATATGTGCTTGTCAGTGCCGCCAGTCGGTGCTGCCAGTCAGTGCTGATAGTCAGTGCCCTTCATTGCTGCTTATCAGGACCCGTCATTCCTGCCTATTAGTGACCATCAGTGGCACATATCAGTGCAGCCTTATCAGTGCTTCCTCATCAATGCCCACCAGTGCCACCTCATCAGTGCAGCCTATCAGTGCTCATCAGTGCTGCCAGTCAGTGCCCTTATTTTCTGCTTATCAGTGCCCATCATATCAGTGTTGCCTCATCAGTGCCTGTCAGTGCTGCCTATTAGTGCCCATCAGTGCTGCCTATAAGTTCAGCCTTACCAATGCACATCAGTTAAGCAGAAAAATTACCTGTTTGCAAAATGTTATTATAAAAAAAAAACAACTTTTTTTTTCCAAACTTGTCTTTTTACGTTTATAGTGCAAAAAATAAAAACCCCATTAAATACCACCAAAAATGATAAAAAAAAATCTCATATGGGTACAGAGTTGCATGACCATGCAATTGTCATTTAAAGTGGAACAGCACTGAAAGTTGATCTGGGCAGAAAGGGGGTAAAAGTGCCCAGTAGGCAAATTATTAAGTTCAATTGGCCACCACATGCTGTGAGGTGGTACCTCATGCTAAGCTGCGGTGAGCTGAAAAGAAAGTAGTGCATACACTAATCTTTTTCAGCACACTACGGCAATGCAGTGGTGTGAATCAGGCACATAGCAGACAAGGCATTTTTCTGGTGTGAATGGACCCTAAAACTGGGTGAGGAACAGCCAAACTCTGCAATTAAGGTGAGGCTGTGGAAGACAAGTTCATGTCACAGGTCATACACCATGGCATAACACAAAGTAGTTATATTGCATCAGCAAGGTCTCTCCAAGGCAAAGATTTCAAAGCAGACTGGGGTTTCAAGTTGTGCTGTTCAAGCTCTTTGAAGAAGCATAAAGAAATGAGCAACACTGAGAACTGTAGATACAGTGGTCGGCCAAGGAAACCTAATGTAGCAGATAAAAGACAGATCATGCTTACTTCCCTTCAACATCTAAAGATGTCCAGCAATGCCATCAACACAGAACTGGCAGAAACTAGCGAGATCCAAGTACACCCATCTACTGTTTGGAGAAATCTGGCCAGAAGTTGTCTTCCACCTCCAATGTGGGAACAAGGCTAAGCTACTCAATTGTACACAAAAAAATAGGAACAGTGGTTCAGGAAAATATCAACAGGTCCTCTGGAATGATGAGTTAAAATTTGAAGTCTCTGGAGCAGGAAGAAGTTTGTTTACACAAATACAATGTGTGAGGAAAAGACTGCCAATAACCAGCAAGTTTGTTTAAATGTGATCAGCTGTAATTTGATGCAGCTGATCACATGGTAACGGGCCTCTGTGATTGGCCCTTTGTTCTGATTTATGATCAGCTGTGTCCAAAGGACACAACCATCACAGAGCGCACCCGATGCATACCCTGATGTGTGCAGGGGTCAGGGTTCTGGGAGGGCATCCATAGACGCCCTCCCAGAACTAGACTATCACAGTTGGCAAACTGTTAATTAAGCCCGCTAAAGAACCAGAAAGATGGTAGGGAAGAAATGACCTATTTTCCTCATAAGTTAACTATTCATGTATTGTTTTCACCTATTACATTGTAAATACAGTTTCAATTATAACAAGACCGTATCATTTTATTCTCAGTATACTCCACAATAAAGTATTCAATAGGAATATTTGGTGACTGGAGCTAGCAGTTGACTGTTGTAATATGTAGTCAATAAAATGTGTGGAACATGATTTCTCTTGTTGAAATTGCAACAGTTTTTATTAATGCCTCAGTGGTGTGTAAAGTGAATTTGAGCTAGTTATATTGACATAGCTTTAATTAAATGACATATTTCAGCAAAGAAGATATTTACACAGTTTTACTCATCAAGAATTAACACAGCCGCGCTGCAATTGTTTGCTTTGAGTGTCGTGTGACGGGCTATAGCTAACCCGTATGGAAGAAAAATATATTTGAAATATGTTTTAATAATATTTTCCCAAATATATTGACATATATTTGAAATGCTACAATTTTGGCCATATTCAATATATTTCAAAATATATTTATATATATATATATATATATATATATATATATACTGTATATTGAAATGCATTTTTTTTTCTTTTCTATTACCTTTTATTGGTTTTCACGTAAGTATACAAACAGCATGTTTGAAAAAAAAAAATAACAAGAAGGTACATCGATGGTAAAGGACTGCATAGGTACAGGACAAATAATGTCATAAAACAGTGCAGAGATTATTAGGACCGTACATTTTGGGCTGGTAAAAAGAAATGAAGGTATCCCATGGGTTCCATACAGCCTCAAACACAGCAATCGACTATGTAGGGCGGTCAAATACTCCGTAAATAAATCTGTCTTACATCAGCAATAATTTTGTACAAGATCGGCATTGAAGGGGGAGTAGAGGATAGCCAACACATAGGAATGCTTCTCCTAGCCGCGGTCAGAACATGCACGGAAATTTTCCTGGACATTTTAGATAAGCCTGGGAATGGTAGGCTTAGTAAAAAATATAATGGATCAAATGGGAGAGAGGTATGCAATAGTGATTGTAACAAGGACAACACCTCTTCCCAAAATGGAGTAATGGAACTGCATGTCCAAAAGATATGGTAGAGAGAACCAAGGTCTTTACCACAGCACCAGCAGGCAGGAGAAGCATTCGAGTTATAAGCGTGGAGAACTTCAGGCATTTGTACCACAACCTCATGATCTTGTATGTATTTTCCTTAAAGACCACACAGACAGAAGATCTAGGTGCGTTTTCTCAAATTTTCTTCCACATTAACAAATCAATGTCACGTTGAAAAAATTGAGACCACTTGCGCTTGTAAAGATGAGTGTAATGAAATGGAGGGGGGCATCCATAAGTATTTTGTATGTGTTAGAAATAATACCCCTTTGGTTTGGACCCTGTATGCATAAATGTTCAAAGGGAATAAGCTTCCCCAGAATCAATGAGGGTGACTTGGTAGAAAAAAAGTGGCGTATTTCAAGGTAAATATATAAATGTTGGGATGGTAGAAGAGCTTCTTTCTGGAGATCCCAGAATAAATGTAGTTTCCGAGTCACTGGGTGTACTAAGTGACGCAGTTGGAAAAGGTTGGCTGCAACCCAAGGGGACATCCAGGACATGGCCATATTGTCTGGGAGATTGGGGTTGCAGAGGATATTTGTCAGTGGGGAACAGTCAGAGACCAATGCAAATTTATCCTTACATTTCTGCCAGTCAGGCAAAAATGCATGGAACCAAGGAATAGGTGGCGAAAAGATGAGACATCCACTGCTGAGGTCGATCAAAGGAGGGAGCAAGGATGGGCCAGAGATAACTGAAATGCATTTTTATTACAAAATATATGAAAACTATTTTTTAAAATACATTTCAAATATACTGTATGTCTTTAAAAATATAAATCTACATTTTTGGAATGCATTTACAAATATATGTAAAAATATATGTTAAAATTACTTTTTTCTATGTTAACAAAAATCTGCAGAATATATTTAAAAAACATATATTTTTATAAAGATATATTTTGAAATATATTCTTATTTTTTTTAACATAAAAAGTCATTTCAAATATATGTCACTATTTGGGAAGAATATTTTTAAAATATATATCAATTATATTTTTCTTCCATGTGGGAAACAAATTGTGGCCATGTGATCAAAAGATTCTCTTTTAATGGTATATCCTTTTTTAATAATATATTTATATAATTTTTACATGATTATGATTTCAAAGGTATCTTTATTAATCTTCAACAATAAATCAATTAACTAATGGATGAATCTTCCATTCTTTCTACTTTATTACTATTGTTACACACATGCCCACATAACCAAAGTGAACCTAGATACACCTTCAACAAAGACAGCTTACAGTGGAAGTAAATGGCCAACCACAAACAATGTAGGATCCCCAGGATCTTTTAGCCATAATCATGTAGATTAATAGGCATATTAGCCTTTGGCAGACTTACCTACCAAAGGTATCCACTTCAGTGCTGAGTCAGTCTGTCAGTGCTTCCTTCTGTCACTGGCATCCAACCTCTCACAGTTTTCCTCTGGTTTCAGAATCTTTGGCTGGTGGATTGACCAGGCCCAGATAATGTAACTGTCTGATAAAACTAACTTTATATTTGAACCTTTTATTATATTACCACAGGTATTAAAATTAAATATTTTCTGCATTTGTGATTCTTTTACAGAAACAATTGAGTACTGTCCGTGATACTTTTTTTATTTGCACTAACATACAATTTTGAGGACAAGCTTTCGGGGTATGTCCCCTTCTTCAAAGTCCAAGCAGTACTGTACAAATCACAAAGTTTCAGCAGAATGTTAGAGGAGATGAAGAAAAAAAAAAAGAGAGGCTAGAGATAAGACATACCATACCACAGACATACCATCAAGGAACATAAAGAAGATGCCCTCTGCACACCTGTAGGACACCATTTTGCACAACCAGGCCACACAATGGGAGACCTCAATATTTTAGTTCTTAAAGGAAACTTCAAATCCATCCAGGAAAGAAAAACTTTTGAACTAAGAATGATAATTCTATTTGACACAAGAGATAACGGCTTTGATTTGGACATGGGATTCCTCGCTCATTATCCAACAGTTTTATGACTATTAGCTAGCTTGACTCCCTCTGTGTGAGTGTAGTACCCCCCCCCCCTCCCCCCTCGCTTTGGCTGTATCTTATCTATAGCCTCTCTTTTTTTTTTTTTCTTCATCTCTTCTAACATTCTGCAGAAAGAAGGGAGGGAGGGAGCGGTGGAAGGAAGGGAGGGAGGGGTTTAAGGGATGATAGAAGGAGGGGTGGAAGAAAGGGGTGTAGGGGTAGAATGGAGGGAGTGGTGGATGGAAGGAAGGAATGGACAGGTGGAAGGGAGGGGTGGAAGGAAGGGAGGGAGGGGTGGGTGGGTGGAAGGAAGGAAGGGAAGGTAGGAAGAAAAGGAGGGGTGGAAGGGAGTGCTGGAAGGAAGGAAGGGGTGGAAGGAAGGAAGGGGTGGGTGGAACGAATGAAGGAAGGGAGGGGTGGGTGGAAGGAAGGGAGGGGTGGAATGGAGTGGTGGAAGTAAGGGAGGGGTGGGTGGAAGGAGGGTCGGACTCACATGCACTCAGAAGCATCTGTCAGGAATGGACTGGCCAGCAATGGTGGGACTCACCTGCCTTTTGATCTGCAGTACCAGGGCTGGGCAGCGGATGCTCCCAGCAATCAGAGACTCAACTTTGCAGCCAGCTAACACCTGGAACTGATTATGCTGGGGTATTTAAGGGATGGCCAGACCCACAGACTCTGCCTTGGTGTTGTGTTTGTCCTGGGCCCTGTATCCTGTTTCTGTCCTGCATCCTGTTTCTGAACCACTGCTGACTTCTCCTGCTCTGATCCCGGCTCGCTCCTGACCATCCCTCTGCCTGACCCTCTGTACCACGCTGCTTGCTACCTGTTCTGATCCCTGGCTTGTGACCCTGACCATCCCTCTGCCTGACCCTCTGTACTACGCTGCTTCCTACCTGCTGAACCTGGCCTGTGACCCCGACCAATCTCCGCTTGCTCCCCCTGTACCTACCTGCCCTATTGATATTGACCCGGCCTGCCTGACGACGCTTGCTTGTATGTACTGTTATCTGTGGGTGGTTGGTTTGGTTTGGTTTGGTTGCACTGTATTATGTTTTAGTATTGCACTGCGTTTATGTTTGTATTGTTAGTGTTAATAAATTATATTGTTTATAACATATCTGAGGTCTGCGTTTCCCTGCGTCAGCCACACACCTCTGGTCACACCTGGGAGCCCTGACATTACACCAAGGCCAATCCTGACCAGAAGTGGCTGCACAGGGAAGCCATCTTGGTTTGTTGATGGGAAGGATGGATCTGGATGAGGTTGCGTATTTATATCTGCTAGTGTTTGATGACAGGGAGTATGCTTATCAAACTCTGAAGGAGTATACCCGGGATGAACTGCTAGAATGTATACGGCTCGCTCATGTTCTAGTAGATCAGGGCACAGAGTTCTCTGAGGTGCAGCCATTGATTGAGGTTTGTACTGAGTTGGTTTCATCTGGTTCCCCCGAATGCAGGGATGAATTTTTGCCACCATTTAGTGCAGACCAGGTAGAGTCCCTGGTGTGGTTATTAGAGGATGATGTGGGTTACTTTCTGGAGCGTTATTCCACATGTTCACCACAGACACTAAGAGATTGTATAAACGCAGTGCAGTCTTTGGTCAGACAGGCTTTGTGTAAGCTCAGCTTTGTTCAACCCATACTGCAGACATGGACAGACTTGTTGCACCCAGCCTCAGTCAGCTTACAAAAACCCAGTCCTGCTTCTAACTCTACTCCTGTATTCCCACCAGCTCCTCCAGTTACAGCCCAGTATACTTGGCTATCTACCGCATGTCAGTACCCTGTTCCCACTCGCTGCACCTATCCTGCCTTTAACCCTGTAAAAAAGCCCTCTGTAGCAACTGCTCCCTCTCCTGTTCCATCCTCCAGTTTTTCTCTGTCTCCAGCTGCTCCATTCGTTTTCAGACCTGCGTTTACTTGCAGTGCTCCAGTAGTTAAAACCAGAAAAAAGCGAAAATTCTTTCCAACCAATACCATCCTGCCAGTATCCAAACCGGTGAACCTGCCTTCCGTGACTCAGCCTGAAGCCTCTACTCAGCCTGAAGCCTCTCTTCAGCCGGATGCCTCTCTTCAGCCTGATGCCTCTCTTCAGCCGGATGCCTCTCTTCAGCCTGATGCCTCTCTTCAGCCTGATGCCTCTCTTCAGCCTGATGCCTCTCTTCAGCCTGAAGCCTCTCTTCAGCCTGATGCCTCTCTTCAGCCTGATGCCTCTCTTCAGCCTGAAGCCTCTACTCAGCCTGAAGCCTCTACTCAGCCTGAAGCCTCTACTCAGCCTGAAGCCTCTACTCAGCCTGATGCCTGCATTCAGCCTGATGCCACTATTCAGCATGATGAACTGATCCAGCCCGACGATCCTATTAGGCCAGTTGACTCGATGCCCGCTGTTGATCCAGATGATCCGGTACCTGATCCAGTGCCCGCTGTCGGGCCAATTGACTCAGAGCCCGCTGTCATACCTGGTGACCCAGTGCCCACTGCCTTGCCAGATGACGCGGTGCCCGCTGGCAAGCCAAATGACCTGATGCCTGGTGACCCAGTGCCCGCTGTCATACCTGGTGACCCGATGCCCGCTGTCGAGCCAGACAATCCGATACCTGATGACCCGGTGCCCACTGTCGTGCCTGTTGACTCGGAGCCCACTGTCTTGCCAGACGACTCGGTGCCCGCTGTTCCACCAGTCGACTCGGTGCCCGCAGTCTTGCCAGACGACTCGGTGCCCGCAGTCTTGCCAGACGACTCGGTGCCCGCAGTCTTGCCAGTTGACTCGGTGCCCGCAGTCTTGCCAGTTGACTCTATGCCCGCAGTCTTGCCAGTTGACTCGATGCCCGCTTTTCCGCCAGTTGACTCGGTGCCCGCAGTCTTGCCAGACGACTCGGTGCCCGCAGTCTTGCCGGACGACTCGGTGCCCGCAGTCTTGCCGGACGACTCGGTGCCTGCAGTCTTGCCAGACGACTCGGTGCCCGCAGTCTTGCCAGACGACTCGGTGCCTGCTGCTCCGCCTGGTGGCCCGATGTGCCTCTGCCCGGAGTCCTGCCCGATGTGCCTCTGCCCGGAGTCCTGCCCGATGTGCCTCTGCCCGGAGTCCTGCCCGATGTGCCTCTGCCCGGAGTCCAGCCCGATGTGCCTCTGCCCGATGTGCCTCTGCCCGGTGTGCCTCTGCCCGGAGTCCTGCCCGGTGTGCCTCTGCCCGGAGTCCAGCCCGATGTGCCTCTGCCCGGAGTCCAGCCCGATGTGCCTCTGCCCGGAGTCCAGCCCGATGTGCCTCTGCCCGGAGTCCAGCCCGATGTGCCTCTGCCCGGAGTCCAGCCCGATGTGCCTCTGCCCGGAGTCCAGCCCGATGTGCCTCTGCCCGGTGTGCCTCTGCCCGGAGTCCAGCCCGGTGTGCCTCTGCCCAATGTGCCTCTGCCCAATGTGCCTCTGCCCGGTGTGCCTCTGCCTGGAGTCCAGCCCGATGTGCCTCTGCCCGGTGTACCACTGCCCGGAGTCCTGCCCGGTGTGCCAGTCTTTGATATCCCGCCAGTTACCAGACCCGGGCGGTGGAACATTTTTCCCAGCTAGGACTGTTTGGAGCGTCCTGAGGCCGCTCCTTGAGGGGGGGGGTACTGTCAGGAATGGACTGGCCAGCAATGGTGGGACTCACCTGCCTTTTGATCTGCAGTACCAGGGCTGGGCAGCGGATGCTCCCAGCAATCAGAGACTCAACTTTGCAGCCAGCTAACACCTGGAACTGATTATGCTGGGGTATTTAAGGGATGGCCAGACCCACAGACTCTGCCTTGGTGTTGTGTTTGTCCTGGGCCCTGTATCCTGTTTCTGTCCTGCATCCTGTTTCTGAACCACTGCTGACTTCTCCTGCTCTGATCCCGGCTCGCTCCTGACCATCCCTCTGCCTGACCCTCTGTACCACGCTGCTTGCTACCTGTTCTGATCCCTGGCTTGTGACCCTGACCATCCCTCTGCCTGACCCTCTGTACTACGCTGCTTGCTACCTGCTGAACCTGGCCTGTGACCCCGACCAATCTCCGCTTGCTCCCCCTGTACCTACCTGCCCTATTGATATTGACCCGGCCTGCCTGACGACGCTTGCTTGTATGTATGGGAATATCCTCCTGCGCTTAGTATGGGTGAGTCCCTATCCTAACAGCTGCTATCACTCTGCCTTAACCAATAGGTAATAAAGTATCAAAAACCAAAAATAGTGAAGCGCTAGAATGCCCTAAATACACACACAGTGCATATAATATTCAGTGAAAACCATACCTCATAAAAAATATATCCGTGACATAAAAAATATATCAATAAAAAAACAAAATATATATAAGGAAAAACTTTTCCTTGCCCTTAAATTATTTCTTCAAATCAAACATTAATAAAAAATAGAAAATCCATAATATTGCGAATAAACAGTGATAAAAAATTATTATCTATAAAAAACTGTGTTAATGGACATATATATATATATATGTGATTATTACCAATAATAAATGTGACAACCTAACAGAATAAACAATATAAAAAAGTGAATCTTAATCAAATGTACGTGATTAATGTGAAGAAACCATATATTAAACTATTACATAAAAAAATTCCACTAGAGCTTGTGATATTTCAATATGAAAAAGTGTCCATAAATGAACAAACACAGTCCATGCAGTAAGGTGAAAACGACACTCAGTGTTCTTCACTTCTAGTGCTCAAAAAAAAAAAAAAAAAAAAAAAGGAAAGGGAAGAAATCCTCCAATGGCAGCAATGCCTGCTCACCTCCCCAATTCGACCCGCAAAGGGCCACAAGGCTATAACTCTCCTCCAAGTAATCGTTTACTTCCAAGCAGCTCAGTAAGGAATCACAGGACCTCCTCTCCACCTCCTCTCAAACGTCATATAGGACACAAACAGAGCTTCCCATAGTGTAATACCATTTGTTTATTTGAGACACTCCATATAACAAAATGTTTCCACTCACATGCGTTTGGTTAATGAAATGCAATCCTCCTCATTCCCTGGGTGCATTCACATGTGAATAGGGAAACCAATATGGTCGCTGTACTCGGACATCCGTCCCCACGTGACCGGAAATGATGTGTCTCTGGGCTGGGAAAAGCGCTCCGACGCGTTGCGTCACGTGCGTCGTGACTTCATCAGGTACCCTGATGAAGTCACGACGCACGTGACGCAACGCGTCGGAACGCTTTTCCCAGCCCAGAGACACATCATTTCCGGTCACGTGGGGACGGATGTCCGAGTACAGCGACCATATTGGTTTCCCTATTCACATGTGAATGCACCCAGGGAATGAGGAGGATTGCATTTCATTAACCAAACGCATGTGAGTGGAAACATTTTGTTATATGGAGTGTCTCAAATAAACAAATGGTATTACACTATGGGAAGCTCTGTTTGTGTCCTATATGACGTTTGAGAGGAGGTGGAGAGGAGGTCCTGTGATTCCTTACTGAGCTGCTTGGAAGTAAACGATTACTTGGAGGAGAGTTATAGCCTTGTGGCCCTTTGCGGGTCGAATTGGGGAGGTGAGCAGGCATTGCTGCCATTGGAGGATTTCTTCCCTTTCCTTTTTTTTTTTTTTTTTTTTTTTTTTTTTTTGAGCACTAGAAGTGAAGAACACTGAGTGTCGTTTTCACCTTACTGCATGGACTGTGTTTGTTCATTTATGGACACTTTTTCATATTGAAATATCACAAGCTCTAGTGGAATTTTTTTATGTAATAGTTTAATATATGGTTTCTTCACATTAATCACGTACATTTGATTAAGATTCACTTTTTTATATTGTTTATTCTGTTAGGTTGTCACATTTATTATTGGTAATAATCACATATATATATACTGTATATATGTCCATTAACACAGTTTTTTTATAGATAATAATTTTTTATCACTGTTTATTCGCAATATTATGGATTTTCTATTTTTTATTAATGTTTGATTTGAAGAAATAATTTAAGGGCAAGGAAAAGTTTTTCCTTATATATATTTTGTTTTTTTATTGATATATTTTTTATGTCACGGATATATTTTTTATGAGGTATGGTTTTCACTGAATATTATATGCACTGTGTGTGTATTTAGGGCATTCTAGCGCTTCACTATTTTTGGTTTTTGATGCTTGCTTGTATGTACTGTTATCTGTGGGTGGTTGGTTTGGTTTGGTTTGGTTGCACTGTATTATGTTTTAGTATTGCACTGCGTTTATGTTTGTATTGTTAGTGTTAATAAATTATATTGTTTATAACATATCTGAGGTCTGCGTTTCCCTGCGTCAGCCACACACCTCTGGTCACACCTGGGAGCCCTGACAGCATCAGAGCTGTCGGCTGCTCTGTGTACAATTTCCTGCCCGCATATCCTCTTTTGAGAAGCTACACAGACTGGAGGACAGGAGGCAGAGCAGATCCAGCCTCTCTCCCCTCTTCTCCTATTGGATGGGTGAGGAGCTGGGCACTGAGGAGCACATAGCGGGGGGGGGGGGGTTAAGGAAAGAAGCGGAATGATTGGGGATGATCAGTGCAGCAGTGGGGGCAGTGACAAGCCGCGATCTCCCTGTATCTTTCAGTGAAGCAGCTGGAAGTCGCTTCTCCTCTTCTCCCTCCCATAGCTTTCAGCTGCTTCATTGAAAGCCATACAGGAAATCGGTCCATGTAACTGCCTGCACAAACATCCCTCCCACACACCCCTAGTCCCAGTGCTGCAAGCCCCCACCTTCCGGATGAGTGGAAACTTTGAGGGCTGATTTAAGCTATATGCTTTCTATAAGCCTTTGAAATGCAAGTGGTATTAATCCCAAAAGCAAGCCTTTATTATATTGCAGTTGACCAATTCTTTGATGTAGTTGTTGCAGTAGTTTTCTTTTTTTTTTTTTTGCTTTTTTTCTTCTGTTTTCATACGGTGATCTGTCCAGTAATCTGACCGACAGTACAGAACAAAAATCTCCTGCGCATAAGTTTTGGTTCAGCGTAGAAGCAAATAATCACACATGGTCTTGCTGCCCTCAAGGACTGAGGATGTTCCGTGATCACTACAACAAAAAATGAAAAAAGATGGTGTGCCAACTTAATGCATTATCACAAGGAGTTTTATTGTAAAAAAGATAAAATACTACTCACAAGCATATAAGAAAAGCACACTTCAAGCCACACATCCGTGGCTGGATACAACAGTCTTCCAGACCTAGGGGGTCCTTTCCAGGCTCTTTAAATGCTGACGCATTTCAAAGGATGTCCTTCTTCCTCAGAGCCTAGCAGCAAATAGTCATTCATCTAATTTGTGTAGCTTGAAGTGTGCTTTTCTTATATGCTTTTGTAGTATTTTACCTTTCTTTACAAAAAAAATCTTTAAGATAATGCACTAGGTTGGTAAACCCTCCTCTTTTCTTTTCTTGTTGTAGTGATCTGGCCAGTAAGTCTGTTTTTCAAAAGAACAAGCTGTCTTTCAGGTGTATCAAGTTACAGGGAAGAGACCAACCATTTACCACTGACAGGGGCACTTACAATGATCAGATTTACCTATGTAAAAGCTATATCTCTAAGGGAAAAAAACATTTTGCTGTAACTGCTTATAAAATGTAAACTGTAAAACATAAGGAAATCACAGAGGTCCAGATTTAGTAAACACTAAATAGTGACTAACACAATTTCATCCCAGAAAAAGCATCAACCTAATATTGCACCATATCTGGATTATAAATTGATGAATGTCAATATGTCATTGCATGAATGCCAAAAGCAGCAAAATCAATATTGCAATCTCCTTTTAGTTAATTGACCTGCTAGTAGCAAAATGAAGTAGATAGCTTTTGTGAATGAAAAGCCTCTTGTAATACTTATAGGTACATTAAAAAAAGACATATGACCATGAAAAAAAAGGCATATAATATAGTACAATTTTCTGTAATATGGAAAGTATAAGCAGAAAAGTTATGGTGAGTTGAACTAATAAGAACTAAATAGTACCCCACGTTCTTAAATCAAGGGGTATGTATAAGTCTTTATCACAAATACAAAAAAAAGGAGTTTACTGCTCATTGCAGAACAGTGAATAGAGGCATGCAAACCATTGAGCTAACTGTAAAATTCTCATTAGAGCCCTCATGGTTGTCAGATAAATCCCTGTGTCAACCATGTTCTATGCATGTTTGTGTATTTTACAGCGGTTCTAAAGGTACATTGTATACATTAAGGTAAAAAACCTTTTGCATGCACCTCCCCCCCCCCCCTCGCCCCCTGATCTCAATCCAGTGATGTGCACAAGAGCAGTGGCATTTTTGTCTCTCTCTGCTCATTGAACAGACATGCAAAAGTGGGAGCCATTGTCTCCCACTGATGCTAATCACAGCCAGTGAGGAGAGAGTAGTGGCCAGACCAAGCCCTGCTCTGTGTATCAGTGGACAGAAGCAAGTATGCTCAAGTTCCCCCAGAGCAAGCAGCTTGCTATGGGAGCAATCGGTGAGGGGAGAAGCCAGGAGTGCCAGTGGGGGGACCCTAGAAGGGGCTGCTCTGTGCACAACCATTGTACAGAGCAGATAACTATAACATGTTTCTTATAAAAATGCATCTAGAATCACTTTAAGTAACTCTTTTGCTTATATCAAAGCCTTATATTAGAACAATCTGTTTCAACCAGTTCCAATGGAAAACTATTTCACAATTTTACTGCTATTACATCACACCACCATTTTGCAAGCTGGAAATTAAATATATTTGCTTATTTATTTATTTATGTATTTATTTATTTGTTTGTTTACTTTGTCCAGGAGCTAAATTTAAGTAAATTTAATCAACATTACCGGTAATCATTTTTTAATCAGGGAACTTGACTGTTTTAGGAGCACTGGCCAGTTCATGTCCACGGTGATGCCAGGAGAATAGGCTTTAAAGGAGAAATTATTCTGTGCTTTATGAAAATCAACTGTAGCTAGCCCAGCTGCTGCTCTACTTGTAGCACTTATGACTTCTCCCCAGGTCCTCACTGACAGACTATTTAGCCTCAACATGCATTCTTGCAACAGAAAATCTCCTCTGGATGTCTACTGTTTGGCTTGGCTTACAAACGTACTATCTCACTTGTTGTGGGGTAATGCTCTTCTTTGGCTCATCAAGACTCTGCCAAGTGGACTTCTAAGAGAGTCACTCACATATCACATCTATTCACTAGGAACTCTTTTTCTCTCTTTTGCAGATCTGCGGACCTTTACAGATGTCCCTAATATATTTTTCTTCAAATATTTGATAATACGGTACACTATACATACCCAGTTCATTTCCCTATCTCCAACACTGGCTCCCTGACCTATGGAACAGACTCTGTTTGTGGACAATCATACTAAGTTGGCTGCCACCTTCTATCAAACCTTGCAAGCTGCAGGACCCCCCACACTCTCTTACAAAAAAATTGCATTGATTTATACCAGATATTTCTGAGGATGGATGGGAGGAGGCAACAGACACTTGGTTTGCTGACATAATCAATACATCAGATCAATTCATACAATTCAATTTAATTCATCATCTGTGGTATACAACAGACAGGCTACATCATATGGGCCTTATCCCAAATGTCCAGTGAGTCAGATGTGGGGACTCTTCAGCTAGCTTATAGCACATCCTCTGGACCTGCCCTCAGATTAGCACCTTTTGGGATGCACTATACAATGCCTTATAAAGAATTAACCTTGGCTTCCAGCCCCAGAACATAGGAAGTATATTTGCTTGGTATGCAAAATGATTTTGGTTCATGAATGGATCATGTACTAACTGATATTCTTTCATGCAAGGAAATCTGTTTTGCTCACCTGGAAAAAATCCTAACCCCCCAATCTCTAACACAAGTCTTTTGTGTGATTGAAGCAGAATTACTAAAGTACAAAATATTATATGAGGGCAAAGCATGCCCCAGAAAATTCTAGAAAATCTGGAACCCATGGCTAGAATCCTCCATGGCCTCCTTCTTACCAGGAAAATATTCTGCCTCTCCCAGCTCCTCTAACACAAGTCTTTTGTGTGATTGATGCAGAATTAAATAAGTACATAATAATATATGAGGGCGAAACATGCACCAGAAAATCTGGAACCCATGGCTGGAATCCTCTATGGCTTCCTATTCAGCGGTGCCCTCTTTGAATGTAATTTTTATGTAATGTTTGTATGTACTTTTGGGTTGTGGTATGCACTTGGGGGGAGAAGGCAGGCACAAGTGTGCTCGATTAAGTGAAAGTTGTCACATCTGCTCTTTATGCCATTACATGTATCACCAGAATGGGCAAACAGTGCTTCATCTCCACTGTATTACTCTTTTTTCTATATTGTACCAAGCCCACAAGCTGTTTGTATTTTGTACTTTGTGTTTTTATGCAAAAAACATAAATAAAAGAATTAACAGTAGTTTCTGCTGTGCAAAATTAAAGCTTAACTCTAGTTTTACCTTCACTCTTGCACAGTTTTGAAGGTATCTGTCCTGTACTGAAATTGCTTACTCTGATTTCACTGTACACTATGAGTTTTGCACAGTGTACATTAAAAGCTATAGCAAGTTAGTTAGAGCCCAATTCCTTGCTGGAGCTCCTCCAGACTGACATCTACCTATCAAGGCATTTGAACTCCTCCCAAGAGCCAGCCCACTGTTTTCTTTAAAGCTGAGGGTTCTTGAGAGAAGTACTGTAACAAGATGCTGTGATATTTTGTTTTTCTTTGGTCCCTAACACGTTTGTATGTTACTAGTTTTCATCACAATCCAGTTAGGATTTTGCTTCTGAATCTATATACCGTATTCATCAACTCTCTAGTCTTAGCAAATTTATATGCACATCACCTCCTCGAAGTCTGTATGAATTCAGTCCAAATCCTCTCTATAAAAATCCTCTGAGGTCCAATTATGTTCTAAATTGAAATGATGGCCGATCATAGAGCACATGTTCCCTGTTTTTATATCATATTGATGTTTATAGATCCTTTTCTTTAAAGAGCAAATCATTGCATTTTAGACACCCTAAAAATAATTCACAAAATCTGTAGAACAATCTGCCTTGTGATACATTCTATTCGCTCTTCTATCTAGACCTTCTATTCTCTCCTTTTTATTCAGATTGATTTTTCTTTTGTTGAGAGTGATTTTTTTTTTAGTATTGATATTTTTCAAAGATCTGGTCCTTCTAAATGTTATCCAAGGTTTCTCTCCTACAATTGATTTTAATTTATTGTCTGCTTGTAAAAGACACCAATGTTTATTTAATATTTTATTAATCTGGTCTACTTAATAACTGAACATAGTGATCATCCTAATTTCTAGCGATGAGCAAATTGACCTGGGTTTGGCTTATGGGCCGATCAATGAACTAATCATTGAATCTGAAAGTTGCGAATGTTGTTTCCTACCCCACTAAATACTATGGGGGAGGTTTGAATCAATTATTTC